>NC_083229.1:29496709-29871709 GCF_032191835.1 Heteronotia binoei | reverse complement strand
CCCAGATTGATTTTTTTTTTAAAATGAACTCATTTACAACCCACAGATTAAACTGTGGCTAGTCACATGGACAGCACAGATAGTAAAAAAGAAGCACTGTATATTTGCAACAAGAAGTAACTTTTTTATTAAAAAGGAAGATGAGAATTGTTCTTATATTCAACAATCTGAAATTTGTCCCAGAAATGCACATTCATTGAAAAATTGTTCTCATTTGTTGAATATATTGCAACTCATGAATTCCAACAATATAACTCAGAATATCTCAAATTACTCTAAACTTTCTTCACTTGATGTATCTTCTTTCCATCTTTGTTGGCCATAATTGTGGTCTGAATTTTTCAAAGGGGGCTGTATATTATCATGGAACATATCTGCCACTGTACTAATTACTACTATTGCTATTTCTACTTTTTAAGAATTTACATAAATTTAGAACTCTCAATATATTATTTATTTTTTAATTACTTGACCAATGCTTCTTGCTCATTATTTTCTTCTCCATACACAATAACGTTACTATGTTTTTTTCTTAATCAGCGTATATCACTCGTTTACAACTTCTTATTACTTGGTTATACTCAATATTCTTTACTTCACTATTAGTTGTATTGTTTCTTAGTACCACTGTTTATTTTCATATTGAAAAACTTCAATAAAAAGTTAGTTATGAAAAGAATTGTTCATATCCTGGCACCATTTTTTTCCCTCCAAGACTAGCGCACCTGGGAAGCCTAGACTGGGAGCCTCAAAAAGTGAGCAGCTAGATTTGAGCTCAGCAGCACCTAAAGACCAACAAGATTTTCAGAGTATCTGATGAAGCAATCTTTAACTCTTGCAAACTCATACCCTGGAAATCTGGTTGGTTTCTTATGGTTAAAATGATTTCATTTGGTAACATATGGTAATAGGGTTGCCAAGTCCAATTAAAGAAAAATCTGGGGACTTTGGGGGCGGAGCCAGGAGACTTTGGGGGTGGAGCCAGGAACAAGGGTGTGACAAGCATAATTGAACTCCAAGGGAGTTCTGGCCATCACATTTAAAGGGGCAGCACACCTTTTCAAATGCCTTTCTTCCATAGGAAATAATTAAGGATAGGGGCACCATCTTTTGGGGCTCATAGAATTGGACCCTCTGGTCCAATCGTTTTGAAACTTGGGGGGTATTTTGGGGAGAGGCACTAGATGCTATACTAAAAATCTGGTGCCTCTACCTCAAAAAATAGCCCCCCCAGGGCCCCCAATACCCACGGATCAATTCCCTATTATTCCCTATGGGAATCATTCTCCATAGGGAATAATAGAGTGCCCAGTAGACATTTCCCTCCCCCCCACACACTTTCTAGAGGGAGGGCCTCCATACCAGGGAATCCCCCTCCCTCTCTCTCACACACACAAATACTTACTTGGTCTTCTTCCGGAGAACTGTGCCTGCTGAGAAAACGAAAGCAAAGAAAGGAGGGGCCGTTCTCCGAAGCCCTTCCTGTTTCCTCCTTCCTGCCCAGCCTTAAAGGGACAGGGATTTTACAAACTGCTCAGGAGCTCTACAACAGGAGCTCTATAGGTATGTTCTCCCCCCCTCCACACACACCCCCGCTTCTCAATTTTTGAAGACCGGGAGATTAAGCTGGGAACCCAGAAGTCTCCCACTAAAGCGGGGGGATTGGGAACCCTATATGGTAACAAATTGTATTTCTTGCATCATTAATAACTTTTTATCTATCCCATATATTACTTTCTACCCACCCCTCCCCCCGTTACTTGACCCCTGCTGGTGTTCATTGGTTTCTAAGGAGCTACCAGACTCAAATCAGGGGGTTGGACTAGATGACCCTGCAGGTTCCTTCCAACTCTATGATTCTAAGCTGTCCTACTGCAGAGCAACCTGGCTATGTTCTCAAACAAGTGAGGGCTTTGAAGACACTTTGGAGCGTTGGACTCCTTTGGAGAACTTACCTCTGTCATAACCAATGTTCCCTCTAAACTGCAGAGTCTTGTGAGCAAAAATTTTACTTTGTGAGTTACTGGCATTAAAGTTGTGAGCTGCTGGCATTAAAGTTGTGAGCTGCTCCACAAATTATTGGGTTCAGGGGTTATCCCTCTTGAGTGAAGACAAAAACGTGTGCACTGGAGGTTAAAAATCAGTGAGCTAGCTCATGCTAACTCAGTTTAGAGGAAACACTGGTTATAACCTGAACTTTACCATTGGATTTATTGACATTGAGTCATCTTTTGTGAGACTTCAGTGTGGGTGTGGATTGTGTTTTCTTTTGTGATTAGGTTCACTTCATATTGACATACTGTTCTTTATTTATAAAACATAGATAAGTTTTGTATTAAAAAAAAGTGAACATTTTCACGAGGGCCAAACAAAAATGTAGACAAGCATCTGTGACAAAATGTTCGTTGCATCAAACACTGAGTAGTTATAGCTCCAACCTGTTTCAGATATATAAACTCTCACACTTCCCCTACATACTACAAACCTTTTTTTTCTGTCAGATGTGTAATGATTTTGGCATATATATTCTGATGGATCAAAGGTAGTTTTCTAGGCAGCTTATTCTAAGACTGCAGATGTAATTACTTGCACAATTGCACATGCTTATAGCTAGCGTTCTCCAAAGTGCAATCTTCCAAGCGCTTAATGCAGTTGTAATAAAAGTCTGTGCTCCTCTCCCCATGCTTAACTGAGCATTCAGCAAGGCAACCAAGAATATGCACAAAAGAACCCCAGATTTTCAAAGAACTTGTCACAATTAAGTGCTCCTCACTGCCTGTGATCACCACTTATCCCCCCCTATGATTTGCAGTATATAAACAAGAACTTTAAGAGCTCATTGTTACAATGGAAAATGGGCCCGCTGACAGTGAAAATCTGAGCCAGTTACACTTGTTCAGGCCCGAGCATTGTTGCTTTCTAATAAGCCTGTCTGCTTCTGAATGCCTCGTCAGTTTGACAGAATTGTCAAAACCGCAGGCCACAGATAAGAGGCTGGATCGGACTAGCTTTTTCACAAAATCTCACCTAACTCTCCTCTGCATTGCAGCTTCTGCCCAGCCTGGGTTTGGTCCACAAGAAGTTCATCATCTTCAAGGTTGCCCTTTGGGGTGGTAAAAGGGGCCATTTCACCATCTTTTTTGACAGTGGAAAAGCTGATAAGATCCAACCTCATATTTTGACTGATTTTAGATTGGGCAAAATCCAGTTGGAAAGTGCATTGAAAGTGGGTTGAAAGTATATTATTTAGTGTGTGTGATTGCAGCCTTTACCTTATTTAGCAACCAGTGACTTGTGTTAAGGGTTATGATTTGCACATTGTTATGTATTGTGTGTGTTATGTGTTACTGTTGTTTGAGCTTGAGGCAGGCGCCCATTAGTCTCTAGGATCCTGATGCCTACATTTTGACGGGCTGTTCTCTCAGAACCAGCCAATTGGGAAGTAAGGCATTTCTCCGGGAAATGCAAGTGAAGGATCCCGGAGAGCAAAATGGGGTTGGCTGGTGCCTGCTAAGGAGCCAGAGGGAGGTGGAGCTTAGAGAGTGGAGGCACTTTGGTAGGCTATAAAGCCATAGCGTCCACCTTCCAAAATGGCCATTTTATCCCGGTGATCTCTGTGGCCTGGAGATCAGTTGTAATTCTGGGAGATCTCCAGCTGACACTTTAACGTTGTAAGTGTAATGTATGGCGTTCGCAGAACGCCATCATTCAAGGCGGCGCAACCATTTCGTTATATCGCACCATCGTAAGAGCGTTAGTCCGCGAAAGCCGCGGAGGCAACTGTGACAACCAGGTGCCTCCGCGAGGGGCACTGATCATCCGCCAATCACAGCGAGTGGCGGGAAATATGGCTGGCCAGCATTGGACTGGCCAGCAGGAAGAATAGTCCCGGCATTGTATATATGCGGGACCCGGCCCGCGTGTTCCCTCTCTCACCTTGTGTTTTGTACCATGCAATAAACTATGTTGCCCGACTCGCGTCTCCAAGACTGGTACATTACAGTAAGTGTGGCTATGTCCTGAGTGTACAGAAATCCTTAAGCAATGTTGTTTGTAGCATTTCTCGATCCATAGGTGAGGAATGGCTTAAGACAACTTTAATATAAAGAGCAACTAGGGGATCAATCTTAGGCACATGTACTCAGTAATAAGTCCCTATAAGTAGAGAGCCATGAGCTCACAGGAAAATTCCCTCACTGGTTGCTGCTCTGTCTTCTGTTGCCCAGTCACCTTTCTCTACCCTTTTCTCCCACTACCAGCTTCTCCTCCCATGTTGTTCATACTATACTATACCCAACTTCTTCTTCCTCCTTACCCCAACCCTGGTCCTAGCCTCCCCTTGTCCTCCTTCTGCTTCCTTTTTTCTCTTCATGAGCTCCCTGCCATCTTGCCACTCTGCTCACCCTAACCTATTGCACCATAGAGTTTTACCTTCCAAATGGCTAGAGCATCCACAAAAACCATAGAGTTTTCCTAGAAACACCTAGAGTGGCCCTGCACGGGTGTTGCCATTTTGATGACATCACTTCTGGGTGATGTCATCATGCCAGCGACGCAGAGGGAGGTTCCCCCCGCCAGTCCAATGTGGGTCAGTGGGTTGAGAACCTCCCGGGCAGGAGATTCCCCGCTCGGATTGGGGGGTTGGCAGCCCTACCTTCCATCTGACTACCTGTCCCCTTATTATAGCATTGGAAAAAGTCCAGAAAAGGGCAACTAGAATGATTAAAGGGTTGGAACACTTTCCCTATGAAGAAAGGTTAAAACGCGTGGGGGGCTCTTTAGCTTGGTGAAACGTAGACTGCGGGGTGACATGATAGAGGTTTACAAGATTATGCATGGGATAATAATAATAATTATTATTATTATTTATTTATACCCCGCCCTCCCTGCCGAGGCAGGCTCAGGGCGGCTTACAAGGTATGGCAAAAACCATGTTGAACAATAAAAGAGTTATATAGTTCAATACAATTTACAATTTACCATTAAATTTTTTACATAATCTAAAACAGTCTAAAATCAGTCTAAAATAGTCTCATCTCATTGCTATCTCAGTTATATTAATGTTAGTGATGGCGTGATGTTTATTTCAAGCTCCATCTTGAAAGGCTAACCGGAAGAGGGCGGTTTTGCACTCCCTACGGAATTGGCTAAGGTCCCGTAGGGATGGAGAAAGTAGAGAAAAAAGTTCTTTTCTCCCTTTCTCACAATACAAGAACTCGTGGGCATTCGATGAAATTGCTGAGCAGTCAGGTAAAAACAGATAAAAGGAAGTACTTCTTCATCCAAAGGGTGATTAACATGTGGAATTCACTGCCACAGGAGGTGGTGGCGGCTACAAGCATGGACAGCTTCAAGAGGGGATTGGATAAGGATATGGAACAGAGGTCCATCAGTGGCTATTAGCCACAGTGTGTGTGTGTGTGTGTGTGTGTATACTGGATGGGCCATTGGCCTGATCCAACATGACTTTTCTTATGTTCTTATGTCCCTGCCTCCACTATCAAGCAGTGGCTTCAACAGTGGACTATTGTCTATGCATGTGCAAACAATACTACTGTTATGGCAGATTAACCCCCTCCATTTTTTTTCTGGTTTTCAGGGTTTTTTTTTTTTTTAAATAAACCCGGGAGATCCCCCATTTTTTGATTAAAATCTCTGCTGTCTCTACATGGCTCTGATGTGCACATTTAAGTACCTGTGGCTCAGTCCACAGTTGAGAATATATAGATTTTATTCAGTGGGGCTTGCTGCTAAGAATGCATTTTTAGCAGGGCTTTCTTTGTAGAAAAAGCCCAGCAGGAACTCATTTGCATCTTAGGCCACACCCCTGACATCACCATTGTTTCACACAGGGTTTTTTTTGTAGAATAAGCCCAGCAGGAACTCATTTGCACATTAGGCCACACCCCCTGACACCAAGCCAGCCAGAACTGCGTTCCTATGTGTTCCTGCTCAAAAAAGGCCCTGGTTTTTAGAGTTGCAGGATAAAGCATTCTGTGCACCAATCTCTAGACCTGTTCTAGAACTAAGAATGCAATCTCAGGGCAAGTCCATAAATTATTCATTTATTAATACTAGAAAATATAAGGGAATATCACTATGTTATAAATTCTACCTCTACAGTACTCAATGGTTAAAAAAACTGAAAACACTCAGGAGAAACAGCTAGCATGACCAAATGGAAAGGTGTGACTGACCGCTCTGTTTTAGAAGAAATAATTTTGGCAGGTAGATTGTCATGCAGGTGGAGAACTGCTGTAAGTGCCAAAATTCCCACTGTATACAATTATATAACTGTTCTCAATTAACTACTGAAGACAAAAACAAAAAAAAAAAAAAAATCCTTGTCTTTCTTTGCATCTTAAAAACTAATATAGGCAACAGCTCATAAATCCACTTAGACTCTCACATTTTTTCTAGTACAATACAAAATCTTTGGTTGCCTCAACAACAATTAGTTTCCTAAAAGTGTTCAGGATCCTGGAGTAGATTAATCATAAGCACAGGTTCCAGCACGAGAGCTAGCATAGAGCAGTAGTTATGAGCAGTGGACTCTAATCTGGAGAACTGGTTTGATCCCCCACTCCTCCACCTGAAGCCTACTGGGTGACCTTGGGTCAGTCACAGTTCTCTCAGCCCCACCTACCTCACCAGGCACCTGTTGTGGGGAGAGAAAGGAAAAGGCAATTGGAAGACACTTTGAGACTTCCTAAGGAAGATAAAAGCAGGGTATAAAAACCAACTCCTACTCCTCCTCTTCCAATATCTGTCCTATAAAGGCATAGAATGTTCCTTTCAATCCGACAACCCAAATGGGATTTTTAAAAGGCATGTAGAAGTTGGCAAGTTACTTTCAGAGGAAGAAATGTTGATCCGTTCCATCTCATGCATGCAAAACCTGCGGACGTCACCAGGCCCCAAACAGCCTATCAGTAGTGTATTGATAAAATTTAGATTTTTGCTGCTTGACTAGAAAACCAAGGGAGCCTGGATGGCTCTCTTCTTGGTGGATCTCAGATTTGGCTTGCCTGCTCCCATCCTTCTTGAGAAACAACGGTTAAACTAGAAGAGTCATTGACAGATTTCAGGGATCTCCCACAGGCTTTTCAATGTTAATAAGCAGCAAGGGGTGTGTGTGTGTGCAATTTTGTGATGCTGCAACATACAGCAGTGGTGGCATTGAACCCTTCCCCTTACAAGTATCCTGAATTCAGTTCCTTATTTTTACCCCCAAGGTCAAGATACAGTCAACCATATTGCACCTGTAAGCCCCTCTGTGAGGCAAATAGTTCTGGGGGCCACTGAAGCACCCATGAGTGAACCATTCACAGATCTCTCAAAATAAAGCCCTGACCTTACATCAGAAGTAGGTGCTGACTAGGAGGCTAAACCAATATATTGCATATTTTTATGCTGCATTTTCTCCTGGTTTGGATTCCCCACCCCCAGTAGTAAAGGTTATATCCAATTTATAAAGACCTCTTGCAAGAATCGAGTGCAAGAAAAAGCACTCATGCGCTTTAGAGATTAAGGCTGCCATCCTAATCTTCCTTAGAAAGGAGTAAATCCTGCTGAACTCACTGGGTTTTATTTCTATGTAAACCAGTAAGCGCTGCACTGAATGGCTGCAATCCTATTGACCTTTACCTAGAAGTAAGCCGCACTGAAGACAACAGGCCTTACTTCTAAGTAAACAGGTAGCGAATTTGGCCTTTGAGATTGACGGCATGAGACAGGCAACAACTGGCTTCATCAGGCACCCCTCAAAAGGCTGTTCTCAAACCCAAGATTGGAAAGATGATACTTTCAAATAAGGCATAATTGCCGTACTTATATATGCAAATATTTCAAAGTTAAAGGAGACATGCAATTAGGTGTTTTCTATGTTAAACGTGCAGGTGTGTGCTTAAAAATATCACTGAGATACTTGCCTTCCAACTTCTTTCAAAGGCATCTTCATTTATATTTCCCTGGTATATTGTTGCTCTTTAGTTAGTTTGTTTGGGTTTTTTTTGCAATTTGAATTTGTGAAGGGATGCATGACCTAAATCTGTAGTTTCTTACTCATCTAAACTACCCCAAAACCTTTCAAGATGGATATACAAAATATTTTTCAGAGTTTAAAAAAAAACCCTTTAAATCTATAAAAGCCTTTGTCTACTGCTTGCATTAATATATTTCCCATGTTTTGTCTCTGACTTCCAAGAAAGATGGTTTCAAATGTATTCATGCTTGTATATAAAGTTGCTGATGGTTTAATAATAATAATAACAGCCTTTAATCAGCTAAAACTGAGGCTCTCCCATGCTCATGTAAAGTCCCCCCCCCCTTTTCAAATGCAGTAGGCTTCTTTTCTGAGCCAGAGGGAAAAGGCATTTTATCTCTTTCTTCCCCTTCTTTATCTCAATGGGGGGAAAGCTCTAAATTGTTTCTGCCCTAACTGGAGAAAAATACTACAGATGCCAGGCAATGACCTTGGGAGTTCAATACCCAGATACAACCTTGCTTGTAGCCCAACATCATTTCCACCTCCTAGATCAGGGTTGGCCAAATTTGCTTAACATAAGAACCACACAGAATAAATGCCAGGTGTTTCAGAGCTGCAAGACATGAACATCAGATGTTGAAGGCAGGGAGGCAAATGGGGGAGGGAGGGAGACATGGAAGGAAAGCAACTTTAAATGGAAGTACTTCTTCACCCAAAGGGTGATTAACATGTGGAATTCACTGCCACAGGAGGTAGTGGCGGCTACAAGCATAGCCAGCTTCAAGAGGGGGTTAGATAAAAATATGGAGCAGAGGTCTATCAGTGGCTATTAGCCACAGTGTGTGTGTGTGTGTGTGTATAATTTTTTTGGCCACTGTGTGACAGAGTGTTGGACTGGATGGGCCATTGGCCTGATCCAACATGGTTTCTCTTATGTTCTTAAATACATTCTCCATGCCACCAGCTGGCTTGGAGAAGTGATATAAAGAGAGAAATGCCTTCTCCAAGCTAGTTGATAGGGCGGTGGGGGCTTTGAGAGTCACACAATACACATGAAAGATCCACATGTAGCTCCCGAGCCACAGTTTGGTCGCCCTGTCCTAGAGTTTCTCCTGCAGCCCCAAATACAGAAGCGTATGGGAGGGCCTTTCGCCCAGAAGATTGCCCAGTTGAAGGATGCACCTAGTAAGCCTGATGAATACCACATGTTTTCCCTTGTGGTGGTCAAAGTTCCTCAAAGATGTTTCTTTTTTAAAGCAGGAAAACAACACTGGGGGGCATGAGTTTAAGAAGGCTTCTCCCTCCATGCTGTTCTCCCCAGTGGCAGCTGGTACACACTGAGGCTAGTAGGACAGGGCAGTCAATACAAGTCAGAGCCAACTAATTCTGGTTTTGCCACCATTCTCCTCAATTGCTATGTTGCAGAAGGCGGCAACTGCATTTAGAAGATATTCTGTGGTGGATACGGTTGCCAATCCTCAGGTGTGGGCAGGGATCTTCTCGTTTGGAGGCCCTCCCTCTGCTTCAAGGTCATCAAAAAGTGGGAGGGGAGGGAAATGTCTTCTGGACACTCAATTATTCCCTATGGAGACCAATTCCTATAGGGTATAATGAAGAATTGATCTGTGGGTATCTGGGGCTCTGGGGGGGGCTGTGTTTTGAGGTAGTGGCACCAAATTTTCAGCATAGCATCCAGTGCCTCTCCCCAAAATACCCTCCAAGTTTCAAAAAAGATTTGAGCAGGGGATCTAATTCTGTGAATCCCAAAAAAAGCTCCTATTCTTCATTATTTCCAATGGAGGGAAGGCATTTAAAAGGTACGCAATCCTTCTAAATGTGATAGCCAGAACTCCCTTTGGAATTCAGTTATGCTTGTCACAACCTTGCTCCTGGCTCCACCATGAAGTCTCCTGGTTCCACCCCCAAAGTCCTCAGATATTTTTTGAATTGGACCTGGCAACCCTAGTGGCAGAATCTCCAGTTGTACAGAAGGGAAACATTGATCCCTATGCAAGCGCCAACTTAGTCCAACCTCTCCACCAATGTAATCCACCCTTCAAAGCAGCCATTTCTGCCAGGGAGCTGTTCTCTGCTGGCTGAATATCAGTTGTAAAAAGGGGAGATCTCCAGGCCCCACCTGGGGACTGGCAACCCTACTTTTAGAAGTCAAACATATCTCAGAATCCTGGCAACAAAATGATCAGGAACGTATACAGAATACCTTTAATTGACTACTGATAGTGCAATCCAATGCTCATTTAATTAGAAGTCCTTCTGTAGTCAGCAGGATTCACTCTCAAAAACCTGTGTACAGTAATGCAGCTAAAAGAAAGAAGCTTGCTTTGCTTTGGACAAGCAAATCTATACTGAGAAGTAGGAAGTTATAGCCTTTTCCTTAAGCACATATTACATTCCACAACTGAGTTAACTGTAGAAATTAGTTTCTTCTTTAGCTTCTTAGATCAGTGAAAAGGCTGAAGAATAACACACCCCCTCCACCCCACACACAAGTTGCTGCAGCATCAATATTTCATTGTGAGAGAGATACACATTTCTTTATGAGGGCAAATCTTCTTCTCTCTCCTGGCTTTCCCCTTACTAATAGAAAATGGATGCCTCTTTCTAGCTTTGGAGGGGGAGAATAGAATGTCCTGAGTGAAATGAGCATGTGTTTAAAAACAAATTCTGAAGTGGAGTAGTGCTTTGGTAGTCATAAAGTGTCTCCACCGTAGAGTTCACAAGTGGTCCATTTTTTTCTTCCCCTCTTTGGGAAAGAAACAAGATTGACAGGCCTTACCAATGGACTCTTACAGGTCCAATTACAGACTCAGAGGGAGCCATAAGGACAGCTTCCTGCCCTGTGGACCAATATGCTGGTGGAGAAAAAGTTAAAGGAAGAAAGGGAAAGGAAGAAAGGGAAGAAAACACTCTGCCTTAGTAGGAACTCATTTGCATATTAGGCCACACCCCATGATGTCACCATTGTTTCACATAGGGCTTTTTGTGGAAGAAGCCCAGCAGGGGTTCATTTACATATTAGGCCACACCCCCTGACACCAAGCCAGCCGGAACTACATTTCTGTGCGTTCCTGCTCAAAAAAATGCCCTGATGCTTAACAAGGGGACAACTGAGATTGTTTCAGTTGACAGCCTGCCATTCCAAACAGGAATACACCTGAAACTGCCTTATACTGAATCAGATATTAAATATATTAAAATAACTCATATGTAGTACTCACAACTATAATACTAGACAATATATACATCTTATACACAAATCTTATAATAATTACTTGTAGAAATATTAATACAGATTACAATCTACAATTATAACAATCCCCAGTAAATATCCAACAGACGGATCCCCTCTCTACTACGCAATCCGCTCAACACAGTAAACAGCCGAAGATAATAAGCAGCAGGGGCAGCTAGCAGCATGCAATGGCGGGCACAGCAAGCAACATCAGACAGCGGGGATAGAGATCCAGATAAACACTGTTTCAAATCTGTACTTTCTTCAAGCCTCACAGCTCTATAGTTGCTCAAATTCTGCAATCTAGAACCAAAGCCTACATAAGAGGTTATGTTTTAGGATTGCTAATCCCCAGTTGGGGGCAGGAGATCCCCTAGTTTGGAGGCCCTCCCCTACTTCAGAATAATCAGAAAGTGGGGAGGGGGTTGGAGACCGGTCCCCATGAGGTACAATGGAGAATCAATCCATAGGTTTCTGGGGCTCCTGGGGAGGGGGGTTGTTTGTTTTTTTAGGTAGAGGCACCAAATTTTTCAGCAATAGCATCTGGTGTTTCTCCAAAATAAACTTCCCAAGTTTCAAAAATATTAGACCAGGGGGTCCAATTCTTCAAGCCCCAAAAGGAGGTGACCAACCCCTCATTATTTCCAGTGAATGGAAGTCATTTAAAAGGAGTGTGGTCCCTTTAAATGTGATGGCCAGAACTTCCTACTAATACGGATTAGACACTAGGCCTTGCTAATTAGCATGCACTGAAAGTGTAAAAAAAATAACTTTTGCTACTCTTTAACCACTTATTGTGATTTGAACAATGTGATTATATGGTGTTAAGGGATAAACAATCTGTATTAAGTGATTTTGAAATATGCATTCATATAGCTCTTCATAAATGAATTTATGTTTAAACTACACACTACCATCTGTTCCATTTTAGGAAGGAGATGAGGGTTGGCCTGTTTTTGATCTCTAGTTTGTCATCCCTAAACACTACTAAGGGCCACCCACATGATTTGGGATCCATCTGTTATTTCCTTTCCTTGTGCGGAAGACAGTACAAATTGTACAAGAACTTCTGATATATTTTCTCTATTTGGACTATGTCGAAAACATTCCGAAAAAAGCTTTCACTGACTCGGTTGTCCTGACAGCTGATAATAGCACTTGTAAAAATTCCAAAGGGCAGGAAGAAAAATTACGGCACATGCTTCTCTTCCCCGTTAATGTTTTTGTACAAAGTAGAAAAAGAGAGAGGTGTGTAGGCAGTTGCTACTCTTTGTATGTTTCCATTGGTATTATTGTCGTTAATCTTGGAAGAAACTTTTGGGTTCTTCACCCATAGGGCTGCCAAGTTCAACTCAGAAAATACCTGGGGACTTTGGGGGTAGAGCCAGGAGATTTTCTCATTCCCCGAAATAAATAAAAATACAGCAGTGCAGTTCCCCTGAATACAGTCTTCATATCCTCATCCCTCAGCAGCTGGCTACACTTCCACTAAATGAAAGTGAACACACACACACACAAATCAGCCAAAATAAACACAGTTTGCAAGCACACACTTTTGTGATTTCACTGGGACAATTTACTCACAAGCTGCTGAATTTCCACCAAATTCTGCAGACTAACACAAAAGGTTCTAGTTTACCCTTCACTATGCAAATGACGTCTAAAAGGGATGTAAAACAAACAAGAGGGATTGGACTAGCTTCTCTTCCTTTCTCACAGTCACATGTTTCTGCCGGCTCACCCACCCCCACCCAGCCTTGCTTCTAGTGAAATTTAAAGGCACACACACCTCCCTAGTTTCCAAGCTTCTAAACCTTTGGAGATTGAAAGGCAAATTGTGGTGATTGGGGCTCATCTTTCCCCCTCCTGGTCAGCTGGCTGGTGGCTGGGAGAAGGCTGCATAACTGGGGGACCTGGGGACTGGCAAGCATACTCAAACTCAAACTGATTAATAGTGCCAAAGTAGGATTTTACAGAAATTAAACACTGCTACAGAAATTTTAAAATTAAAATTCCAGTTCAGAAAAGTATGAGAAAAACAGAACATTAGAAACCCACTATATTATAGTACCCAAGGAACACCCCCCCCCCATTGATATGTACTAATCTGTATGTTCTGTATTGTGCTATTATACTTTTGTGTACCATTCTGTACAGTTGCAATCCATGCTGAGGTGCTAAACTTTAAAAGGAATGAGTGTGTGTGCCGGTCAAATCACATGCTAATATCTTACATGAGCATAGGGTTGCCAAGTCCAATTCAAGAAATATCTGGGGACTTTGGGGGTGGAGCCAGGAGACATTGGGGTGGAGCCAGGAACAAGGGTGTGACAAGCATAATTGAACTCCAAGGGAGTTCTGGTCATCACATTTAAAGGGACAGCACACCTTTTTAAATGTCTTTCTTCCATAGGAAATAATGAAGGATAGGGGCACCTTCTTTGGGGGCTCATAGAACTGGACCCCCTGGTCCAATCGTTTTGAAACATGGAGGGTATTTTGGGGAGAGGCACTAGATACTATACTGAAAATTTGGTACCTCTACCTCAAAAAATAGCTCCCCCAGAGCCCTCGAAACCTCCAGATCAATTCCCCATTATACCCTATGAGAAATATTTCACATAGGGAATAATGACGTTTCCCTCTCCTCCACACACACCCCTTCTCACAAATCTGATGTAGGGGATTGGCTCTCTTCTTCACAGCAACAAAGACACAGAAAGTTGAAGCCTTGCACCACTTCCAGAGGTGCAAAGGCACATGGTCCTTTGGGGCGGGGCAGGAAGCAGCCTGGGAAAGCTCTGTGCAAAGGCACATGGTCCTTTGGGGCGGGGCAGGAAGCAGCCTGGGAAAGCTCTGTGCAAAGGCACATGGTCCTTTGGGGCGGGGCAGGAAGCAGCCTGGGAAAGCTCCGGCTGCTGCGATGGAGCTGGGAGGGAAGGGGAGGGGCAAGGAGAAGCTGCTGCGATCGGAGGTGAGAAGGGAAGGGAAGGGAGGAGGAGAAGCATCAGGGATCGTGGGGAGGGGAGAGGAGAAGCTGCTGGGTTCTAGGCTGCATGGGAAAGACCGCCATTCCTCCCGCTTTCTGGATTTTTGCCAAGCGGGGGGAGGAGGCTCCAAATCGGGGGTCCCCCGCCCAGGCGGGGGATTTGGGAAGCCTACATGAGCATCACTAGCTCTGTGGACATGCAGCTCTGTTGTGGGGATTCAAATACGATCCATGTGGGCTAACAGATCATTCCTCTGATAGAAGGAAGTGCTCCGATGCAGAAGTGGGGTTAAAAACTTGCAAGCCAAAGATTCCCCCTCTAGCTTTCACATGGGCAGCTGAAAAGTGCCTGTCTCTTTTGCAGCATTCTGACCTGCTCTTTACTGGCTATAAAGGCTAGCCAGCAGAATTCAGTTGTGCTGCATATCAGGAGGTGAATGTGAATGCACTTAGAAGGCAGAGGAATCACATGTGGGTCATATTCAGATTCACTGTGAATTTAAAAGATCTCTGGTTTGCTGCCTCAAAAATCTGCTTTGAAGATTGTTAGCCTTAGGTCTGAAGCAGCCCACAATCACATTAATAACTGCTTTTTCCACTCTTTAGTTTCCTCCTCAGCCTCACGCAAAGTTGAAAATGTATCATAATCTGTGTTGTTTAATGAAGATGATAGTAGCCTGGAAAGTGTTCCTTTAATGAAGCACACAGAAGAGAGATTTTTGCCAGATGCGGCATTTCCCTTTTCAATGGAGCAGTGACAGTAGCAACTCCCACCTCCCAAAATCCCGATGAAATCTGCATTTGGAGGCAATTTTTAAATTGTACAGGAGACCTATCAGGGCATTCTGGCAACTTGGACAAGACCAGGGGGCGGAGGGAGGATACTTATGTCTTTTTTTGTTTGCTTAAGATTGTGATAAATGAAGCATATATGACCTAATTTTCTTAGTCAATTCATGGGCTGGACTACGTCTTGCTGTCACCACAGGGCTGCAGCTGCAAATGGAATTGCCACAGAAACATTTGCCTCATCATCTGATGCAGTGACCAAGGTGTGAGTTCTCCCTGACTTGTGCTTGCCACTATCAGGACGTGGATATGATTGGTGAGAACCACCACAGACCCCCAGATGATCAGAGTCCACCTTGCATTGAGACACAAATACGAAAGATACTTGGTTCATTATGAGAATAAGCCTCAGAAATCTTCACAATTGTGCATTTCCTGTCTTCCCCCCTCTCCTTCTGTTATGAACACATCATTAACTGAAGATGTCCTAGGTCCTGAGAAACATCCATTTGTATCAATAACTTAACTGAATGAGAAACTAAGCTGGTTTGTTCTACCAAGTACAAACAAGGGTTACAAACCTGGGTTTGTTTCTGATTTGGAAGCTGCATTTGTAAGCAAAAGAACAAATCAGAATGGACTATTGCATTACACAGGCAACACAACAACCAGTGGTTTCTTGAAGGCCAGGAAGTTTTCATTACCCATAAAAGAGAGTAAGTGGGCAAGCCTGAGGACTTCTCTAATTATGTGTTGTGTGTGTGTGTGTGTGTGTGTGAGAGAGAGAGAGAGAGAGAGAGATTACATTTAAACGAAGTTGACACAAAAGAAAAACTTTGAATAAATTATGATTTCACAGGATAATGGAAAGGTTTCAGGCTAATGACATTTAGTATTGATCACTGGAATGGCTACATTATTTCTCTGTGCCCTCATTAGTAATAATCATTATTGTCCCACTTTTCAGATTTGTCTCAGGAGCAATCCAGACATAAAATGGCTAGGAACTAGTATGATTCTGGTTTTCTCAAAAAGGTCTAATCTATTTTGATATCAAAATGAAAGAACTTGATCCTTAAACTTCAGGGGAAGAGAAATCAGACAATAATTCTCTAGCTGTATAGTTCCCACAACCATACTGTGGAAAGATTATTAATATTTTGCCTACACCCTATAATCCTGTATTGTAAAAGCATCCATTTTCCTTTACTGTAACTACCAGGGCTGGCTCTAGACTGTCTGGCAACTTAGGCAAAGCTAACTTCTGGCGCCACCACCCTGCACTGACGATATCACCAAGTCCCATGGGAGGCACCTAATTTGGCACCCCAGAAAGCCAGCGCCCTAGGCAATTGCCTAGTTTGCCTAGTGGCAAGGCCAGCTCTGGTAACAACTCTTTTCCTGCCATGCTTCAACACTGATGGTCTGAGCATCAAGAAGCAAGGAATGCCATGTAGTCTCTCCCTATTGTATCCTATAAATGCTGTTTCCTGCTGAACTTGGGTCAGTTAAATTAGAGGACCATGATGGATATGCATTTGTTAGGGGCTGTGGCAGGGAGGGAGGTACTCAATAAGGTGATGGGAGAGAAAGGAGTCTTCAGGGAAACCACAGTAACCCCAGATGGAAATTTGCTGATGGGAAGGAAACCTCTATCAGCAAGGGAAACAAAAGAGTAAAAATAAGCTCTGGAGCAAGGGGCCAAGGCTAGGAAGGATGTTCTGGTGAGATGATGGGAAGAGGAGCACTGCCCAGTGGGAGAATCAAGTATGGTTATCACAAGAGAGGGCGATATCAGAATGGGGATGGAGCTAAAAGATAAGAGGTCAAGCAGAGGGAGTCGAGGGAGAGAACCCCAAGCAAGTCTGTTATGTTCAGGTTGGAAGAGTCTCTTTGCAACTTCAGTTGGCCTGTGAATTAAATAGTGCTACAACCATACCTGGTAGTCTCTGGCAGCTTTCTGCAGAGAGAAAGAAAGGTAATAGTGTAGGTAAATGGTTATCTCCACTCACATGGACTTAAAGCAGCTTACAACATCCTTCTTTCCTCCTCCATTTCCCCTCTTGCCATTTAAGGCAGGTTAAGCTTAGAGAAAGTATCACCCAGTGAGCTTCCATGGCAGAATGGATATCTGAACCTGGATCTCCAAGATCCTAGTCAATCACCCTCACCACCAAACCACTAACTTTTTCATTACTGAAATTTCTCCCGATTTGCAAGTACATGTTGTTTTGCACAGTTTCTTCAAAGAGTGTGGCAATGCTTGAAAAGACATACCCACACAAAAACAACATAGAAACATTCTGAGGAAAAGAACAAGAGATGTACAAGGGAGACATGGTTTTTGAAGCATCATCAAGGAGTGCCTGCCAAAGCCATGATGAATGTGTCAGAAAATGTCTAACAGAGAAACTGAAGAAAACAAACACAGAAATGACACTGGAATATCTAAAATATTACCATTTTTTAACTGTAACATTTCCTGCCTGCATCATCAACAGTACTGACTAAAGAGTCAATACCCACAAAATTACAGGCATGCAACCTGTACCGACCCATAGGGTGACATCATATCATGACATTTTCATGGCAGACGTTGTTACAGGGTGGTTTGCTATTGCCTTCCCCAGTCATCTATGTTTTACCCCCAGCAAGCTAGGTTCTCATTTTACTGACCTCAAAAGGATAAAAGGCTGAGTCAATCATGAGCCAACTACCTGAACCCAGCTTCCACGGGGATCATTAGTAGGTCCCACAAAATCTAACTATCTTATTCCCAAGTAAGTGAGAATAAGAGATGTACTACGATTCTAGGCATATTTACTATGGAATAAATTCACTGGGCTAATGCTGTCAATCTCTGGATGCAGTCCAGGGTTGCCAATCTCCAGGTGGTGGCTGGAGATCTCCCACTATTACAGCTGATCCCCTGGTGACACAGATCAGTTCACCAGGAGAAAATGGCTGCTTTCAGTTAGACTCTAAACCCTTCCTTCCTCAAGGTCCAGCCTCAAAATCTCCAGGCATTTCCCAACCCATAGGTATTTCCCAACTCCAGGTATTCCCCAACCCAACACTACGGGGCCTGAAGATCTCCTGGAATTACAACTGAACTCCAGACTTCAAAAATCAGTTCTCCTGAAGAAAATGGCTGATTTGGAGGCTGGACTGATAGGCATTATACTCTGCTGAGGTTCTTCCCCTCACCCCACCTTCCCCAGGCTTCACTACGAAAACTCCAGGAACTTCCCAGCCCAAAGTTGGCAACATTTGATTTACATCTCTCTCTATGGACTTAAAACTGCCCTTAAATTGCCACTTTCCCACTTTTCAAGACTCAAACAATCTTCCCTATTGAAACAATTTTCCCATTGACCAACATAAGAATATAAAGAAATGCATGATTTTTAAAATGAATATTCTAATAATTACACTTTAGAAACTCTGATCTTTTCATATTGAAAATAAGAGCAAAGATTGAATTTTCATAGAATTTCCTACTGGCCAGGGAGGCAATGTCTTGTCCCTGTAATAGAGGCTTAATATGCAAAATTGGCAGTTGAAATTATCCATGGCATTGAGCTAAATAACATCACCTGGTCATTGCTTCACATCAAATTGATATGAAGTTGGCAATCTTACATAGAGGAAAGAAAACTGGACACTGGGCGAGAGACCCAGATTCAAATCCCTACTCAACCAAAAAGTTCACTGGGGCCACTCATGATCTGTCTGCCTAACCTATTTTAAAGGATTATGTGTAAAAAAATGAAGGGAAAGCAGAATGCATGTTGTCTGGTTTCTTGGAGGACAATTAGGATTATAATAATATATCTAAGAGCAATGAGTGCCTCATTCCATAGCAATTTTTAAAAATCTATTAAGAGGGGCCACCTAGGATATGACAGTTTTCTGCAAACTCTAACAAATTAAAATAAATTAAAGAGGTTTTTTAAAAAACAAACAAACAGTAATGTCTGCACAAAGGCAAACATTGAAAGGAACAGAAGACATTTGGGTGGCATTTTGTGGATGCCACAAAGAGAGGTGAAAAGTAGGGGAAGTGAAATGGGAATCAGGGATCGGTAAGGTGAAAAGAGTACAAAGAGGCTGGGAAGAAGGAGAGACAGGAGGAAGGGCAAAAGCCACAGCCAGAAACAATGGAGGGGGAAAGAACACAAAGCAGGAATTGGGAGCTGAAGAAGAAATGAAGCAGTCATTAGGACAGATAGGTGGGTGGCAATGTTCCCTCTAAGCTGAAAAGTCTTGTGAGCAAAAATTCTACTTTGTGAGCTACTAACATTAAAGTTGTGAGCTACTGCATAAATTAGTGTGCTCTGGGGTCATCCTTCCTGAGCTAAGACAAAAATGTGTGAGCTGGAGGCTAAAAATCTGTGAGATGGCTCACGCTAACTCAGCTTAGAGGGAACACTGGCGGGTGGGCAGTATGGGAAGAAGTAGAATCAGGAGTGTGGGGGGAGGGCAGAACATTGATAGGTGCAGGACAAACCCGGGGGAAGGAAGCATAGTGAGGTCCAGTGGGGAATGTGCTAAGGATTTCTCTTCTGCACAAGCCCTTGCAGGTCCCTACTTGTATAATAAAAACAACACAAAAATGTATTGAGTGTACCTGTTTTCCTTCAGCAAAGGAAAGCAAGGAGAAATGCTTTCCATTGTTTGTGCCTACCAACAACAGCAGATGTACATTTACTGTCCTTTATTTGGAAGGCCTGATCACCAGGAGTTTATCTCCTCAGCTGGCTGTGATGTTTTGGAACATAAACCCCTGAGTTTGCATAATAGAACCAGCTGCCTTGATTCCATTCCCTTTACAATTTTATTCCATCTAAGGAAGTGGCAAAGTACTGCAGCAGAGTAAGGGTCTTCCCTTCAGTGGCCACCACCGGGGCCATCTGTTTTCCTTAATGGGTTCCAACCAGTTCCAAGAGCTTCTGTGATCGAAAACAGATTGTTAAACAAGGTCTATCGGGCACTGTGCAAGAGAGCACTGTTTTCCCAATCTGCTGTATTTGCAAGGATGGAACCACTGGAACGCCACCCTATGTGGAACATTGTTTTTTACCTTCTAAGACATTTTTTATTTAACCAGCCAGTCCTGATTTTTTTGATTGAATGCTGTGATGATGATCATTGAGAAACAGTGGTGAGGAGGTATTTGAAAATATGGAGAAGTATAATGGGGGAAATATAAGTAATGTTGGAATTCTCTCCTTATCCCCAAAGTGATCTAGTGAAATGGTCAGCTCAGCTGCTTTGCAATTGCAGTTAATAAGGGACAGGGCAACCTGAGCATAATTAGCAGCCCAGGGAAGAAGAGGTGTTGAGACATCACAGACCTCCTTCACACAAGCAAGGAGAAGACCATCTCTTTGGTCCTAGTTAAACACTTATAGGATTCAGTCAAAATCTTTGGAGTTGGGGATTTTAAAAAAGAGATAGCAAGGAAGGCTAAGGCTTGCTTCCAGTGAGATCTTTCCGGTCATGGAGAGCAGGAAGCCCCACACCAAAAAGTGGAGCATCCAAAGGACATTGTGCCCACTTGTACAACTCCCATTTTTCTCCTTTACAAGCCAAATGGGGACAGGGTATAAGCAGGGTTGCCAACTCCAGTTTGTGAAATTCCTAGGTATTTGGGGTAGAGACTGGGGACAATTAAGTTTGGGGAGGGGAGGGAATCTTAGCACGGTATGTTGCCATTCAGTCCACTCTTCAAAGCAGTCATTTTCTCTGGAGGAAACAATCATTGAGGTCTGAAGATGAATTGGAATTTCCAGGACATCTCCAGGACCCAACTGGAGGTTGGCAACCTTAACAGAAGCAGGCCCAGTAGTAATAATTGGGAGTGTAATAAATATTCAACAACCAGGTTCATAAATAATTTGGAGTTGGGAGTGAGCAGTGAAGTGGCCAAGTTTGCAGATGACACTAAATTGTTCAGGGTGGTGAGAACCAGAGAGGATTGTGAGGCACTCCAAAGGGATCTGTTGAGGCTGGGTGAGTGGGCGTCAGTGTGGCAGATGAGGTTCATTGTGGCCAAGTGCAAAGTAATGCACATTGGGGCCAAGAATCCCAGCTACAAACAGAGGCGTCACTAGGGTGGGTTGCACCCTGGGGTGTAACTGATTCAAGTCACCCCCCCCCCATTGGGCATCACCCCTTTTGGAGGGCTGCGTCACCCCCTCCGCAAGCGTCGACAGCCGCCTCTAGTTGCTGCCCGCCCGGAGCCCACACCTGGAGCAGAACGGGACGATGTGCCCCGGTCGGTAGGCGCCGCGAAGCCCCCTTCCCTTCACAGGCCCGCCAGCACCCGGGAGTTGCTGGCACCCGGCATCTCAAGAGCAGCGCGACGACACTTGCCAAGAAGAAATTCCCGCCGAGCTTCCTTGCCTGCTAAGTAGAAGGAGACCCCACATGGCAACCTCCCCGCTTGCAACCGGTCTTGAACCATTCTCCCAACTTTCACCGGTGGCCATCAACTCCCTCTTTCCGCAGTGGCAGAGCGGATGCCTCGCCTGGGAAAGGCGGGAAGCCAGCTTCCTCGGCACACAGGCTGCCCGCCGCGTATGCCCCGGGTTTCCCACCCACGCTTAAATAGCATCCCTTCCCTCCCCCCCTCTTCGCCTTCGCAGCGCGCGCGCTCCCCTCTCGCCCACCCTGCCAGCAGCACGTGCAAGCTCAGGCAGCCGCCCGCTTACCTGAAGAAAAGTTTGGAGAAGACGTTCGCTTTCTCCAGGGGCGACCTTGCATGATTCCCGCTGCCCCGCACCTGCCGCACGCAGGGGAAGGAGGGGCGGGTGCGGAGGGAAGCGACCCGAAGAAAGAGCTCGGGCGAATGGCGCTCTTTAAACTCTGCTTGCCTTAAAAGTGAAATCCGGGCTGTTTGTACCTTCAGGGCTCTGATGTCACCGCCTCCCTCTTTCCCCTGCCACCTCTCCCCGCCTCTGCACATTTGCCCTGCTTCATAAGCCGGCCCTCGGCTGCCCACCCCGCACTCCACCTCGCGGGGAACCACATTCTCTCCGAGCGGCGGCCGCCACAGCACCGCCTCGCCTCAGGTGCCTCTCGGCGCGAGCCCCCCAAACCCGAGAAGGGCTCTTCTCAGAGACTTTCGCCTGCCTGCGGGGAGCTGCGCTTTCCTCTTCCCTCCCGGCCTTCTCTCGCTTCTCCCAACCTTGTCCGCGGTCGCCACTGCCTTGAAAGAGCCTCCCCGCGTCTCCCGCCAATAAAGACCATTTTCCTCCGCTGTGATTGCTTGCCGCCTGCCGCCTTCAAAGAGCCCTAGGGGGGCCAATGAGAATGCTCTGGGGGAGGGCCAATGGCCCCCTTGGCCCCGCCCTAGTGACGTCGCTGGCTACAAATACAAGTTGATGGGGGTATGAACTGGCAGAGACTGACCAAGAGAGAGATCTTGGGGTTGTGGTAGATAACTCACTGAAAATGTCAAGACAGTGTGCGATTGCAATGAAAAAAGGCCAACGCCATGCTGGGAATTATTAGGAAGGGAACTGAAAACAAATCAATCAGTATCATAATGCCCCTGTATAAATCGATGGTGCAATCTCATTTGGAATATTGTGTGCAATTCTGGTCACCGCACCTCAAAAAGGATATTATTGCATTGGAAAAAGTCCAGAAAAGAGCAATTAGAATGATTAAAGGGTTGGAACACTTTCCCTATGAAGAAAGGTTAAAACGCTTGGGGCTCTTTAGCTTGGAGAAATGTCGACTGCGGGGTGACATGATAGAGGTTTACAAGATAATGCATGGGATGGAGAAAGTAGAGAAAGAAGTACTTTCCTCCCTTTCTCACAATATAAGAACTTGTGGGCATTCAATGAAATTGCTGAGCAGTCAGGTTAAAATGGATAAAAGGAAGTACTTTTTCACTCAAAGGGTGATTAGCATGTGGAATTCACTGCCACAGGAGGTGGTGGTGACTACAAGCATGGACAGCTTCAAGAGGGGGTTAGATAAAAATATGGTGCAGAGGTCCATCAGTGGCTATTAGCCACAGTGTGTATATGTGTTTGTGTGTATATTTGGCCACTGTGTGACACAGAGTGTTGGACTGGATGGGCCATTGGCCTGATCCAACATGGCTTCTCTTATGTTAAACATATGAAGCTGCTTTATACTGAATCAGACCCTTGGTCCATCAAAGTATTGTCTACTCAGACTGGCAGCGGCTCTCCAGGGTATCAAGCTGAGGTTTTTCACACCTATTTGCCTGGACCCTTTTTTGGAGATGCCAGGGATTGAACCTGGGACCTTCTGCTTCCCAAGCAGATGCTCTACCACTGAGCCACCGTCCCTCCCCATGTTCTTATGTTCAGGTGAAGAAGAAAAAGAGGAGGAAAAGATTGCATTTATATCCCATCCTTTACTCTGAGTCTCAGAATGGCTAACAATCTCCTTCCCTTCCTCTCCCCACAACAAACATCCTGTGAGGTAGGTGGGACTGAGAGAGCTCTTTCAAGAACCACTCTTAAGATAGCAGCTCTGTAAGAACTGTGACTGACCCAAGGTCACTCAGTAAATGCATGTGGAAGAGTGGGGAATCAAACCTGGTTCTCCCAGATTAGAGCCTGCACTATTACCAAACTGGCTCTCTTTGTGGTCTGGAGATCAATTGTAATTTAAATTTGTGCTCTGACACCTTTTGTTTTAAGAACAATGGCTTGTTTTTGGAACAGGAAAGTTTTAGGCTAAAACTTGATTTAGAACAAATTGGTGGTGATTACTGTCCCACCCCAGTGGTAGGCTCCATAATCCACTAACCTGCCTAAATAGAGAACTGCCATGGTTCTGCAATAGAACCTCCATTTTGCATTCATAGTGGTTCCAGGTTTGATTCCTGGCATCTCCAGTTTAAAATAAAAGGATCAAGTAGGAATGACTTATCCCTGAGAGGCACCACAAGTCATGCCAGATATTGACCTTGGTAGAGCCATGGTCTGACTCAGTACAAGGTGCCTACATGTGTGTCTCTCCAAGTTTAGTATATCTCAGAATAGATTTCCCGTCCACCCCCCCCCCCCAATCATTATCACCTGAAGCAAGTTTCAGGAACCCAGGGGGGAAATGCCTTTAAGCTATAGTTTTGACTGTAGATGTGGTAGTTTGCTTAAAGTAGTGTCTTCCGGAAGCTATTTATTTAAGAAAGCTGTTCATTATAAGCAGTCAAACAATTCTGAACTTAAAAATAACCATTCTTACTCAGCTTATATGCCTTTTTTGCAGTCTGCAGACAGTAAAATACAGTTACGCAGGTTCAGCAGCAAGGGTTCTAGATGTTTCTGTTGGTTATGAGGAAGACACTGAACCTTCATTTCCTGAGTACATAGCAAAGAAAGCTGGTTACAGTCTTGGTTTTAGAAAGGATAGTCACACTGCCAAACATTTTATTAGAAAAGTCTAGGCAAATTTGAGGCTGCTTTTTAGGATAAAAAGAGAAGAATTTAGGGGATGGTAAAAGTAATTAGACAAGCCTGGTATAATTCCACAGAAAGGATAACACATCCTTAAGTTGCAGTGAATTCTGCCAGAAGCAAGGCAAATTCAAAGTTCCTTTTCTGTCAAAATATCTGAAGAATTTAGAGGAAACATTAAAGGATTTCAAGAAACCAGATTTCTCAATAGGATTTCTCACATCCCTACATTTCTGGCATTCATCTTCTTTGTTGTTTAAAAAATTATTATTTTAGCATAGTCTGAATCTGCAAGATGATTCATGCAATGTAAATTTTGAATGGGGAGGGTTTAGTCATAAGACTGAGATGAAAACAAGAACAACATTTATGGCTGAGCCTCAGAACAAGATGTCACTGACTGATTAAATACTGAGATAAGCTTTCCTAGAGTTAGAAAGCCATCAGGCAAATTTGCCCAGTGTTGAGTAATCAAATAGGGAAGAAATACAATCAAAATATATCATTTTTCTCTAATTCCAGAATACATAAAATCTCCATTTCTGTGCCTCAGTCCGGCACATGGGAAAGATATTTATGTCTCAACTATACTACAAGTGAAAGCCAGTCGCTTTAAGTCAGTGTGAAGCCTGGAGGTAGATTGCATCATGTGTTACCCAGTAATTTCCCAATTCTCCTAGTCTTCCCCTCCCCCCCCCCCACAGTGATTCATTTGCAAAGGACACAAACTGAAGCCCATCATCAGTCAGTCAGTCACATTTTATTTGTATCCCGCCCTCCCCGACCAAGCGGCTCAGGGCAGCTAACAGCATACAATTCAATACATACATTATATAATAAATAACATTTGAAGACAAATTAAAATCCATAAAATTCTAAAAACATTAATACATTTAGTGCTATTCATCGGCAAGTTTACTTGTCAATTTAGTAGTATCAGCTGGTGAAGGCCATTTGGAACAGGATGGTTTTGCAGGCCCTGCGGAATTGTTCAATGTCCCGTAGGGCCCGCATTTCCTCTGGGAGTTGATTCCACAGCTGTGGGGCCAAAACTGAGAAGGCCCGAGTACGGGTACTCTGGAGTCTTACCTCCTTTGGGCCAGGGATAGTCAGCAGGTTCTTCCCTGCTGACCTCAGTGTTCTCTGGGGTTCATACGGGGAGAGGCGGTCCCTAAGGTAGGCAGGTCCTCGGCCATATAGGGCTTTAAAGGTAATAACCAGCACTTTGTAGCGAATCCGGTATAGAACTGGCAGCCAGTGCAGTTCACGCAGCCCCGGCTGTATGTGCTCCCGCTTTGGGAGCCCCAGCAACAGTCTGGCAGCCGCGTTCTGCACTAGCTGCAGCTTCCGGGTTCGGCACAAAGGCAGCCCCATGTAGAGGGCATTACAGTAATCCAGTCTCGAGGTGACCGTTGTGTGGATCACTGTTGCCAGGTCCTGACGCTCCAGGAAGGGGGCCAACTGCCTTGCCCGCCTCAGATGAAAAAAGGCTGACTTGGCAGCGGCTGCTATCTGGGCCTCCATTGATAATGAAGGCTCCAGTAGAACTCCCAGACTTCTAACCCGGTGCACCGCTTTCAGCGGTGCCCCATCAAAGACCGGAAGAGATATATCCCCTCCTAGAGCGCCCCGACCCAGGCAAAGGACCTCTGTCTTCGCCGGATTCAATTTCAGCCTGCTCAGCCTTAACCAAGTTGCCACGGCCTGCAGTGCCAGGTCCAAGTTCTCTGGGACGCAGTCAGGTCGGCCATCCATTAGTAGATAAAGCTGGGTGTCATCTGCATACTGGTGACACCCGAGCCCGTACCTCCTGGCAATCTGGACAAGGGGGCGCATATAGATATTAAATAGCATCAGTGAGAGAACTGCTCCCTGAGGTACCCCACAGTGTAGTGTGCGCCTCTGGGAGAGCTCTCCCCCGATTGCCACCCTTTGTCCCCGATCCTCAAGGAAGAAGGAAAGCCATTGTAAGGCCAACCCCCTAACCCCAACATCGGCGAGGCGGCGGGTCAGTAGCCGATGGTCATATTGTATCTATTTTAGGAACCAAACTGTGGTGCTCACACCTATCGAAACCAGTTGGGAGGAGTGCCAGAATTCAATATTTTCACTGTTCTACTCATACAAAAACCTCCAAGAAACATTCCTCTCAGCCAACCATTCTAACACTGAATGCGCAGACATTGGCCTTTGGTCTAAATAATGTCTAGTACCATGTATTAAAAATATGCAATCCAGACAAAATCTAATAGCTGTAGCCACCCAACCAGCAACTTAATTTCACTGAAGGGTGTACTGCACAAAACAAGGTTATCTCAAAAATGCAATGTATAGCATTAAACCTCTAGGTGGCCTTTCAGGCTGTTATAGATCAGTGATCCCCAAGGATGCTATGGTATCCACCACGCGATTTCCTGGTATTTATTTGGTTCTTCAGCCAAGTGCTTCTTTTCCAAAGCAAACAGCAGTCTTGATGTTCTTCTAAGTCAGGGGAGCAGAAGATGCTCCAGAAAAAATCTAGCAGGCATCACCTCTGGGTCTGCAGGGAGTACACATTCAGAAACAACTGTATCTATCATAACAGAATGTCTGGCTTGGAACGTCTCAACATTTTGTGATCAATCATTATCAGTCATTTTGTGATTGTCCCTCATTGCAGCTATTTTGTGGTGGCAGCTATTTTTTCAGACTCCTACCCCACCCCAACAGCCATGATGTGCCTTTAAATCTAAGCAGGACATTTTAGAAGAAGCTTGCAAACAGCGTTTGGGGATGCGTGTCTTTAAATCTCAGCAAGAGAAAAGCTGCATGGGGTGGGGGTAAGCAGGCACAAGCCATGTAGCTCTTCCCGGTTAGTGTGCATAGTGTTTGAGAGAGCACAGTTTGTCTGTTTGTTTTGCATGTGTTTCATAAGTCATATGTATAGTAAAATGGATAGTAAAGAGTTAACTAGAATCTGATTATGAGATGAAGGAAAACTCCATCCCCTAGAGTGCTCTCTTCCTTACTTTCATTTTTCCTGTGTTAGTCTGAAGAAGTTGGTTGAATTAAAGCAGACTGTTACATTCAGCCACTCCCAGGAGTAAAGAATGCATACCATTGCCCCAGTGAGATCACAGAATTGTTTGCATTTGCAAAGGATTCATTGTTTACTTTGGCTTTGTGAGTGTGTATGTGTGTGTCCCTTAATAAAGCCATGCTTGGAAATGCCACCGAAACCTGACAACGGACTTGTGGGGGTATGAAAAATCACATTTTCATTTAGTGGAAGTGCAGCTGGGGAACCCTTTGAAGACAAAAAAGAGGACAAGGAAATGAAGTCTGTATTCAGGGGAACTGCACTGCTGTACAGCTGCACTGCTGTATTTCTTGAGTTAGACCTGGCAAACTGTAGTGCTTTTGGGGTTCCTTGCAGACTTTAGTGAACCTGGCCTGGCTTTAAGATCCTAGCAAAGTCTCTTGGCTGAGAAAACATTCTTGAAAATATTCTCTCACAAGAGATAATTGCTAGTGGCCTTCAAGTGAAATTATCAACACCTGTGGAAACTGGTACTGAACCATCTTTAATGGTTCCCAGTTTACAGATTCCTTATAGCTGAAGGTAAGCATCTAGCCTGAGAACCAAGGAAAAAATAGCTGGCATGTGACTCTTGGTATCCCTGAAAATGAGGTGGAAGGTTACCTCACCCATTAGGCTCTGATTGGCTCCTTGGGCCTGGGGAGGGGCAGTCAGACCCTACTCCTATAAATTAAGTTATGCTTTGCTTAGAGGGCAGCTGCTTGAACCACTGACTGACTTCACCATGTCAGTGGCAGAAAGTAGTTCATCTGTTCCTGAAGGCTAAAGGCCTGGTCTTGTCTTGTGAATGCTGAATGTCTTCATGTCCATTTAGAACCCTGGTAACTATACTTTGCAATGTACTAGTAGGTCTGGAGAAGAATAGTCTGTTTTATTTTTGAATCCTTCACAGTGCTGTCTTTATAAATATTTTACATGTTTAAATAAAATATATATTTTAATCCTGTGTGAATCTTATCTCTGCAGTCCCAAAGCTAAGTCCAGGAGCCTACAGTTAAATCTTAGTTTGGAAACTCAGTGCTGTGAGCCTACCTTGCAGGGTTGACTTTCTGGAATAATTTCCCTGGAAGGTTCAGAGACTGGCTCTTTCCTCTAGAGAATAGTTGAAAGGGAATAGTTCAAAGAGCCTGGTGGCAAACTACTGTTTAGCCTGCAGAGAGGGTATAGATTCTGCAGAATTTTTGGTAAAGTGTTTTCCCTGCTTCTGTTTAAGAAGAGTTTCCCCTGCTTTCCCTGGGCTTGGGAGAGGGGGGAAATCCAGGACACAATTCTAGATTGCAGCCATTCCCTGCTGTCAAATTCTAAAAGCATCCACAGCCTCAATGCGATTTGGGACTCAGGGTTTTTTTTTGAGCAGGAACAGGAATGCAGTTTTGGCTGGCTTGGCATTGGGAAGTGTGGCCTGATATGTAAATGAGTTCCTGCTGGGCTTTTGCTACAAAAAAACACTGTGTGAAACACAAACAATGGTCATGCCAGGGCATGGCTTAATATGCAAATTAGTTCCTGCTGAGCTTTTTCTTCAATAAAAGCCATGCAGGAAGCAATGGTGATACCAGGGGGTGTGGCCTAATATGCAAAGTTTCTGCTGTGCTTTTTCTTTTTTAAAAAGTCCTGGGGACCCTTATTATAGATAATAAGTGAGATAAGTTTAAATGCTTCAAAAGGAGATCAGACCTAATTTTTGGCTGCATTTTTCATTTTGCCTACTAACAGTCAGACCAATTTCTCACTAGGGTTGCTCTACACCCAGGCTTCTGTTTTCCCCAGCACAAGCCATCAATTTCCCACCACTTGCTCCTTGGGCACATTTTGAGGCACAGCTCCCTCCAGTTCCCTGCATGGTTTGGGATACTGTCTTTCAAGGATTACAAAACCATGTGGGAAACTGGAGGGAGCCATGCATCAAAATGTGCCCACAGAGCCTGTGGGTGGAGCAACCGTGGTGATAAATTGGTCTCAGTTCGGATTGTTTGACATTAGCATACATTCTACTAGAACAAGATAGGATATAATTCCCTCTGCTGTATCATATCCCTTTTAATATCTGTGGCAAATGGGGAGATATGAGCACTGTTCACAAGTTCCAGGACATATGGACATATGAAGCTGCCTTATACTGAATCAGACCCTTGGTCCATCAAAGTCAGTATTGTCTTCTCAGACTGGCAGCGGCTCTCCAGGGTCTCATGCTGAGGTTTTTCACACCTATTTGCCTGGACCCTTGTTTGGAGATGCCAGGGATTGAACCTGAGCCCTTTTGCTTCCCAAGCAGATGCTCTACCACTGAGCCACCGTCCCTCTCTGACACACACACACACATCCAAGTTGTGTTCAGTACATACATGATTTTTCTTTATAAGGGCATTGAATAATTCTTACATTACATTCAGTACATGTAATTTTTTATATTACACATAATTCTTATGTTACATTCAACAGCTAAAAATTTATTTTAAACCCCACGTTTATCCAGGTACTGGACCCCATTTTGATTTGTAAAGTGAATGTGTTTTGGCTCTTTCATACACATGCAGGTGTGTTCACTGTGTGTTTGCTGTGACAGATCAACAGGGCCACAGGATCACACCATTACAACATGTATGGCTGCCCTGGATAACTTACGTTGCAACTTGCTTCTTAATGGAAATGATAACCATTGCCCATTGTTTGCTCCCTGACGTCTCCCTGCAGATGTTTCAAAGTGCAAGTTTCAGTTGGCAAAACCCTCAAGAGATTGGGCTGATATACAACATTGCTTCTTCTCTATCACAATCTCTATGACCAATCAAAAGTACACCCCAAGGGCATGTAGACAGATATTTTAGAATGGCACTGAAAGTATGGAACCAAGTCCTCCCCCTCGCAAATCCAATCAGCATTTATACCGCTACTTGCAAAGTGGCTGAGCAGTTTGGCTTTGGAACGTGACCTTGGGACATGTGCTGGAAATGTGCAGAGTTGCGCTTTCATCTCTCCCAGGAACAGTCTCCACCTGTCTTGAAAGGCCTGTCACCACATTAAGAAACACTTGCTTTACAAAGAAAGTACCATCTAATGTAATTACCTGCCCTGGAAATAATGACTGGTGACTGTGCCAACTCTTTGTCTTGCTATCAAGGGACAATAATTCCAATTATGTCAGCATTGCAAATATCCCTGTCTCAGGCACTGTGCACACTTTTCTGAGGTGTGCTTTGTGAGAACCCTGTGACTTCTTGAAAAAAATAAATAATTTCGCATTACCATTAGAATTCTTTAATAAGCCTTATATCACAGAGGTTAGGTCAGATATATCCATTACTGACCAGGTATAATAATAATAATGTGGCTTAGATCTTTACAGGGGACAGGAATGGTGTATCCTCTTACCCTTGAAGGCCAAGTTGATGCTGCAGGAAGTTTTGCTGAAATTTAAAATCAACACAGCCATACTAAAGCATAACAATGGACATCTTCCATAGAGCACTAAAGCCCAGATTATACAGCAGGTTCACTTTCTGTACTTGGATCTATAAATGCATCTTTATCCTGGAAACAGGTTGACTGTTTCTTATGTGTTTCTAGAAGTTACCCTGCAGAAGTTTTCCCTGCAGCCACTGTGGCCGGATCTGCCTGTCCCGCATTGGTCTTGTCAGCCACCAGCGAGCCTGCAGCAGACGTGGACTACTGCACCCTTCCTAAATCTTCGTTTGTGAAGTCAAGCCGAGAGAGAGAAGTTACCCAAAATGCCACCTGGAGGTTGGCAACCCTGACTGCTGCCCAGCGCAGCAGCAGCAGGAGAAAAAGAGGGGAGTGCTGTCATAGCAATGCAACAGTATCATCTGTTACTGCAACACTCTAGCAATAGAAACTTGGGTGAGTGCTAGAGCACTGTGATGATGCATGAGGTCACTCCCAAGTTTCAGCCCCCAGTGGTTTGAAGATGCAGGGCTAAATGTCCTGAGTGAAATGGGCATTTGTAAAAAAAAATCCACCCTGAATTCTATTACATAAGCCAGAGGAGGGAATGGAGGACTTCACACTGGTTCAATGTGGCTTTAATAGTCACAAAATTTCTCCACTCAAGAGAGACTCTGATTGGTCAACTTTTCTCTTCTATTGACAGGCCTGGACAATGGATTCTTATGGACCTATCAGGAACTCAAAAAGAAGCCACCATGATATCAAAAACTTTGCAATATGCCAGTGTGCCATTCTCTTCGCTGTGTAAAATACAGTTTGATGTAAAGGAAACTTGCACTGCAAAATGCTGCCCAAGACTACCACTACAGATGTGGGAGACCATGAAACAAATATTTGCAGTTCAACAGAAGGGCCTGTGTTTGGGTCTGGCATTGCAGCACCAATAGGGTTGCCAATCCCCAGTTGGTGGTAGGAGCTCCCCTGGTTTGTAGGCCCTCCCCCTGCTCTGGGTTCATTAGAAAGTGGGGGGGGGGGGGGTGGAGGGAAATGTCTGCTGTTCACTCCATTATACTCTATAGAGACCGATTCCCATAGGGTATAATGGAGAATTGAACCATGAGTATCTGGGACTCTGGGGGGGCCCTGTTTTTTGAGGTAGATGCACCAAATTTTCAGCATAGAATCCGGTGCCCCTCCTCAAAACACCCCCCAAAAGTTTCAGAAAGATTGGACGAGGGGGTCCGATTCTATGACCCCAGAAGTAGGTGCCCTTATCCTTCATTATTTCCAAATAGAGGAAAGGTATTTAAAAGGTGTGCGGTCCCTTTCAATGTGATTGCCAGAACTCCCTTCAGAGTTCACTTGTGCTTGTCGCAACTCTGCTCCTGGCTCCACCCCAAGATCTCCTGGCTCCACCCCCAAAGTCCCCAGATATTTCTTGTCAGACCTGGAAACCCTAAGTACTAACGAGCAGTGTTTCACAGCTAACCTTATCTGAACATAATAGAAATGTAATGGACAAAAGGTCTGACATTCACTGAAATATATGATTTTGATATCCAAATGTTGTATGCAGTCTTTAAAATTCAAATACAGTCTGAATGTGATTTTTTCCCAAAAACTTAACATTATAAATTGGAATATTCATGATTTATTGGAATCCTCTTGATGGCTTTGATATTGGAAGGCTTCAGGGAAGTTATCTCCTAAACTGTTCACTGTCAAATGACAGATAGAACTGCTTAGCAACAATCCAGTACTGGCAAGTAAGAACTATTCAGTGTCAGCTATCAAGTACCGTTATATACTAAATAACATATGCTCTGATCGTCCTTGTTTATCAGGAAAATTCAAATTTTCCAACTAATATCCCTGATAAATCACTGTTCCTTTAGAAGTTAATACCCTAAGTGGGGAATGAATGCATCTTGTCTTATGCATATCAATGAAAGCAAAAGTATCCTAAAGCCCACTGCAGTACTCAGCCTGTGGTTCACATGCTGTGCTCGCTGACATATATTTTGATCAATTGGTAACACACTGGAGCAGGGGTGCCAAACGTAAGGCCCAAGGGCCAAATCAGGCCCCTAGAGAGTTCCTATCAGGCCCGCAAGCAACTCACTGTCATCTGCTTCCTTCTATCTTGCTTCCTTTTGCTTCACAGCTCACTTTGCCAGGCTCACTCAATCACACAGGAGCTACAGAGCAAAGTCTCTATTTTCTCCATTGGTTGACCAGCACATGAAGCAACTTATGCACAAATGCTCGCAATGCCCAGGCATTTCATATTTACCCCTGGGTCTGACACTCAAAGTATTGATCATGGCATTTCTATAACTAATGTCAATAAATCAAAAGTAGGTTTGCAACTTAATAGATACACACCTGAACAACACCTGAACAACATACTCAAAATTGCTACAGCATAGACATTGTCTCCAGATTTTGATGCAATAATTCAGAGCCAGAGGTGTCAGTTATCGGAAACTGTTAAATAAACAAAATATTGCAAGAGTGTAAATCTTTTAAGCAAGAGAACAAAGTTTGAATCCAGTGACACCTTTAAGACCAACAAGGTTATAATTCTGGATATAAGCTTTCATGTGCATGCAACTGAATTTAGGAAGCAACTGTGTGACTCCGTGCTGAGGGAGGGAGGAAATGAGCAGTGATCCTTTTTATAAGAAGTGGGGTTTTACTAGCATGTGCCTCTTATCATATGTGAAATGTCAAATGGGTCTGCAAATGTCTTTCCATCTAATATCAAATATTGAACTCAACAGATGTCAAAGACAGATCTAAAAGGTATTGCAGACTTTGTATAATTCAGAAACTATTTGGTTTGCAGAGGAACATCTAGTAGAGTTATACTTAAAATAAACAGGGATTGGATAGCAAAACATTTAGGGTTGCCAGCTCTGGGTTGGAAAATACCTGGAGAAGCCTGAGAAAGGTGGGGTTTCAAAGGGAAGGGGCCTCAGCAGGGTATGATGCTGCAAAATCCACCTTCCAAAATAGCCATTTTCTCCAGAGGGAACTGTTCTTGGTCATCTGGAAATCAACTGTAATAGCAGAAGATCTCCAGGAGCCACCTGAAGGGTGGCAACACTACAAGAGTATTCCTGGAAAGAACAAGGATGTATAAGAGGTTTCTCTATGCATGAAAACTTCACAGAGCCACAGAAGCATGAAAATCATGAATCACTTCTCATCAGTGAATTATACATAATGAATAGTACAATATTGAATGTTGCTCACCTGGCTTTCTTCTCAGCAGACTGGCATGATTTCCAATTAGAATGGCTAATTGGCAAATGTGTGATTTACTTATTTCACTTTTCCTTCAATTAGATTATACCCTCCTAAACCACTCCCAGGGCAAGCTCAGTGCAATAATTAATAGCCACAATCTCTTCCAGCCTTTCTAAAGATGAGACAGAGTGATTGCATTTCAGAAGACAGTAAACCCAATATGTTTGCCTTTGCAACGAGTGTAATGAAATACTAAATCAACGTGCCCTATAAGCACACTTGCAGAAGGTTATTTGAGCCATGCCAAATGATAAATTAATGTAATTTGCATTGTGGAAATATTTAAAAGGTTCAGGCAATGCTAGATCATGCATGAAACTCTGAATGAAAAGCATACCATCCTAAAGATATTTGTTCTATGGTATATACCTTCATTCAGGGCTTTTTGTGCGCGTAGAAAAAGCCCTGTGAGAGCTCATTTGCATATTAGGCCACACCCCCTGATGCCAAGCCAGCCAGAACTGTGTTCCTTTATGTTCCTTCTCAAAAAAAGCCCTGCCTTCATTTGCTATCTATTCACAAAGAGTATTATAAAAGAGGGTGGCTGATTAACAGTGGGTATCACAGGAAGAGCTTTCTCATTTCAGTCAAACATGAAAGGAGTCAAAAGACTCTGGATATGTTCCTTATGTGGACTGAAAATACATGCAGATATGGGGGGGGACTGCCCATGCTACCCTTCTTTTTCTCCTTGTGCTCATTTAACATAATATTTGCAGAGGAGAAACTGAGGATCAGGAAATTTCAGTCTGTGTTGCCCTACCCTCAAGTGCTAGGAATCACCCCCCAAAAGAAAAGAGTGATGAATCAAAGTAGTGAGACAAGCAGAGAACAAGAATGTTTGGCCACAGCACGGGTGCTCAGGGAAAGACTGGAGAGCCCCCCTCCCCATCCTAACTAACTGATCTGCAGTGACAATTAATAGAGCCTTCCCAAAAGAACTGAGTTCTGCAAACACCCTTGGACAACTGGGGACAGGACAAGGGGCATCTTAGGCTGCTGTGGGAGAAGGGGGTTCAAAAGGTTGTGTTCCACAGGTCAAAATCTTTATGGATAGGCTGATCTGGACCCAAGCCATCAGTCATAAGCTTTGAATGTTCTCAAAACTGTTTGCTATGACTATTTTCTTTGGAGGAAAGCATCTGCCAACAGCAGTGGAATAAATGCTTCTGTGTAGCTTAGATGGATGCAGAGTTAAATTTGTATGCAACCTAAGAATCGATGTGTCTGCATGTCAGTAGTTAGTGGCAAATTTGTGTCAATGAATTATATGGCTTCACCGTTCTTTCCTAATGATGAGCTCCAATATCTCTTTGGCTTGTTTAAGAAGTCCCTAAGTCACTGCAACCTGAATAGCCCAAACTAGTCCAAGCTTATAAGAGTTCAGAAGCTAAGCAGGGTTGACCATGGTCAGCACTTAGGTGGAAAACCACCAAGGAAGACCTGGGTTGCTATGCAGAGAAGAAGAAGAAGAAAAAGATATTGGATTTATATCCCGCCCTCTACTCCAGAGAGTCTCAAAGCGGCTCACAATCTCCTTTACCTTCCTCCCCCACAACAGACATCCTGTGAGGTGGGTGGGGCTGGAGAGGGCTCTCACAGCAGCTACCCTTTCAAGGACAACCTCTGCCAGAGCTATGGCTGACCCAAGGCCATTCCAGCAGCTGCAAGTGGAGGAGTGGGGAATCAAACCCGGTTCTCCCAGATAAGAGTCCGCACACTTAACCACTACACCAAACTAGCAAACTAGGAAGGCAATAGCAAACCATTTCTGTTCGTCTCTTCCCTTGGAAACCTCAAGAGGGGTTGCCATGAGTTAACTGTGACTTGAAGCCCTTAATTATTAAGTCATTCCCATCCTGAAGCTCAAAATAGAGGTTATTACAAGAGAAAATGTACAGAAATGGCCCTCCATGGTGAGTGTTTATAAATGGAGTCTCCAATGTACAAATAAATCAGTCACATTTTGCATCTTCAAACAAACAAACAACCCCAAAATAGGTTGGGGAAAAGGGGGGGGGGGGGAAGCCTGCTACAAGATGGCTCTGAAAATATATCAGCTTTTAATTCAAAGCTGAATCATTAAAAAATGTGGAAAGCGGAAGGGTAGAAAATCTCCTCTTTCAGGCAGAAAGGACAATGCTGGCAGGACTCCACAAATGGGATTATCTATAATGAGATTAGTGCTGTGTCTGTTCTAATCTTTTGTACTCTGTTTTTGACCCATGCCAGTCTGGAAAGCAATACTGTTTGGAAACGCTGTCCTTCAACACATTTCACTTCCAACTCCTTATGTGGCAGTTTGGGAGCATCTTCTTTTCCGCCTTATCAGTGAAAGCACGAAGAGATCTCAATCTGGCACCTTGTTCGCAAGGTTAAATTTCACGTTGGTTAAATTTGGTGTCTACTGATACAGTACTACAGAAACTGTCCCTAAAAATGGAAGCATGGAGGGTGTCATTCGATTATCCAAAGCCCCTGCAACACTCTCTATAAAATGCACTTGTTTCCTAAGGTGCTCAGAAAGGAGTGTTTTCACTTCACAAAATATAAATAGAGCCTTACAGCATACAGTGAAAGGTTGGTTATCCTGCACTTGAACATCCAGAACATACGGTTAACGGGCGTCACCCAGAGGGCAAGCTCCTGCCCCCTTGCCACAATGCCTCCACACATTTCACCATGTACATACTCTACTCCCACCTCTCCAGATGGCCAATGTGATGACAGTAACAGCACTGCCAGCTGATGTCATATTTGGGTACCTCACATGAACGCATGAAGCTGCCTTATACTGAAATCAGACCACTGGTACCTCAAAGCCAGTACTGTCTACTCAGACTGCCAACGGCTCTCAAGGTCTCAGGCTGAGGTCTTTCACATCACCTCCTACCTGGTCCTTTTAACTGGAGGTGTCAGGGATTGAACCTGGGTCCTTCTGCATCCCAAGCAGATGCTCTGCCAATGAGCCATAACCCCTCCTTCTCAGTGAGGCTACCTTGAGCTTTTAGGAGCCGGTTCTGCCAGAGGGTTCCTACTCTTCTGCCTGGCTTAGGGGGAAGGGAAAGCTTCCTACCAGGCCAGGGGATGTCACCATGGCATTCTCATAACAGCACTGCTGGATCCAATCAGTAGTCCATCCTCCTGTATCACACAGTGGTCAGCCAGCAGCCATGGGGGTGGGGGGGTGTTTAACCAAAAGCAGGGCTTTTTTGTAGCAGGAACTCCTTTGCATATTAGGCCACACACCCCTGATGTAGCCAATCCTCCAAGAGCTTACAGGGCTCTTTGTGAAGGGCCTGCTGTAAACTCCAGGAGGATTGGCTACATCAGGGGTGTGTGGTCTAATATGCAAAGGAGCTCCTGCTACAAACAAAAAAAGCCCTGCTTATACTGAACCAGACCCTCGGTCTGTCAAAGTCAGTATGCCTACTCAGACTGGTGGCAGCTCTCCATGGTCTCTGGCAGAAGTCATTTTACATCACCTATTGCCAAGGTATGTATTTATTTACTCCATTTATAGCCCACCTTTCTCCACAATGGGAATCTAGGGCGACTTACCTAATTCTCCTCCATTTTATGCTCAAAACAACAACCCTGTGAGGTTGGGCTGAGAGTGTGTGATTGGCCGAAGGACACTTCTATGGCAGAGTAGGGATTCGAACCTGGTTGTCCCAGATCTTAGCTTGACACTCTAACTACTGCTTCACACTGGCTTTCAGGTGTTGAAACTTCCCTCATCAAATTAGGCTTGCCCGCCTCCAGGTCCCAGCAGGGGATCCCCCAGCTTTGCCGGCTCCTCCCTGCTGCCAGTCAGCTGGCCAGCAAGGGGAAGCCCCACCCAAATAGCCACCATGTGCCTCTAAATCTGTGCAGGCTTAAAAGCTGCCTGTATTTTGAACAGTGTATGTGTCTTTAAATATGAGCAAAAGGAAAGTTGAATAGATGGAGTGAGAAGGCAGAACCACATTGTTCTTCCCAGTGAGCATGTGAAGCATGTGAGAAAGGTAAAGAAGTGAGCAAAGACCTTCTGTTTGTTTTGAGGAAAACCCCACCCTCTATAGTCTGCTCTGCTTTCATTTTCCTGTTAGTCTGAAGAAGTTGGTTGAAATACAGCAGATGGTTACATTCAGCAACTCCCATGAGTAAATTGCCCCAGTGAGATCACAAAAGTGTGTGTGTGCTGTGTTCATTTTGGCTGCTTTGTGAGATTGTGTATGTGCGTGTTCAGTGGAAGTGCAGCTGCTGGGGAACAAGGAAATGAAGACTTTATTCAGGGGAACTGCACTGCTGTATTTTTATTTATTTTAGGGAATGGGAGATTCTCCTGACTCCACCCCCAGAGTCTCCAGATATTTTCTGAGTTGGACCTGGCAACCTTATGTCAGATGCATGAACAAGAGCCCATCTCAGCAGATAACAAGAAGTCTACTCTAAGTTGTCAGATAAAGAAATAAATAGGTAGAAACATTACTATAGAGAAAACAATGTAAACAGTGAGACTCAAAGGCTATGAAATGCAATAGATGTATTTTTATATAAAGCCCTGATGTATACAAGATAACTGACCATTTACAGCAGCAGTAATTAAAGATAACACAAATCCTCCTAACTTTGCTATACTAATTTAAGACCCGTGGGGAGAGAGCTAACCCTGATCTCTATTGAGACCTAAGCAACTAGAATGGAACTTGCTGATAAATTCTAATTCAATGATTTCATGTTAGAATGAAGTGTTAACCTGCCGCAGCTTTTCAGCAGAACTTAAACTTCCAAGCAAAGAAATGTATGAGCTTGATGACTGGGCAGATTTGAAATATATGGATTTCCCACACTTGGACTCAGCACTGTGGCAAATATATCACACAGAGAACACATCACACCAGGATCAATGAAAGATGCAGTGTTTGATAAATCCTTTATCAGTCTCTCTGTACTTGATGTTCTGAGCAAGGAAGAAAGGAAGGAAATGGCTTGGTTGGAAAGGAGAGATGGGAGCTTTGAGGAGATCTGGATTGAGCTCATGAACGCACATGAACACATGAAGTTGCCTTATCGTGAATCAGACCCTCAGTGTGAATCACAATGGACTCTAATTTGGAGAAGAGGGTTTGATTCCACACTCTTCCTCATGAAACCAGCTGGTTAACCTTGGGAGAACCACAGCTCTTTCAGAGCTCTCTCAGCCCACAAAAATAAATATAGCTGGCCACCTAGTGGTGCATAAGACAAAAAGCTAGAACTTCAGACTGTCAGACAATCTTAGACGCTCCTGGCTATACCATACACAATGTCGTATGATAATTAGTTATTTAATTAGACCCTCAGTCGATCAAGGTCAGCATTATCTACTCAGACTGATAGTGGCTCTCTAGGGTGTCAGGCTGAGGACTTCTGCATCACCTACTGCCAGATTGTTTAACTGGAAATGCCAGAGATTGAACCTGGGACCTTGTGCATGCCAAGCAGATGCTCTGCCACTGAGCCACAGTCCCTGCCCTCATCTCTGTACTTCCACAGTCCTGCTAGCTGTGGTAATGCTGACAGCAGAACACAAGAATTTTGCAGCATGACAGAAAGACAATCTATGCAAATAGCAACCGAACATTTCTTATTAAGAAGTGTCTGTGCACCTCTGACTTGGTTGCTATGGATATCAAAATCCTGATGTTCCACATAACCAATTTACAGCATTAAAACTTTTTAAAACTTTAGGGCCACAGTTTCAGCAGCCTGCCTGTAATAGAAGATTAAAGATCCTCATCTTCCTCAAGCCCTGAAGGGACAAGTCTCTAAAGAGGAAGGCAGCCAAAATACTTTTAGGTTTCCTTTTATCTATTTCCCGACAAGTTAATTGTGATGACCCAGATAGTCACTGTATATTACTGTCTTTTGTTATTTCATGGAGCTGCATTTAATGGCAATTGCAGAGAAATCGGAGGGGTCAGTGCTTGACTGGCCATATTTTAACAGCATTACTACAGAATAGGGCTGCCACATCCCACCCCCACCCCGACCACTAGTTGGGGGTGGGGGTTATAGGGTTGCCAGATCCAAGCCGGGACACCTCTGAGATTCAAGAGTTAACTCTGCAGATGACAGGGATCTCATTGGGATACAATGCCAGAAAGTCCACCCTTCAAAGCATCATTTTTCTCCAGAAGAACTGAACTCTTTAGTCTGGAGATGAGCAGTGATTCTAAAGGATCCTCAGGTCCCACCTGGAGGCTGGTATCCCTACTGGAAGCACAGAAACACAGAGTTGGAAGGGATCAGGGCTTTTTTTTGAGCAGAAACACATAGGAACGCAGTTCTGGCTGGCTTGGTGTCAGGGGGTATGGTCTAATATACAAATGAGTTCCTGCTGGGCTTTTTCTACCCCCCCAAAAAAGCCCTGGAAGGGGCCATACAGGCCATCTAATCCAACCCCCTGCTCAATACAGCATCCCTGACAAGTGTTTATCTAGCCATTATTATCTCGTTGGGCCTTTATAAATTTCCTTGGATTACCAACTGGATCACATGAGCAGGTCTTTAGAACAGAAGAAGAGCCCTAGTGGATCAGAGCAGTGGTCCATCTAGGCCAGCAACCTATCTCATAACAAGCAACAAACAGGACATAGAGGCCAAGGCCTTCCCCCAATGGTGCCTCCTAGCACAGGTATTCACAGGTTGGCTGCCTCTGTAGGTGGAGATTCCCTTTAGTCTACTAGCGATTGATGGACCTTTCCAATTTTATCTCAGATTTGGCTTTTGGTGAAATCTGCTGGCAATTCCATTTTAAGTACTCTTATGCTTAGAAAAACATTAAATGGACTTCAATTTCCTACCTATCCTTCCAAGTTAAAAACATGGAACTTCATTAAATGCTGGTGTGTCACTTCAAATACTACTCAAACCACTGCTCAAGGTGATCCAAACTTAAAGTTTCTACTCCCTGCTGTCCTTTTATTCTTTAGATAGCTGCACTTTGCCAAAGCATTATTCTCTACCATACAATTCCTTATCCTTTTTTTTAAATACTTCTCAATTTTGAAGATATTCTGTCTTAACTGGAATATTTTTAAATATACCATTCTACTGATCCCACACCATTCCATCCTATCACAATGTATTTATCCTGCAAAAGTAATATCTGAACTAAATGTGTGATAGAATAAGATGTGTGGAAGAAGAAGAAGACTGTAGATTTATACCCCGTCCTTCTCTCTGAATCAGAGCAATTTACAATCTCCTTTACTATCCTCCCCCACAATAGACACCCTGTGAGGTAGGTGGGGCTGAGAAAGCTCTCAAAGAAGCTGCCCTTTCAAGGACAACTCTGTGAGAGCTATGACTGACCCAAGGCCATTCCAGCAGCTGCAAGTGGAGAAGTGGGGAATCAAACCCAATTTTCCCAGATAAGAGTCCGCTCACTTAACCACTACATCAAACTAGCTCTCAAGAGAAGAAAAGGGTTGACCAGTGCAGCGAAGCAAAAAAAAAAGAGAGCTTCCAGCCACAAACTAAAGAGAAGATAAATGGTTCAAATGAATGTTTTCAGGATCAGCATTCCAGTATTTTATTACTAAAAAACTGCACTGTCTTCCATCTAAGGTCTGCTCCCACATTCGTTTCACAAATCTGAATGGCGACCTAAAACAGTATTTTATAAAAGGTGTCATTTCTATTGCAACAGTGAAAAAAAACCCTTTCCTTTTCAAGCAACCTGCATGGTGAACACATATTTCTCCCACCCTTAAACTGCAAACTAAAAGGATGCAAAGACATGCTCAGAAGCTGAGATGGATGGCTTCAGTAATAGCAGGACAGAACAACAGGTGAGTAGTCAAATCTGACCCCTTTTTGCCACCCTTTGTAAGAAGCTTCGTGCATGCAAAGCGTTGGATCCAACCAGCTTTTTCAATCAATCTTGGCCAATTCCCTTCCTTACCACAGTCCCTGTCCCACATAACTTTTGTCTATATATGTCCCATGATATCCAGTGCAGCATTTTTGTGATCAAAGGCTCATTTACTTTTTCAGCAGCTGAAAAACTGTTGGATCTAGCCTATATAGTACAAAGGTGCAGTGTTTCTGCCTCTCTTCGCGAACACACTCAGAAAAGAAGGACAGCAAGGAAATCTCACTCACTGGTGGAGAAGATTACCGCATGAATCTCATTAGCTTGCTCTTCACTATAGTACAGCTCCTGGTACTTAGCTTGTGTTTCTTGTCCCTGCTGCTCTTGGTCTGCTGCTTCCTTGACACCAGTGAGGTCATATCTCACCACTTCTTGTGACATCACATCATTATGATGTCACAGTACTTCCTGTTACATGCTTACAGATCAAGTACCCATACTTAGTGAGTCCTACGTCTGGAAACATTGAGTAGTAGGGTTGCCAGGTCTATGTTGGAAAATGCCTGGAGACATTGGGGGTGGAGTTTGGGAAGGGGCCTCAGCCAGGTACAATACCATAGAGTCTACCCTTCATATCAGCCATTTTCTCCATGGGTATATATAATAACCATCGGAAACAATGAAACTCTAACACAAAGCGTGTAAATATTCGTTTTTTAGTGCAAACTAAATAAAAACAGAACTAAGGAACACCAAATACTCAATACTAGAAATGTTCCCACTAAGTCTCTCAGCAGTCTTTAAGGAATAACAGCCTCTTCAAAGTAGACTTAGTGAAGATGTGGGTGGAGTCTTTAATCTCTTAGTGTTCCACTCGTGATGGTACGGAGAGAATAAGGAATCACTTTGAAAGGAGTCCTCACAGTTTCGCTTATCTGTTCTTCCTCAGCCTCTTTCTCCCGACGTTACACGGAGCCACAGCTCTATTTTTTACAGCATGGATCAACGCATGCTCTGATCTGCTGTGTTGATCCATGTTGTAAAAAATTGATCTGTGGCTCCATGTAACGGGAGAAAGAGGCTGAGGAAGAACTGAGAAGCGAAACCATGAGGACTCCTTTCAAAAGCAGCTCCTTATTCTCTCGGTACCATCACAAGTGGAACACTAAAAGATTAAAGATTCCACCCACTTCTTCACTAAGTTTACTTTGAAGAGGCCACTATTCTTTAAAGAATGTTGAGAGACTTTGTGGGAAAATTTCTAGTATTGAGTATTTGATGTTCCTTAGTTCTGTTTTTATTTAGTTTGCACTAAAAAAAATGCATATTTACACACTTTGTATGAGAGTTTCATTCTTTCCGGTGGTTATTATATATAGCTCATTATTGACACTAGCTCCAGTTGTATTTATCATTTTCTCCAGGGGAGCTGATCTCTGCCAACTGGAGATCAGTTGTAAAAGCAGGAGATCTCCAGGCCTCACCTGGAGGCTGGCAACTCTATCAAGCTGTGTTTACTCCAGCAAGAGAAACCTTACAAGTGTCCAAATTTCTTCCCTAATTGGGGGGGGGGGGACCATAGATGGGAGATGCAAGGATTAAAGTTACCCTCTCTCTCCCCACATTGTTCCCCTCCTTGATAAAGCAGTCCTGATGGTTCTGTTTGCAAAACAAACTACAATGACCCTGTAACAATCATAGAATCATAGAGCTGGATGGGACCTCCAAGGTCATCTAGTCCAACCCCCTGCACAATGCAGGAAACTCACAAATACCTCACCCTAACCTCACAGGATCATTGCTGTCAAATGGCCATCTAGCCTATGTTTAAAAACCTCCAAGGAAGGAGAAGCTTCAACCAGTAGTTGAGTCCTGAGAAAGAAATGACAGAGCCAAGGGTGAGCATCACAGCCAAACACAATTTCTACAGTTCAAACACAAAAAGTAGCCACTTTACCATGTCTGGTCCTCTGTTACAGGTGGGGTGAGTAAATTAACTGTGTTTTCCCGGAAATATGCCCCATTGAATGAACCTAGGTAGGTTTCTGAGTACATCTGATCTCTCACGGTGCAATCTGAGGCAAGACATACAGCATTCTAAACTTGTTGACCTCAATTGTCTGAAAAAGGTTGCACTGCTGAGGGTTACACTGTAAGTTTCCCCAGTCAACTACCACCAGCTGTAGTCCAAAGTACTATACTGCATTGTTCTGTGTCCATCTTTCATTGAACTCTATATCCAGAGTTGGGCAAAAAGCAAACATCTTACCGAGAAATGCTTACTTAGCAATAACCCAGTGCGGAAAAAAAAAGGCAGGGAGGAAGTCTCATATCAAGGGGGATGTGAGGATTCCCCCAGTTTTACAACTCATCTCCACAAGATCACTCCTCAAATTTCCCAGAGTTTCCCAACCTGGATCTACCAATCCTACCCCCCCCCCCATCCCCAACCAGTGCCAAGGGGGGACCAGGCAACCCTGCATGTCATAACAGCCCAAACTCTATTTTTGAATAACTGTTTTCCATGTACAGAAAAATCATCAGAAATTTCCTCATGACAATGATAAACCTGGCATGACAGAGAACACACACACAGTGGTAAAGATTAGCTACAAATACCTTGAACTTCACCCACCTAGTTGAAACACAAACATCTGTGTACTCCCTAAGATCAGGGGTGCATTTCTGGAGAGAAAGAATCCAGAAAATAGCTGACTACAACTGTGATTTCAGTTTTTTCTATAATGTTTGTTTTTCACTATTGGGAAGGGGGAAGTTATAATGTAGTTAACATCCTTTCTCTCCAGTTTTTTTCTGAATGTGGCAAAGTTCACCTTCTAAGAGTACAACCAGGCTGGTAGGGGCAGACATCCTACAGTATGGTGGTAAAAATCATGTGAGAAACTCATGCAGTCTGTATCTCATCTGCTTTCCTACTGGGAAGGGGCTGTGGTTCACCAGTAGACCATTCACTTGGCATGTAGAAGGTCCATATCATTGCCAGCTAAAAATACTGGGTGGTAAATGATGAAGAAGACTGCAGATTTACACCCCACCCTTCTCTCTGAATCAGAGACTCAGAGCAGTTTACAATCTCCTATATCTTCCTCCCCCACAATAGACACCCTGTGAGGTGGGTGGGGCTGAGAGGGCTCTCACAGCAGCTTCCCTTTCAAGGACAACTCCTGCGATAGCTATGGCTAACCCAAAACCATTCCAGCAGGTGCAAGTGGAGAAGTGGGGAATCAAACCTGGTTCTCCCAGGTAAGAGTCTGCACACTTAATCACTACACCAAACTGGCATGAGGTGAAAGAACTCTACCTGAGACCCTGGAAAGCTGTTGCCAGTCTGAGCAGACTATTTTAATTATTCAAATATTTGCCACTCGCCTCTCCTTGGGGTTCAAGGCAGGTTACAAATTGCCTGTCCCTTTAACATCATAGGGACAAGTTTTAAGACTTAGGGAGAACAGATTGTGTTTACTCTCATTTGAATTTTTATGCATTCAGTTATTGTCTTCTGCTGTTCAACAGAACTTTTTATACAAATATTTGCTTATATTATTTATAATTATACTTATACTGTTTACAAGGTTTTGCCTTTGCAAATATAGAAAACTTGGCTCACACTTAAGTTCAGAGGAAAGACAGTCAGGGCCTGCTTAGGTCTGATGATCTTCCAAGTGGGAGATTTCTAGGGTTTCCCTATTTCCAGATTGGAAACCACAGAATAAGAAAAGAGATTTTCAATTTAGAACAAAAAGTCTGGCTGTATGCTATCAAACTGCAATGCTTCTAGGGGCCTGGTGGTGGTAGTAGAGAGTTAACCCTACCCACGAAAGGGAATGGCTGGAATAGAGCTGAAGAGGTCAACTTCTAATAGATGCCAAGAGACTTCAAGCCAGTAGAAGCCAATTAAATCTCTCATTTAAAACCTGAGTAAATCTCTAATTTCATCTCATTTAAATCTCTCATAGTGAAAAAAAGAGCTTGTGAGATTGTTTCACCACACCTGTTGCTTCTTTATTCTCTAGGTAAAAGAAGGTCTAGGTAAGGACATATCAATGTAAAGTGCTGGAAGGTGGATTACTGGAGCAGTATCCCTGATTAACAGAAAAAATGTACTGAGTTTAATCAAATGTTTGAATAATGCAATTAGAGATACGTTAAAAACCCCTGAGTATTTTTCTAATCTTATCCAAATGCTTCTAAAATATCCTATAGATGTTATCCCCCGAGTACCTGCCAGATCTGCTTTGGACTTTGCCATCCTTATTTGGGATCTCTTGATTGAAAGAAGAGGAAGACCTCCAACTAGAACAACTTTCAACATGGTAGGTTCCATAGCCTGTGTGAATATTCTGTAGCTACACTTGTGATCACATATGCGCAGAACAATTTAGGACACACACACATCTGAATGATTCAGGAAAGCTTATAACATCACCAAGTAGTGTGCATGGATCTGATGTCACACATGAAATGAATGAGGTAGGAGAGCTTCGGACTCGCATTTTCCCTTCCCCTCTGTCTTTCATTCACACAGAGCTTTGTAATAGAACATCTCCACTTCAGTAAAAGGTAAAGGTATTCCCATGTGCAAGCACCAGTCATTTCCAACTCTAGGGTGATGTTGCTTTCACAACATTTTCACAGCAGAATTTTTTACAGGGTGGTTTGCCATTGCCTTCCTCAGTCATCTACACTTTCCCCCCAGCAAGCTGGGTACTCATTTGACCGACCTCGGAAGGATGGAAGGCTGAGTCAACCTGGAGCCGGCTACCTGAACCAGCGTCCACTGGGATCAAACTCAGGTCATGAGCAGAGAGTTCAGACTGCAGTACTGCAGCTTTACCACTCTGTGCCACGGGGTTCTTCCTTCCACTTCAGTAGTTTACTATTATATACAAATCACAAATTGTTCTCTTCCCTCCCAATCAGAATTGTAACCAGGATTTATAAGGGGAATTAGTCCTTACAAATTGTTGCCCTGGCCCACGTGATCTCAAATGAACCCAACGAAAGAGGATCTCTATATTCCAGTTTTCTAAGCAGGCGCAATCTGCTTCCTTTGAGGAAGATCTGCTTCAGCGCTTGCTTATTCCAATGGTTTGAGCTACTGACAGTTTTGGATCCCAGGTAGAAACATGTGCAGGTTGGTGATGAATTGCTTACTACCATCCAGTCTATTTTGTTACACATGAGCAATGAACAGTTTATGATTACTAGGGTTTTCCCCCCCCCACCATGTTACCCTTAACATTCATTCAGTCTGAAAAAAAAAACCCTGGAAGGTGTCAAGGTACCATTGGTACAAATGCCAAGGGCACTTCTAATAAATAAATTGCAATTCAGACAGCAAGAGGACATCAGAGAGATGAAATAGCTGGGTCCATCATACTTCAAAAAAGGACTGCCTGTTGCAGAACAAGCTGATTCTGAATACAGATGAGCGACCTATGATAATTAAAACACTCCCTGGAATACAAGATGGCCCCTTGAAACTGAAAAGTGACATTCTTTCTGGGAATTAAGTGGTTTATTAAAGATTCTGAAAACTGCTGCTGGAAATCCTGAGTTATTTGTCACTGGACTACAAATAATTAAACACCAAGGAGGAATATTCAGCATCAGAAGGGGAGGGAAAGAGAGAAAACATTTGTACACACACACCAAAAAACCTCAACCAAGGGCACATCTGAAAACTCCTTTTTCACTAACCTTGCCAGTGCTTAGTATTTCCAAAACAAAAAAACAAAAAGTGGCGTATCTGTAATTGTCCCTACAATCAAGACTATTTTATTGCAAATTATGCTTTTAAATTATGTTATTACTTCCCATCTCTCGTTGCCCTTTAAAGCTCTCTTAGCAAAAGAGCATGGGGAGTAATGAGAATGTGTAGCAATCCTAATCATACTTACCTGGAAATTTGGGATAATGTTCAGAACAAACATATGCTGGCACAGTAAAGCACAATAAAGTGAGTCCTGGATTGTACCACTTCAGACTGTGGGGCTGTGGAATTTCACATTTAAATATCCCACATGTAGCAACCTGATTTAGCCCAGGGTGGCCAAAGCTTGTCACAGAAGCTAAGCAGGGTCCGCCATGGTCAGTACATGGATAGGAGACTACCAGGGAAGACCAAGGGTGCTACAGAGATGCAAACAGTGCCAAACCACCTCTGAACATCACTCATCTTGAAAACCCCATGAGTGTGAGGTTGTCCTGAAAGCTGTGCACAACTTGACAGCACTTAATTATTATCAGGCCTCATTTTGGGCAGGAGCTCATAGGAATGGAGCTCTGGAACCTCTGGAATTTTATTGTGCTCTTTCTTTCTTTTATTGCGCTCTTTCTTTCTTTTATTGCGCTCTTTCTTTCTTACCCCCACCCCCTGTGAGAATTGTGTTGATCTCTAAGATTTGACAAACTTTCTAATATTTTCCCCACAAAAAAAGGGGGGGGGGAATAACCAAAATATATAAAACAAATGGGAATCTTTATCATGCCACTGTGGCCAAATAGGAGAAAGTAATTTAAGAAGTATGATGGGAATAAAGTTTTGTTATGACGGGGGGTGGGGGTTGTAGCAGGAACTCCTTTGCATATTAGGTCAAACACCCCTGATATAGCCAATCTTCCAAGAACTTACAGGGCTTTTAGTACAGGGTTTACTGTAAGCTCCAAGAGGATTGGCTACATTAGGAGAATGTGGCCTAATATGCAAAGGAGTTCCTGCTACAAAAAAGCCCTGATGACAATTATAATTCAAGAAGCATTTTAAGGTAGACGCTAAGCTGATATAATTTAATACATCTTCCGATGATGTCAGGGGAGTGTGGCATATGCAAATGCATTGTGCAAATGAGCCCCGGCACCACTTTTTCTACAAAATGACTCCTGATTATTATTATGTGGGGAAATGATTCCAATAAATAGAAAGTGAGCATGTCAAACCTATTTCCAGGCATCTCTGTGCAGGGCATTTGTCTATATGGGATAGACATTCAACCACACAACATGAACTCTGAAGTGGTACAGTCCAGGAACAGTTTGACCATGTTCGTAATGTCTATAAAGGGAGCCCAAAACTCACAGACATCAAAACAGGGTAAATATGATTAGGATGAGCCTGGAAATCTCTTATGTTGCTTAGTACAGCTGCATCACTTGGCTAAATTATGTACATTTAATGGGGATTACCAATGCTCATTTCAGAAAACAAACAGCCGTTTTGAGAAGGTGAACTTCATTACATTTCAAAGACAAGTGGCTGTCGCGCAAGAGATTCAAGTGAAGAGAGGTGGGTATACATTCTAGCCGTGTCACACATGGTGTGTTGTGGGGGAAGTGATGGGGAAAACAGATCAAAATTTATGCAACACCAAAACAAACACTTTCCTCCTCAGGGCAGCACGTTTTATTGACATGAAGTGTTTTTAAACATATGTTAAATATTGAGTCACGGCACGCAGCCATAACACCTCTTCAAATCTGACTTCACAAACATTCTCCAGAACTCCTCGCCTGCTTTACTAATTTAAACCGCGCTCCTTGATGCCAGTATAATTCAGAGGAACAGCTGTCTGTTTAGACCCAGAACCAACATGCGGGGATGTCAGCAGCCTTGGGGAAAATGCCCCACACATTTAGCAGATGCTTAACATGTGGAAATGGGCCAGTGAAGCTTGCAACCAATATTGCATTAAAACTCTATTAAGGGGACAAGATACTTGTTTTCCTTCAGGTTGCTGGCAGCCCCTACTAACCTCTAATCCTGCAAGCAGGCCCCACAGTGTAGTCACAGACCTGAGGTCACCACCTCTGAAAAATTCCTGGAAGTATGGGGGTGGCACCTGATGAGAATGGGGTTTGGAGATGGGAGGGACCTCAACTGGTGGGTAGAGTCCACCTTTCAAAGCTGCCATTGTTTTTCAGGGGAACTGATCTCTGTAGTCTAGAGAACGTTGGGATTCTGTGAGATCTCTAGCCACCATCTGGAGGTTGACAACTCTAAGGAAGAACACATGCTTTGTATGCAAATGGCTTCATCCCTAGTTGATAGTATCAGGCAGGGGTCATTTTAAAGAAAAAAGAGGTGCCAGAGCTCATTAGCACTTTATTTGCAGAACTCATTTGCATATGCCACACACCTCTGACATCACTGGAAGGTATACTAAATTATATCAGCTCAGCATGTACCTTGAAATGCTTCTTGAGTTATAATTGTTGTCATAATAAAACCTTACTCCCATCATACTTTTAAAATGACTTTCTCCTATGTGGCCACAGTGGCATGAAGAAGATTTCCATTTGTCTGCTTTACATGTTTTATTTGTCCATTTTTGTGAGGGGAAATATTAGAAAGTTTGTTAACTCTTAAAGATCACCAAAATTCTCACAGGGGTGTTGAACAATGGAGTTCAGAAGCAGATACTGGAGGGGCAGGGGATAAGAAAGAAACACTAAAATTTAGAGGTTCCAGAGGTCCACTTCTGTGAGCTCCTGCCCAAAATGAGGCCTGGTATCAGGGGCCAAAATGGGGGGGGGGGGGAGAAGAAGTAGTAGTTGTATACCTACCCTTCTTGAAGGAGTCTCAGAGTGGCTTACAATCTCCTTCCCTTCCTGTCCCCACAATAGATACCCTGGGAGGTAGGTGGGGCTGAGATAGTTTGGCCAAGAACTGCTCTTGAGCAGAATAACTCTCAGAGAGTTATGAATAGGGTTGCCAAGTCCAATTCAAGAAATATCTGGGGACTTTGGGGGTGGAGCCAGGAGACATTGGGGGTGCAGCCATAAGCAAAGTTGTGACAAGCACAATTGAACTCCAAAGGAAGGCCTGGTCATCACATTTAAGGGGACCACATACCTTTTTAATGCCTTCCCTACATTAGAAATAATGAAGGATAGGGGCACCTTCTTTGGGGGCTTATAAAATTGGACCCTCTGATCCAATCTTTTTGAAACTTGGAGAGCATTTTGAGGAGATGCATCAGATACTATGCTGAAAATTTGGTACCTCTACCTCAAAAAACTGCCCCTCCAGAGCCCCAGTTACTCCAGGATTAATTCTCTATTATACCCTATGGTCCAGCAGACATTTCCCTCCCTCCCCCCCGCCCCTGTTTATGATGACCCTGAAGCTCTGGAGGACTTCCAAAATGGGGCTCCCCTGCCCACCTGGGAATTGACACCTCTACTCACGAGTTGATGAACTTTGAAGTTTTTCACAGTAACACAGGGCAACAAAAGGTTCAAGTTTACCTTCACACTATGCAAATGACTTCTGCAAGGATTGTGCAACAAACGGAGGGTCTGGGCTCCTTTCACAGCCATGTTGTTCACCTCCTCCCCCCCTAGCTCCGCTTCAGCCTTAAAGACACAGACACACCATCCAAAGAGGAAGGCTTTCTCAAGTAGAGACTGATGCCTCCGGAGGGGGAAAGGCACATGATGGCTGCAGGGGCGGGGCTTCCCCCCACCAGCCAGCTGACTGGGGGCGGGAAGAAGCCTGGGAAAGCGGGAGAACCCCCACAGGGACCTGGGGATTGGCAAGCCTAGCAGGTGCTTGTGGAGGAGTGGGGAATCAAACCCAGTTCTCCCAGATAAGAGTCCATGCACTTAACCACCACACACTTAACCACTACATCAAACTGGCAGGGGTGCTCACACTCACCACTTATTTCTTTCTTTCTGAAGATTTCTATTCCACCCTTCCCCACAAGTGGGCTCAGGGTGGGTTACAATAAAAACAATAAAACCGATAAGAACCATTTCCACATAAAATCAAATTAAAACCTAGAAACAAAGATGGTGAGCTACAAATCCAGCAAAATCAAATAAGTCTTGTGGGTGCATTGCAAATGTGCACTAAAGGCCTGCATATCAACAAGTGGGCCAGGCTGTCACCTACTGTGCAGTTCAGACCATATACAGCAGGTATGTCCAACAGGTAGATCGCGATCTACCAGTAGATCGCAGAGGGGTCAGAGGTAGATCACCAGTCCCACTTGGTCTCATGGTTTGCTGGACAGGTGTTTGGGTTTTTTTGATTATTGTTTGGTGTGGTGGTATATGATTATTGGTGCCAGTATGATGAATTCTTATTCTCCAATTTATTTGTTATTGTTTGGTGTGGTAGTATATGATTATTGGTGCCAGTATGATGAATTCTTATTTTTACTTTTAGAGCTGCATGCGTGATTTTGGCATCATCCAGAGGTCTTCAGTTCCTATTGATCTTTAATACTTTGGGACAGTGACAGTTTTGGACCAGATTCAGCCAGTGTTAACTTAGCACCCCCAGCCACCCCAGTATAACGAAGATGAGTGTTCCAAAGAAGAGCAAAACCTACCACTTTCATGACGAATGGGAAATGGACTACTTCTTCATCATGGTGAAATACAAGTGTTGTTGTCTACTTTGTAACGCCGCTATATCCTTGCCCAAAAAGGATCATTATAAGGCTCTGCATAGCAATAAGTTTGATGCTGATTTTCCACTCAAAAATGAAATTTGCAGACTGAATTCTCTACACATATACCGCAAGTTCTGCAAGACACTCCCTGGAGGAAGGACCTGGCAGTCCAAAATGGACTTTACACTGCTAACTGTCCGTTGGAGATTTTTTTGGATCCATGTCTTGGATTTATGATTTGGAATGATATATATATAAGACCCATCCCACTCCCCTATTCCACCCCCATTCCATATATATATGCATAAACATGCACATGCGGTATGTAAAATTATGAGGTTGCTGAATGGCATTTTTTTTTCTTGTATTAATCACATTTTGTAAATATATTTTTCTCAGAGTGGTTTTGATTTATTTGGTTGCAACATTCCTCTGTGTAGCCTATTGTGTATCTTCATTTTCTCTAGGGGAGCTGATCCTTGCCTGCTGGAGATCAGTTGTAAGAGGGGGAGATCTCCAGGCCTCACCTGGAGACTGGCAACCTGAACTGATGCTTCCTCTTAGCACAACAGCTCTGGATATCTTAAAGTGCTCTGTGCTAAGAAATTTGTATTTTATTCAATTTGCTTATACCTTCCTTTCTCCCCTGCATTGCATACTTACAGCAACCTTGTGAAGTTGGTTAGGCAGGCTGTTTGTGATTGGCTCAAGGTCACCAAACAAGCTTCTATGTATAAAAGTATATTTTTCAGTTTCTGCCTGTGTCACATTATTAACAAAAGCCCTGTCCCCTCCCAAATGGTGACTTTTTCTTCTCTGCCTTAACAGCTAAAGATTGACTCCCACTGACTCAATATAACAGAAGGAAAACAAATAAATTGATATTTGTATCCTTCTCATAGCTAGTCAACTGTCTCCCCACCCCTATTCCATGTCTTCTGTTGTTGCCGATTTTTAAAGGTATATTTCATTATTGCAAACTGGAGAGGATTCAGATTTCACACACACACACTTATATCCTCTTAACCGCTAGAATGAGTACTTAGGATTTTATGAGTGTGGATGAATTAAAGACAGAAACATTAAAGCAAGGTATTAGCACACTTTATGTAAACATGAAACAGCTGCAACAGAAGCAATATCCCTGTTAGTCAGTTGTTGCTCTCTCTGCGCATTCCTCCCCTCCTTCACTGCAATTTCTTCCAAATAAAGTGGCACTTGCTTTACAGGAAGGGTGATATTATTTTTTTTAAAAGAAGGCAATTTTGAAATTGATATTTCTGGGTTGGCATGTACTTTGAACAAATATATATATTTGTTGAGTTAGGTTGGGTTGAGAAAGTGAATAACAAGCGAAAGATACTGATAATTAAGAATCTTTCCCATGTTCCCTCCTCCCAGCAGTCCTTTCTACCTCCAGGAAAATGGGTTCTCTGTATCATAGCCCAGAGTTTATTCTAATGTGCAACAGGAAAATAAAATGTGCATTAGGATATAATATTTTATAAAGTTGGCAATACGCAGGACCAGCCCTAGACTGTCTGGCACCCTAGGCAAGGCTAACTTCTGCCCCTCCCCCGCACTGATAATGCCATTGAGTCACATGGGGGATGCCCAATTTGGTGCCCCTAGAAGGCCAGCACCTTAGGCAATCGCCTAGTTTGCCTAGTGGCCAGGACGGCTCTGGCAATATGGGCTTTAAAAAGGAACAAGGTTGTGGTTTAAGATAGATGGATGAGAACAAAGACACAGAAATAGAAAATTAAGATGATTACTGCTACTTCAGTCTTCATAACCATATAGTAATTGTATTTTACTGGGAGCAATTACTTGAGACAAATCAAAAGTAAACATGAATTCTGAATTTTGAAAATGAAACGTTTTATAAATGCAGCAGTTATACAGCAATACAAGCGCAGAAAACTCCTCCCATTGAGCCATGCGTCACTTCAAAATCTCTTTTGTTTCAAGATGGTTGGATCATCATCATCTGGGATGGGATTAGGTAAGCAAAGTTGCTTGCCAGCCTCTGAGAAAATTCCTTGACGCCACATACACTCTCTTGTGTCTTTCATTCAGTGCTCTCATTTATTCATCTGTAGAATCACTGATGCCCTTGGATTCCATCCAGTCAGTGGTGGCACATTGTGATAGCTGTAGAGGTATTCATTTTCAATCTCCACTGAGATTCTTGTTTATGAACATCAGTGATGAGACATTCAACACAAGCACTATGAGGCTTAGCTGCTAGAAAATGTGTCATGAGAATGGTCACATTCAGTGTTCCCTCTAAGCTGAGTTAGTGTGAGCTAGCTCACTTTTTTTTTAGCCTCTGCCTCACACATTTTTGTCTTAGCTCAAGAAAAATAAATCAGCAAGCTAATTTATGCAGTAGCTCACAACTTTTAATGCCAGTGACTCACAAAGAAGAATTTTTGCTCACAAGAATCCACAGTTTAAAGGGAGTATTCTTTGGATAAGGCAAGAAAGTGGACCAAATGGAACGTCATCTTGCGAGCTTCATTAATACTTTCAAGTTGAAGCATATTCTAGTGAAAGTTCTACCAGGTCGAGGTCTGTACTTGGCAACTTGTGGACTGCTTCCAGGTTTACCAAAGATTGCAAAGCAGCAATTAGCTTCATAATCAGCAACAGAGCAGCATCAACTTCAAAATGCTGATTCAAAAACTCAACAAGTGAGTCAACAACTTCATTACAGACAGCACCAACATCTTCCCTGTCAGATAACATACTGGCGGTGTACCTTGCATCTCTTTGGCTGCTTTATATTGCCACCTGAATTCCTTTCAGCATCTCTGTTCTAGCTGGCTGTGTAACAGCTTCACCCTTAAAAACCTTGACCCACCCACCAAGCAAGTGCTGTTCTTTCAGCATCAGCAGCTTTGACTTTACCAATAGTGTCAGCTTCTTTATGTCAAGGATGGCAACACCATCTCCTTGTAGCTGCTTCTGGTACCTACTGAAGATAGTAAGCGCATCAGCCAAAAAGGACATAAATAAGAAGTTAGCTTCATCTAACTGTGGACTGTGTGAAATCTAACTGAGGACTGTGTGACTTCATCTAACTGAGGACTGTGTGAAATCCACAACCTGCCTTTTCCTCAGACTTCTTCATGAAGAGGACTAGGGAATGCCAGGAGACAAGGGATGAATGTACTAGTGAGATGGAAAACTTTGTCCATCTGACCTCAAAATAATGGAGAGTGCAAGGAGGGAACAGTAGTTGGCTTCTGCAGCATCCTGAAGTTCTCTGGATCCAAGTCCTGATGCACGGGAACATGTACTCAGCCATGTAAGCTGTTTGAATATATGCTCAGCTTCCCAGGCAGATTTATTTTTAGATGTACATGAAAATTTGACCACTGGACTCCACACCAGATCTTCAGAAGATGGACAGAAGATTATTTATCATCATCCCTCATTTTAGATTGGAAAAGAGTCCAAAAACTTGCCTTACCATTTCTGTTGACAGATGTTCCATCTGTGGCCAAGGAGGATACATGCATGGAGATATGTTTAGCTGCTTTGAATCCAGCTGTGTTCTTGTAGCCATTCATAAGAGCATAAGAGAAGTCATGTTGGATAAGGCCAATAGCCCATCCATCCAACATTCTGTGTCACACAGTGGCCAAAAAACCAGGTGCCATCAGGAGGTCAGTCAGTGGGGCCATTCTCAGCTGCATCCAGTACTCTTCTTGCACCATGTCTACAGACCTGATTGGCACCTTAGAAAGTGCTGCTTTCCATCACTTAATCTTGTAATGACTTCCACCATTAAATGAATTTTGTTGATTCTGGTTCAGTTCACAGTGCCATCACACCTCAGTGACAACCCCAATGTATCTTTCAGTCAATGTCTTGATGAAGCTGTCACTGTCACTTTCTGTAATACACTGCAGAAATTCCTTGTGGGCATTTGGAGTCAAGTACTGAAAGCCCATTTCAGTCTTGTGTACCACTTCTGAAGTTATAGGGGGGGGGGGGGGAAACAGAGGTTAACCTCCTCACTTGCAGGAAAGGAGTATGTGTTTAATTTCTTTCAGTCTCCATAAGTCTTCAGGTAGAGGCCACCACCTTTGTCTGCCAGTTTTTAATTCTCCATACATATCACTTTTCCCACAGAAGAAAAAAGTGATATCTCAACAAGAGTCAAGGTCCGTCTGAGTGTTCTATTGCTTTCAATGTGATAGGATTGTTCCAAATGTTTTTGAATTGTCTCAGTCCTGTAAATAGTCCCACATTCCTTTGCAATGGGATGTGGGGATTGTTGAAAATGATTTTACTGTGTCAGGAAACTTGAAACATGTTCTCCATTGAATATATAGTGTCGGCCATTTAGATGAAAACATTCAGAGGTGTTGTCGACTCTGGAAGCTGGTGCTCCACTGCCACACACAGTGGGCATGGATGTATTGCTTTCTGCATCTCCAACAACAGTGTGAGTATCCCCAATTTCTTTCTGAATATTGGCAGATGAAGAGGCGTATGAGAGCATGTCTTGTGCAGCGGTAAGTGTACTTGCATCAGCAACCACTAGAGGTTCATCAGCAGGTGCAGATGGGAGTGTAGTTGTAAATGAAGTGCCAGCAAGTTGTGCATAAGGTGTGTGAGCTAGCAAAGGCAGTGTAGACAGTAATGCATTCTTGGATTATACAAGCCAGAGCTTCAGAGAGTTTGGTCTTGCACTGCAGTCTTGAATCAATGGGGTACCCCCTTCCCCCATTTCTGGTACAGGATAGTACAACTGGCACCAAAAAGAAATTACTGACTGACCAAATGGTTTAAAAGAAAACAGAATAATTGTGTTTCTTCCTAACTGTATCCCTGAATAAATTTTATACATGGCCTAGTCAGCAGAATACCCTTTCCAAAGTAGGATTGCCAAGTCCAATTCCAGAAATATCTGGGGACTTTGGAAATGGAGCCAGGAGACACTGGGGGTGGAGCCAGGAGCAAGGTTGTGACAAGCATATTTGAACTCTAAAGGGAGTTCTGGTCATCACATTTAAAGGGACTGTGCCCCTTTTAAATTCCTTCCCTCCATTGGAAATAATGGATAGAGGCACCTTCTTTTGAGGCTCATAGAATTGGACCCCCTGGTCCAATACATTTGAAACTTGGAGGGTCTTTTGAGGAGAGGTATTGGATGCTATACTGAAAATGCGATGCTTCTACCTCAATAAACAGCACCCCCCCCCCGAGCCCCAGTTACCTGCGGATCAATTTTTCATTATACCCTATGGGAATCAATCTCCCTAGGGAATAATGGGAGTGCCCAGCAGACATTTCCCTCCCCTCCCCCGCTTTCTGATGACCTTGAAGTGGGAGAAGGGCCTCCAAATTGGGTGATCCTCTGCCCTCACCTGAGGATTGGCAACCCTATTCCAAAGGCAAAATGAAGAATGGACTTCACTGTCTCCAGCACCTACAGTTCTTAGAAGTCCTTCAACAGATTTCTTCCTTTTTGGCCCTTTACCAGAATGCCATCTGGGTAGCCCAGTATGTTCAAGTCTCTCTCAACAAACATTTCAATTGAGAACAGGCCTACTACATTTCCAGCTTTTTGTGCCTTGTACTCTGCCTTCAACTCTTACTCTGGCTGATTTCGCACTCAGTTTACCCCGCGGTCATGTTCCTCTTCTCTCTGTAGCATCCGTCGGATTTCCTACTATCTGCTCCGAAGTTACAGGAAATGTCATGGCTTTTGCGCAGCAGATGGAAACCACTAAAAACCAGTTTCTATTTGCTGCGCAAAAGCCATGATGCTTCCTGTAACTCTGGCGCAGATAGTGAGAAATCCGACGGACGCTGCTCAGAGAAGAGGAACGTGACCGCCGGGTAAGCTGAGTGCAAAATTGGTCTCTGTTTTCTTCTCTGAAGTAGAACTAGGCTTGTCAGCCCCCAGGTCCTGGTGGGGGATCTCCTTGTTCCTCCTCCTGGCCGGCGGGAGGAAGCCCTGCACAAACAGCAGGCTTAAAAGAAATCAATCAGTTCTGGTAGATTCAGGGGTGGAATTCTAGCAGGAGCTCCTTTGCATTTTAGGCCACACACCCCTGATGTAGCCGATCCTCCAAGAGCTTACAAAAAAGAGCCTTGTAAGCTCCTGGAGGATTGGCTACATCAGGGGTGTGTGGCCTAATATGCAAATGAGCTCCTGCTAGAATTCCACCCCAGGGAGATTTATTCCCAAATGTTTTATCATGTAAGATTTGTTTGTTTGTTTGTTTCAAAGGCAGATCTGCTCACCCCACTGCACCTAGAGAATCATAAGATTAGAGGACTCTCCAAGATAATCAAATTACGCACTACCAATGAAGGCAGCCCACAACTACAATGTCCCCAAAAGATGGTTTTCTAGCCTCTATTTAAACTATTGATAGATCTGCTTAAACTTATTCCTCCACAGTCCTTATAGTAGACACACAGATACAGTAAATAAGGACAACGCTGAGCAGCCATCTTGTGAGGACTCTGTATTTTGTGACAACTTTAGAACTTTCTATCCCTTGTGCATCATATATCCCTTGTGCATCTATCCCTTGTGCATCATAGTAATAGAGTGCTCAGTTTTAGGGGGAGTCTCTGTCTTCAACAATAATTTATGTTATTAAGATATTCTTTCTGTTTCTCCTCTTATTTTCCTATACTCTCCTCCTTCCCGTCATTCTCTTACTTTTAATTGTTCTACTCATTTTCATTCCCCCTTCCCTCTATCACAAATTAGTTTTTCAGTTAGAACAAATGTAGGAAGTGCTCACGGGATTGTGGATTTTGTGCAAAATGGGGGGGGGGAGCTTAGAATAAACCTCTTCAGGGCCACACACATTGGGAAGGTACACTTTGGAAGGTGAAGGATGCCTCCTTCATCTGTGAAGAATTGCTAGAGGTTGCCCATCCACACCAGGATGGCAACCAGCAGGAGTTCCAGGGACAGGAACATGAGGGGAGACATGGTGTCATATGTGCTGTTACATCACTTCCATGTAAAAACCAAAAATTATGTAGGGTAACTCTAGGAATCACTGGAAAATTTATGTTTTTTTTCCCCTAGAAGTAGAATAGTGGCACATGCAACATCTTTTTCTTCCCACTGATGGCTGAGAGGACTGGAGGGAAGAGAGTAATGTCAAAAATATCCTTGTGGTCAAAGATTGTTAAATCCAGTTTATTATGGTATAGTACAGGGGTGGCCAAACCTGCTTAATGTAAGAGCCACAATGAATAAATGTGAGACATTTGAAAGCCACAAGACATGAATGTCAGATGTTCAAGAGCTGCAAGACATGAACATCAGATGTTTGAGAGCCACAAGATGGAAGGAAGGAAGGAAGGAAGGAAGGAAGGAAGGAAGGAAGGAAGGAAGGAAGGAAGGAAGGAAGGAAGGAAGGAAGGAAGAAAGGAAGGAAGGAAGGAAGGAAGGAAGGAGGGAGGGAGGGAGGGAGGGAGGGAGGGAAGGGAGGGAGGGAGGGAGGGAGGGAGGGAGGAAGGAAGGAAGGAAGGAAGGAAGGAAGGAAGGAAGGAAGGAAGGAAGGAAGGAAGGAAGGAAGGAAGGAAGGAAGGAAGGAAGGAAGGAAGGAAAATAGATGGGGAGGAGGGAAGAGGTGGAAAGAAAGCAACTAACTTTAAATGTATTCTCTAGCTCAATTGACTTGGAAAAGTGATTTAAAAAGACAAACTGGCTGACGGGGCGGTGGGGGCTTCAAGAGCCACACAATATTTGTGAAAGAGCCACATGTGGCTCCCAAGTTACAATTTGGCCACCACTGGTGTAATAGTTAGAATGACAAGACCTGGGTTCAAATCCCCACTGAGTCATGAAGTTCCCTGAAAAAACACAGGACAATCCTTCCCTGTCTAAACCAAACCCACCTCAAAGGATAATCAATGGAGGAAGCCTGACTCCTTGCAACTAGGTTTCTGAATTCATTTCATGATCCAAGCTATTAAAACAATCAGGATCACTACATTTTATGGATCGCAGGGATGGACAACACAGTTTGTATGCTTGTAAGCACTGAGCTTATGTCTGGTAGGGATGTCAACCTCCAGGTGAAACCTAGGGATCCCTCAGAATTACAGCTTATCTCCAGACTACAGATATCCATTCCTCTAAGAAAATGGATGCTTTGGAGAGGGGTTGCCAGACATCCTGGTAGAAGTGAGTGTCCCTTGCCACCAGACCCTTTCCAGCTGATCAACAGGAGGGAAGACTTACCAGTAGAAAGAGGAAGACATCACAGGAAGTGATGTCATCACACCAGCAACAACCAGGCCAATGGTCTGATATTTTGGCAAAAACTCTAAAGTAGAAACTCTTTTTATCATAGAGTTTTCACCCCAAAATCAGAACTTCATCCAGATGTTATAGCACTATGGTATCACATCTGTGCAATGCCTTTGACATGGCCTGGGTCTTCCGCTTTCTCCTGTAAGTCTTTCCCCCACCCCTGCCAGTTGCCAGGAGGGACCTGGCAACCCTCCTTTGGAGGGTGAACTCGGAGACACTGTACCTCATTCAGGTCCCTATCCCCACCCCTCAGCCTTCCTCTGCAAATCTCCAGGAGTTTCTCAACCTGGATCTGGCAAGCCTACCTCCCCATCTCCCACCTGTGACTGGGGTAGGGAGAAAGGTCTAGGTAGATGAGTATAAGCAGGGTGGGAATAGCTACCTTGGTTATGTGAGAAAGGGGAGAAAAAGTCAGTGTGCTTCCTCCTGCTCCCAAGAAATGCTCATTGGTCATATATGTCATCTGTATAGGGCAGGGATGGCCAAACTTGCTTAACATAAGAGCCATACTGAATAAAGATCAGATGTTTGAGAGCCACAAGGAAGGAAGGCAAATAGATGGGGGAGGGGGGGAGGAGAGGTACAAAAAGAAAGCAACTTTAACTTTAAAAGCCACTTTCTCTGTTGTGTATGTAGACTAATGATGCAATTACCTGTGTTCCTGACTGGCTCATTGAAGCCTTTAGGTCTGAGCTTGGAGAATAGGGAACAATGGGCAGTGGGATCCAAATCCCTGCTGTCCTGCTCCAATCACAGGCCCCCTGCTGGTTTAAATGATCCAATGATGTCCTAGTGTGGGAACCTTGAACTGTATATAGTTGGCCCCATTGGCCCAGTAAGCCAATCTTAGTGTTCAGCCATTACTCTGCTGTACTGAATAAAGAGAGCCATGTTCACTGCAACCACATCTCCTCCTTGCATTGAACCCACTATATTATAGCCTCCAAGCTGGCTGACATGGCAGTGGGGGCTTTGAGAGCCACACAATATGTGTGAAAGAGCCACAGTCTGGCCACCCCTGGTATAGGGCTTCCAAACGTTCCTGACTGGCTCATTGAAGCCTTTAGGTCTGAGCTTGGAGAATAGGGAACAATGGGCAGTGGGATCCAAATCCCTGCTGTCCTGCTCCAATCACAGGCCCCCTGCTGGTTTAAATGATCCAATGATGTCCTAGTGTGGGAACCTTGAACTGTATATAGTTGGCCCCATTGGCCCAGTAAGCCAATCTTAGTGTTCAGCCATTACTCTGCTGTACTGAATAAAGAGAGCCATGTTCACTGCAACCACATCTCCTCCTTGCATTGAACCCACTATATTATAGCCTCCAAGCTGGCTGACATGGCAGTGGGGGCTTTGAGAGCCACACAATATGTGTGAAAGAGCCACAGTCTGGCCACCCCTGGTATAGGGCTTCCAAACGTTCATTTTCTGATTCTTCCACAATATAATTTTCATTAGCTGAGGTGCAGACTAATTTGGAAGTAATGTTCATTTCCCAGCATGCACATCATCACTAAGTAATGGATGCTTCTGGATTTTAGTAGTGCTCAGCCTAATTACTGCACTTATTTTAATTTATCATTCATTTACAGCAGAAGCTTAAGGAGAATCTTCTTAAATCACTGAAATCAATGGGCTTAGAAGGGTGTAACTCTGGTTAGGACAGCACTGTTAATTCACTGTGGATTTTACACCTGGTGGTCCATTGGAATTCCCTCAGGCTACAAAATGTCTTCAGACATTTCCATATATCCTGCAGGTTTTGCTGTGGAGTGGAAGCTTGCTTACAGCCTACTGGAAACACTTACCTTTTAGGCTACTTGCGTCAAAAATACTCAGTAAAATGCTGCAGACACTTGAGAAAAGAGCTGCACAGCTTAGAAGAACATCTCATTGTGCTACTGCTCTCTCTTCACTTTTAAAAAATTGGGCTAGGTGAGCAGAATAAAAGCACCAGAGAAAAGATATCTCCTTCAAAGAAGCCAAAATATAAAATTAAATAAAAAAAAATCACAAAATCTGTTGAAGGAGAATATTGCTTTGAGAGTTCACTCTTCCGTTTTCTTGGTAAAGTGTTTCTGCACTGGAGCTGAACTCCACCACACTGCTCCTGTGTTAGCGGGGCCAACATTAATGAATGCAGTTTTGAGCAATGACTTGACAACTCATCACAGCACATTAATGAAGCCTGTGGCAGTATGCAGTAGCAGAGTACCAGATAACTCATCTTAAACTGATCTTCAAATGAGTCTCCTACAAGCCCTGTAGTCACCTCTTAGAATTGCAATTGATCTCCAGACTACAAAGATTAGTTCCCCTGAAGAAAATGGCTACTTTGGAGGATGGACTCTATGGCGTTATAATTTGCTGAGCCCTCCCTCCCAATAAAGATGCCAGCCCCCAGGTAGGGGGTGGGGGGAATCCCTTGAATTTGTGACCACCTATATCTACCCTCTCCCTCCCCCCCCCTGCAACATTTAAAGGGCCCTCCAGCTGAGTGGCAAAACCCTTTACTTGGGTTTTTTTTGCTAGCGGGGGCCACACACACCTCAGCTCCAAGCAGCAAATTCACTGCTTGGAGTTCAGGTGTGGAGGCACCAGAACCCCCACTTGCAAAATCAATTTAAAGGGAAGATTCCCTTAAAATGGTCCTCGCAAGCCTGCACGGAGGGCACCTTCCATGAAGCTGTGTCCACAATGTGATAACATCATATCTGCAGACGTCCTCTCCCCCTCCAGGAATACGCCCAACATCTACTGTCAGGGAGGAAGCAGGACCTACAACCCCACCTCCCACCTTCTCCAAGCTCCCACCCCAAACCTCCAGATTTTCCCAACCTGGAGCTAGCGACCTTATGTTTGGCTAGAATTTCTGAAGTTTAGCGCTCTCCCAGAGATGCTTTAATCACATCCACGATTCCAAACAAGCTTCTATGGGAAACTTTAAAAACAAAAATACTGTTGGACTCGGGGGTTCTTTAAAATGCTACAGTGACGTCCACAAAAATAATGAAGGAAATTGGACTGTTTGAGACACAAGGAAATGACAGCCATTGAGCTGTCTCATCTGACACACCTCAGAACGCCATTCAATGATTTTCTGATTGTAGAGCGCTATGATTAAAGCAGGGAAAACAAATGTAGGAAATTTGCCAATCACGGCAAGCTGAGGGTTAGCGTTCAGGGGAGAGATGATTTATCTTTGCTTTGTTCAGAGGAATTAGCAACAACAAAACGTATGTACATCTGCTGTTCGTGGCGACAGAAAAGATTCTAATTTTGATGCAAAGGTCATGAATATTTCCTCTTCTTTTGATAAAAACTCAGTCCAGCAATTCTAATTTCAACCCACACCACAGAATGAGAGAAATATGCTTTCTTTGTCACCAATGCATATGACATAGAAGTCTGGGTAAAGCAAGCTCTCTTTTTTTGAAAAAAATATACACCGTTGCCTCAAATAGAGATGTTTTAATCCCTGATGACACAAAGGGTCATGTTAGTAAAGGCACTGTTAGCAGGACAACAGTAGTTACGGTTTTATGTTTTCAAAAATGAAACATATTGACTTGAATCCACCAGAGCATTTCTGCAGGCAGAACAACCTACGGGATGCTGTTTCGAGGGTCTCCTTAGGGCTGCCAGCAACAGGATGAAAAAATGCCCTGACCTTTTAATATAGGATTAATGGGATGTTATTTACCAGGTGATAGCGCTTTCATCAGCGCTGCCTTCGCACCATCCTCAACATCCACTGGAGTGACTTTGTGACCAACACTGAAGTCCTCAAGCAGGCAGAGGTTACCAGCATCGAGGCACTGCTGTTGAAGACGCAGCTGCGCTGGGCAGGGCATATTTCTAGGATGGAAAACCACTGCCTTCCCAAGATTGCCCTGTATGGCGAACTCTCCACCGGCCATCGAAATAGAGGGGCACCAAAGAAGAGGTACAAGGACTCCTTGAAGAAATCCCTTGGCACCTGTCGCATCAACCATCACCAGTGGTCTGACCTAGCCTCAGATCACAAAGCATGGAGGCACACCAGGCTGTCTCTTCCTTTGAGAACGCACGCATAGCTGGTCTTGAGGACAAAAGGAGATTGAGGAAGAATCACACTGCTACAGGACCAACCCTAAATCAGACTTTTCCCTGCAGCCGCTGTGGCCGGACCTGCCTGTCCCACATTGGTCTTGTCAGCCACCAGCGAGCCTGCAGCAAACGTGGACTATTGCACCCTTCTTAAATCTTCGTTCGCGAAGCCAAGCCGAGAGAGAGATTCTATACCAGGGGTGGCCAACGGTAGCTCTCCAGATGTTTTTTGCCTACAACTCCCATCAGCCCCAGCCATTGGCCATGCTGGCTGGGTCTGATGGGAGTTGTAGGCAAAAAACATCTGGAGAGCTACCGTTGGTCACTCCTGTTCTATACCTCTGTGCCATGAAAAGTTCCAGGTGCCCATTTCTACACTGGAAGTGTTTATTGTTTTATTTATAGTGAGAGGGGCCGTGGCTTAGTGGAAGAGCCCCTGCTTTACATGCAAGAGGCCCCCAGCTTCAGTCCCCAGCTTCTCCAGTTAAGGATCAGGTAGTAGGTGATCTGAAAGACCTCTGTCTGCAGCTATGGTCACATGAGCAGTTCACGCCGATATCATCATGGTACCTTTGTGGATGTAAAGAGCATGATCAGACAACAACATCTGCCTTCCATGTCCCACTTATCGGCACCTAGGTCCAGCATGTCCAGGAAGCAGAGTTTGCCAACACCTGGGAAAATCCAGTCTTTACATATGCCAGCACTTCTACCCTGCATTTCCTGATGTCTGAATCCTCCTGTTGTGAAGTCAAGCCATTTGGGAAGTCTGAACCTTCCCTTCTGTTTCTGCCTCCTTTTGTTTGTTTGTTTGTTTGTGTGTGTGTGGGGGGGGGGGGTTGATGAGTGCATAATTGCCCTAGCATAGTCGATCACCCTGACCAAGTTATCATTCTGGATTGGGAGTCAAACCCCTTTCTCTTGTTTCTGCATCAGAGTTGACTGGCACAAAGCTAAATGCACTGAAGTAATAGGATTAGTCTTGTGTAAATCTGCACACACCCCTCTCCCTGGTGTATTCCAAGGAAGAGAGGCAGAGGGAAGGAGAATGAAAGGAGCTGGAGTACTTGACTGAAGGATGGTGGAGCTGTCAAGAAGGAGCTGGAGCTTCAGATACACACTTTGGGAGCTTCAGATACACACTTTGGGAGAAAGACCAAAAAAAAAAAAAGAATGCCACAACAATCTGAACCATAGACCATGAGGTGAGCATGTGGTGAAGCCAGTTCAGGGTGGGATGTCTGATCAAAACTTTCTGCAACTATTTAAACCACTGCAAATAGAGGTGCAGCCAGATTGAGCCAAGCCTCCAGTGTGACTGCAGCCTAAGACCATGGAAAGCTGCTGCCAGTGTGAATAGACAATACTTACCCTGATGGATCAAGAGTCTAATTCAGTAAAAGGCAGCTTCATTAAACATATCTTTTTTTGTTGTTTGCTTATGACCGATTGACCCGTGAGCAATGTTTGCTCTAAACTGCAGAGCCTTGTGAGCAAAAATTCTATTCTGTGAGCTACTGCACAAATTATTGTGCTCTGGGGTCATCTTTCCTGAGCTGAGAAAAAAATGTATGAGCTGGAGGCTAAAAATCTGTGAGCTAGCTCATGCTAACTCGGTTTAGAGGGAACACTGCCTGTGAGCATTAAAAAATGGAATGGAATGCACAGGACAGGACATTTTCCCCCAGGCTGCTGGCAACCCTAGGTTTCCTGTCACCCCAGAAAAAACACTTTGAGGTGCATTCCACGAGGCAGTAGGAGAGAGGACACAAGAAACTCATGCCCCATGACAGAAACCATTTCATCCATGGAACTAAGCCATAAATATTCCTTGAATGGGCAGTGAACAAAAGGGTTCTAAAAATAAGGGGGGGATAGAGAATCCGCCAGAAAGCACGCTATGGTATTTTCTTCAAAAACCTCACCACAGTCAGCTTGCTGGGTAACAACCATATCTAGCAGTACAGTATAATGTAAACATTACTTAGCCACAGTAGAACTCTGACTTAAAATCTATGATTAAAACAGATTTTCAGTTTACTGAAAGAAATGAAACATCTAGAATAGCTTTCTAAAAAAAAAAAATGAAAAGTGTCACACAGACATTTAAATATATATGTAAATCTGTATTTTTGTTTCGGTGTTCAGTCGTAACATGAGTGGGGAGATGCTAAATTGGATGCTTCCCCCTCCAAAGTTAATAGCAGTGGTGGTGGCTTGAATAGGCAATATTTTGTGTGGAACTAACCTACTCTTCACCCCTGTGGCCCCAACCTAAATCAGAGTTCCACCACAGTATTTACATGTAATGATGCTGGGGAAATCTTCTAGCATGTCATATACTTAGGCCCCAATTAATGCCATTCCATTCCAACCTCCACTTCTACACTGCATCAGCTTTCCTTTACTTCCTGCCTTTAATTTGTTCCAGGGCTTTTTTTTGTAGCAGGAACTCCTTTGCATATCAGGCCACACATCCCTGATGAAGCAAATCCTCTTGGAGCTTACAGGGCTCTTAGTACGGGGCCTACTGTAAGCTCCAAGAGGACATCAGGGGTATGTGGTCTAATATGAAAAGGAGTTCCAATTACAAAAAAAACCTCTGATTTGTTCTCTCCCCCACCCCTCGGTCTCTATAAAGATGGTTTTAAAATATATTTAGACAGTTCCATGAAGGTTAGGTCCATTCATGGTTACTAGCCACAGTGACTAAAGATAATCTCCATATTTAAAGGTAAACTTTTGAACGCCAGTGCTAAGAGGCAACAACATCAAGGGAAGGTAGGGTTGCCAAGTCCCCCGCAGCCTCTGGTGGAGGACTGTTTTCATGAGTGCGGTGCAATGATGTCACTCACAAGTGACATCATCGTGCCAGCAACATTGTGAGCTGGCTGTTCTAGGAGCTTCTGGGGAAACGCTATGGTTTTCCTGGACACTCTAGCAATTTGGGAGGGAAAACTCTATGGCATAGAGTTTTCACTCCCAAATTGCTAGAGCATCCGGGACAACAATAGAGTTTCCCCAGAAGTCCCTAGAGTGGCCAGCATGTGCCGTCGCTGGTGTGATGACATCACTGCGTGTGATGTCATCATGCCAGCAACATCAGGGAAGGATTCCCCCTCCCCAGTGTCCCAATGTGGGCCAGCTGGCTGGGAACCTCCAGGGTGGAGGAACCCCCGCCTGGCCCGGGAACTTGGCAGCCCTAAGGGAAGATCTTAGCCTTTATGTGCTGTTTGCTGGCCTTTCATGGCAACAGGTTGGCCACCATGGGTCTTCCAGTTATTTGTCATTTTTCTTCATGAAACTATATACTTCTTTTTTGCTCATCTCACCTGATTGCTACTTAATTGATCCACAGTCTGCCCAGTCACTATGTCAGACTGATCAGAACTAGTACTATAGGGCTCACTTTGAGCCATAAACCGATATTTTTGTACATGTTCAGTTCCTACATAGCAAAAGAAAAGCATAAAACTAAGCACAAGAAATTGATCCCAGGTCCCTGAGTTGTGATAGTATAATTCAGCATGATTCAGCAAATGCACACACACAAAAGGCCAAGTCTACAGGAATAATCTGTGGCCTGAGTCAGCCATAGTTTGCATGACAGACTGGCAATTGTGGTATGTGTATATGTTAGGGTTGCCAAGTCCAGTTCAAGAAATATCTGGGGACTTTGGGGGTGGAGCCAGGAGACATTGGGGGTGGAGCCAGGAACAAGGGTGTGACAAGCATAATTGAACTCCAAGGGAGTTCTGGCCATCACATTTAAAGGGACAGCACACTTTTTAAAATGCCCTCCTTCCATAGGAAATAATGAAGTATAGGGGTACCTTCTTTTGGGGCTCATATCATTGGACCCCCTGGTCCAATCGTTTTGAAACTTGGGGGGTATTTTGGGGAGAGGCACTAGATGCTATACTGAAAATTTGGTGTCTCTACCTCAAAAAACAGCCCCCCCAGAGCCCCTGATACCCACAGATTAATTCCCTATGGGAATAATAGATGGGGGCGGGGCTTCCCCCTCCGGCCAGCTGGCTGGGGGCGGGGGGGAAGCCTGTAAAAGCAGGGGATCCCCCGCTGGGACCTGGGGATTGGGAAGCCTAGTATATGTGAGGCAGTGATGCTCTGTATTCTCAGATGTTCAGCCAGGGAGTCTTCTTCAGCCCAAAGCTTCAGGAGTTTCAATAACCATCCACAGCTTCTACAAACCCTGTCTTCTTTTACCATTCCTGCAAGACCTCCTAGCTCCACCAGAACTCCCTGTTCCTCTCTGCATTTGTTGTCCTGGAGACATGACTGGCACTCTTGTCTGATTACTACCAGTCATGCAACTTCCATGCCTTTGGGTGCCTGACTTTTGAAAGGTTCTATTAACTAGTAAGACAAATAGCACGGTTAGTCTCACTGTTCAGAAGCTTCCCAGCATTGCTAAAACTCAGCTTAGTTTAGTCAGGACTCAGGAAATTGGAGGAACTTTGTTTAGTCATCCCCAAATTCCATTCACTGCTCTCCACAGAACTTACTTAATTTGCCTCTTGCCTCCTGCTGTGCCAGAATTTGCTGGAGGAAATGTGATGAATTTCCACATGAATTGTAATGTAATGTATTTATTTTACTATGCTTGAACACATGAAGCTGCCTTATACTGAAACAGATCCTGGTGCAACAAGGTCAGTATTGGCAGCCACTCTCCAGGGTGTCAGGCAGAGGTCTTTCACATCACCTACTACTAGATCCTTATGACTGGAGATGCTGGGGATTGAACCTGGGACCTTCCACATACCAAGCAAATGCTCTACCACTGAGCCACAGCACTTCCACTTGAAGCAGCCTTCATCGCTGTAGCCTGGAGATAAATTGTCATTCCAAATCTCCAGGCTCCACCTGGTGGTTGGCAACCATGGATACAAAATGGAAGTGGCCAAAAAGGTAAGGTGTCCCGAAGAATAAACCATAACCTAACATAATCTGTAATGTGTTTATAAGCAGGTCGCCTTGGAATTGTCCCACATTATTCAGTAGGATTTACTCCCAGGAAAGTAGCTTTAGGTTTGCAGCCTATAACACCATGGTTTACAGCTGATCCGTGAGTAACATAAAGATTTAGAATGACACATCTTACTGTTTCTAGCCAAATCTTGTTCATTATCTCTGTTCTGCTTATGAGATAAGTTAGATTTAATACCTTCAATAACCTATGACAGATCATTTGAAGGAGCTTTTCCCCTTGTCCTCTTTTTTACAGCCATAAATATAGGCTGCTCTCTTCCAATACTGGCTCATTACCCTTTTTTTTCTTTGAAACTTGTCAGCAAATTTGTATGTTAAACCAATTTATTTTTCCTATTCCACTGAGCTGCTATAGCTCTTTCATGTACATACTCTCACACACCCCTTCATGGAGTGTGTTGATCCTTCCTGGCTCTATCTACAAACATTTTAGGTTTGCCAGCATCCAAGTGGGACCTGGAGATCTCCTAGGATTACAACTGATCTCTCAATAGGGTTGCCAATCCCCAGGTGGGGGCAGGGGATCCCCTGGTTTGGAGGCCCTCCCCCCGCTTCAGGGTTGTCAGAAAGCGGGGGGAGGGGAGGGAAATGTCTGCTGGGAACTCTGTTATTCCCTATGGAGATTTATTCCCATAGAAAATAATGGAGAATTGATCCGCAGGTATCTGGGGCTCTGGGGGGGGCCTGTTTTTTGAGGTAGATGCACCAAATTTTCAGTACAGCATCTAGTGCCTCCCCCCAAAACATTCCCCAAGTTTCAAAATGATTGGACAAGGGGGTCCAATTCTATAAGCCCCAAAAGAAGGTGCCCTTATCCTTCATTACGTCCTATGGAAGGAAGGCATTGAAAAGGTGTGCTGACCCTTTAAATGTGATGGCCAGAACTCCCTTTGGAGTTCAATTATGCTTGTCACAGCCTTGATCTTGGCTCCACCCCAATGTCTCCTGGCTCCACCCCCAAAGTCCCCAGTTATTTCTTAAATTGGACTTGGCAACCCTATCTCTCAATGATCAATTTCACTAGAGAAAATGGCTCCTTTGAAGGATGGACTCTGTGGCATCATACTCCACAGAGTTCCCTCCCCTAACCAAAACCTTCTCCTCCCCAGGCTCCACACCCCAAATCACCAAGAATTTCCTCCAAGTAGAATAGGCAGCACTAAGCATTTTATACAGTATTCCAGGGCTGCATTCACACCTCATTGGATATCCCGCTATCATTGAACTACAGCAATAATTCACAGCTGGACAGTTATAAATGATTGCTGTTCCAAAACAATAGTGCAAATGTCCAAAGATGTGTTTGGAGGAACCAAGAAGCCACATGTTGACCCAGCATGGTTTGATCTACTATGAGGAAGACATTCAGCTAGTCTGAAGAACAGAAAGATACAATGGAGGAAGGGGAAAACTTTAGTCAAGCTCCACATTTGTGAAAGTCTGAAGCCACTTCTGCATAGCTGAACAGAGGGGAAATCACATAAAATTCTTCTCCACAAGTGGAAATGGCTGCTGGTGCTTTCCTCATTTTCTGTCTCTTCATCTTTTGTTCTCATACATAATGCAGCGCTCCATCAATGACACTGATTGTGTCTTAACTAGATTGCCTGTGTTTGAACTAGACTGCAGGGCCCTCTGGGCAGGGACAGTGTTGTCTTAGGTTTGTCATGGGAAGGAAAATTACACTTGGATACTAAAAAAAAGAGATGTTTTTAAATTAAAATATAGTTCATATTTGAATACTACAGGAAACTGTATCCAGCAAGCTAGATCTGAAACATTGGACAAAGCCATGCAAACTGCTATATATACTGCGGGGGTGGGGGAATCTTCTTATGGTAGGTTTACCAGTTGCCCATCTGTGCTAATGTTTATGCTTAACAAAAGGGTCATCCTGTTCTAAAAGTGGCTCAATTTTCTTCATGTTCTCTTTCCCTCTCTAGCAAAGTATCAGAACCAGTTTCACTCTACACAAGAACCTGTTCATATGTTACAGTGAACACACATACATCTGTTTGTAAGAAAGCACAAATGTGCAGCTATTTAGTGCAGATTTGGGCTACAATAGGAAAGGGGACAATATTCTCTCCATTTATTTTCACAGATCCTTATGCAGGGCAGAAATGTCTTCTGATCACAAAGAGAAACCTAAAGTCTTCTGAATTCCTTTAAAAAATCAAGCTCTATATAAAACATGTCCACGTGGCTAGAACTTATTCACTTGCTGCACAAAACTATAGAGGTATATGTCACGTTTTCCAGCTAGGATTTACTTACTGTCACGCTCTGGGTACCTCTCCCGGTCTTCCGGCGCCGCTGCCGCCCCTCCTGGGCACTCTGGGGCGTTCCCCGGAGGTCTCAGAAACAGGGGGGGGAGCCGGGTTACTTCACCGCAGGCCCCCATTCCCCTCCTGGCTGTGCTGCGGCTCCTGTCCCTCTCTCGCGCGAGACAGCCTCAATAAGCACCGGCCAGCTTCCTCCCCGACCTCCTCCTTCCCTCCCTTTATCCCCCCGTCTCAGTCCTCCACCCTCCTAGGTTCTGCCCCTCTCTAGCTCCTCCCCCCCTTCAAAGCCCCAGACGCCCAGGAGAGGCGCGCCGGGGCTGGGCTGCCTGGGCGTGTCTCAGGCGTCTCGGACTTCTGCAGCATGCTGGGGTGTGGCTCTCTCGCCACCACGGGTCAGGCGGCTCTCCTCCTCTCTGCCCAGCACTGGGCTCAGCTTCTCCCTCCTGCTCCCCGACGTCTCGCTCTGGCCAGGCTCCTCGGACCCGGAGACGGGTGCGGTGGCTGAGAGGCGCCGTTCGGGTGGCTGTTGGCACTCCGTCAGCCCAGGTGAGGGGTGGGGCCGCCGCAGGGCCTTGGGAAGGTGTGGGAGGCTCTCGGGGCGGCGGCGGGGGCCGGGAGTGGCTGGCAGGCGCCGGGGGGTCCCCCTTGCGTAGTCCTCGCTGGGCGGGACACTTACTATTTAAGACCTGAAGGTCCTTCCATCAGCCCAGCACTGTAATGTCAGATCAGAACAACAGTTCATATCAGAACAACAGTTTTGTGCTATGCATATACATAATTCAGAAGATTCAGCAAGTTCAGCTTTCTGTATTGTTCATAGAGTTTATTTACTTTTGTGCAATATCAGTACCTTTAAAAAATATGTATAAAAATCATATTTGTTAGAAGAATTTTGGAAATGAGGGTGTTCAGAAATCCCTAGGCCATTGTGAGATGAGTGCAGTACTTACTACCCCCTCAGAATTCTACCTTTGCTTGCAATGACTCAATGCCAGCCTTTACATCTGGTAGTTTGCACACTCCACACTTTCTCAGAAAAGAAGCCAACAGCTAAGACTAAAGCTGAGGGCTCTTCAAAGCTATTAAGATAAATTTGGGGAAGCATAGTATTTTATTAAGTCCTGACTCATTGGCCAGGAAGAATTTTAAAAATCATAGTTCCCAGAATTATGCTGATGGCAGTTTAGGATGTTCCACACTCATTAACATGCCTAGGAAGTGCTAATTATTTATTTCTACTTACCCATTCATCAGGAAGAATTTTAAAAATACACCTACATCAGGACATTTAAGGACATCTTTAGTCCTGGTTGCTTGTTATCCTAAACCCACGTTTTTGTGCTGAGGCATGATTCCTGCCCACTGATGCATTGTTGTTTCTTGAGGTAATATGAAGCATGTTTGGTCTTCAAGAGGAGGAAGGGGACTACACCCAGTTCAGTCAAATGTATGGGTAGTGTTCTAGGACAAAGAATTCCTGAAAATGCCTCATGTAAAGACTGGCACCCATAGGAGATCAGGCTACAACTTTATATATATATATATATATATATATATATATATATATATATATATATATATATATATATATATATATATATATATATATATATATATATATATATATATAAATCATTTTTGACAAGGAGAAAGCATATATGAGACAGAATGGAATTTCTGTTGCTTGTTTATACACAGGGTTCAGATGTATTATTATCTGGGAAGGGGACTCCCAGAATCAATCAGGAACACTTATAGTAGCAACCAGGAACCATAATCACTTGTGGTTTCTGTATATTATATAAATAACATTAAGCAAAGTCTACAGAAGTATTGATAAAGTAGAGTTATCGTAATGAGCTGGATTAAAAACATAGCTCTTTTTCCAGAATCTACTTCATGGTGGAACAGCCATAATCCATATTTTGGGAACAAAGAAAGTAAACTCAGATCTAGATTTTTCTACTGCATTGCACTATTCAGAAGTGTCAAACAGTGACACCTAACAATTAAACATATAAAAATAGTGGAGGAAAATTTAGCTGAAGGATGTTTCTACAACCACAAAACTACTCAGAATAGAAACCTTTGTAGCTAATCATTCAGAGTAGAAAGAACTACAAGGACCACTATGATGTGAGATTAGAGAATCTGAATCATGTTAGTACATTTCTGATGTGTAACTATTATGGATACAGATGTGAGTGCTTATAAAACAACAACAGTTAACACTTTAAATATTCAGGTAATTCCATATATGTATGTGGGGTTGGGGGGTTAACAATACCTCTGTGTTAACAGAATATTGTACATTGGAAGCAGGAAATGATATATGTTTTAGCTGCAAAATGCTGTCTCCCTTCCCCTCCCTCTCTTTCTTATACACACACATTAAACATAGTATGTGAAACAGTGATATCTCACTGCTGATAGCAAATTATTGGGGTCAAATCCCTTGCTTAGTAAAACTATAAAGAGAGCCAGTATGATCTATGAGTTAGAGTTTTGGACTAAGCTGAGGAGACTTAACTTCAGATTGCTTCATTTCAGAAGGATGCTGTGAAAATAAAAAGTAAAAAAAATCTATGTACATTGGATTGAGCTTCTTGAAGGAAGGGTGAGTTACAATATCAATATTTGGAAGATCTAATTTTGATTCCACTAAAAAAGGTGAACTATTGACATGATTACAGGCCATCTAGATTTTATTCTTACATATATTTATATCTAATAACTCAGTGAGAGCTAGACTAAACCATCCATATCAATCCTGGATTCCATCATAGTGAATCCAATTTATTATCTGTAGGTATCTTAGGAAATCTGTCAACCTTGAAAACAAAACAGCTGGCAACCAAGATACATTGCATTAAAGAGAGTATCATCTACAAATCTAGCAGTGCAGTCATAGAATACCAATGACTGTCTACATGCAATATGCTGGTAAGGTAACTTCAGACCTTTGCGACCAGTTCAGCAGTTAAAACAAAAAAACTGAACAACCTGCTATAAGACATTTTAATGAACATTACCAACAGAAAAATTATCCCAAGGATATCAGAAGCAAGACAGAACGTCAAGATTTACAGACTGAATTCATATGCCATGGAGAGCATGTTGCTTTATATCAGTTGTCCATCTAGTTCAGTATTGTCTAATCCAATGGCCAGAACCTCATGTACTTCATGTGGAATGCTAGAGGTTGAAACTGCGAGCTGTTGCATAGGAACATATAAAGCTGTCTTATACTGACTTGGGCCCACAAGCCTATCAAGGTCAGAAATAGGGTACTCTGACTGTTAGGGGCTCATTGGAGCTTCAGTGGAGGTCTTTCACATCACCTTCTACCTAATGGTTTTAACTGGAGATAGTGGGGGTTGAGCTTGGCCTTATGCATGAAAAGCAGACGTTCCACTGCTGCTCCCCAAATTATCTCTTCCATATTGTGAGGAAAAGGCCCCTCTTTCCCCAATATTATGGTCACCAGCATGGTTGCCAGGGCGCCTGGAGAAGTGAGCTTGCACCCGTCTGGCCAGAGAGTGCGAGTAAAGCCATCCAGGAACCAAAAGGGACTCGTGTGTACAAACAGCCTAAGTGTGCAGGCATTCTAAACAGGTACAGAGTGCTTGCCAACAGGCACGGACGTTTCCCCGTCACTGCGCGGGCCCGCCATGGTGGGGAAGAAGCTGCGCCGCCACGGAGCTATCCAGGCGACCGGTGTTGAAGCGCTGAGCATGGAATCCACTGTGTTTCGCTAACACCACTCGTAGCCATCTTCCTGCCAGGCTGGACTTCATTCCTTCATAGTGGGAATCTCACGTACACACCCTGAGTCACTCCTAGCCTGCAAGCAACCGATTCGTCCCATGAATGGATTAACAGCTCAACTGTTAGTCCTAATTGCAGGGCAATACCCTCAACAATAACTCTTACCCAGAAGATGATGAGAAAAGAGGAAGGACATCTCCTATCACATCCAAGTCTTTTGTATATACCGGGGATACCTAGGCCAATATTTGATTCCCTATTGTCACCTTCCCAGATAATCCCATCTCATCCCAAGTACCCAGCCATTTCCATACTGATACCTTTGGAGCCGCCTCAGGCCCTGTCGCAACCTGGAAGTTTCCAGGATGCCCAGGACGAAGGTGAAGTTTATTGGTCAAAGCAAACACCCAATCGGATGTCACCAAAGAACTCACCATTGGTTCTGCTGATGTCCAGCCTTCGTGGTCATCGCAGAACCTCCCATCTCTCCTCCCCGTCACCTCCCATCCCCTCGGGACTCAGGTGACTCTTTATAACCTGTGGTCTAGCTACCCACAGGTGTGCTTCTATTCAGCAACCCAGCTTCCGCTGTGTAAATCCATCCCCAATTCCTGATCAGTTTCGGGTCCTCCCCCATTCCCTCAACTGTCGCCATCGGAGCCTTCCTTGGAGTCTGCGAGAGGTAAATATCGCCCTGTCTGTCTACCCTTATATGTTCCCCTATCGATCTATCTGTATTTCTTAGACCTGTGTGAATGTGTGATTGTTTTGTATTTTTATCTTGTGTGAGAGACCTATATTATTCTAAATAAATTACAATTGATTTTATTAAATTAGAGTCCTTTTTATTGAGCATTTATCTTCTGGATGGTTGAGCCTGGTATAAATTGGTAAAAAGATTCCTAATGAGCCAGGTGCCCACCTAACTAATTCCCTAACCTCGTTTTGAGGGCATTTGGCTTAACAATATCCCTTCCCTAGTCAGAGGACAATCATTTTGTTATGTAACCTTTGTATTTTATATTATGTTGTGAGCCGCCCTGAGCCTTCTTCGGCGGGGAGGGCGGGGTGTAAATTAAATGTTGTCGTTGTTATTATTATTATTATTAAAGCTATCTTGTACTTCTGCCACCTTTCTGAGAGCTCTTTCTGTCCTTAGCCTCCTTAGACCTGAACTTCACTCCCAGAGCCTAAACTGTTTACCATTTTAAAAATCTAGGATCTACTTATGGACGTTAAGTATATTTCTTCAGTTGCCTTTCAGATCATGTATCCATGCTAATAATTCAACAGTTATATCTGAGCAGGGCCAGCCCTGCCACAAGGCAAACTAGGTGACTGCCTAGGGTGCTGTCCTTCTGGGGGCCCTGAACTGGGTGCCCCCCATGTGACTTGGTTATGTTATCAATGCAGGGGTGACGCCAGGAGTTAGCCTTGCCTAGGGTACCAGACAGTCTAGGGCTGGCCCTGTACCTGAGCATAAGAAGCTGCCTTATACTGAAACTCAAGGATTGAAACTAGGACCTTCTATATGCAACAAAGATACTCTCCCCCTGAGCCTGAGTCCTGATGCCATCTCATGGCTGGATTGGGTTATCCCTATCCTGGTCTTTCCTAGTGTACACATGAAGCAGCCTTATACTGAGTAAGACCATTAGCCTATTATGCCCAGTAGAAGAGAAGAAGAGCTAGATTTATACCCTGCCCTTCACTTGGAATCTCAGAGCAGCTCATAGTCTCCTTTCCCTTTCTCTCCCCACAACAGATACCCTGTGAGCTAGGTGGGGCTGAGAGAGCTCTGAGAGAACTGCTCTTGAGGGAACAGCTCTGAGAGAACTGTGACTGACCCAAGGTTACCCAGCAACTGCAAGCGGAGGAGTGAGGAATCAAACCTGGTTCTCCCAGATTAGAAGCCATCGCTCTAATTCAGTATTGTTTGAATGCCATAGGAGTCTGTCATATCACCTGTTATTTGACAGGTTCATTTGGAGATATCAAGGACTGAACTTGGAACCTTCTGCATACAAAGCAGATGCTCTACCACTGAGCAATAACTGGCAGATTCAGTTATGACAGAAATTATTCATTATATAGATGCAGGTGGGTAGCCATGTTGGTCTGAAGAAGTGTATGTGCATGTAAAAGTTTATACCTGGAATAAAATTTTGTTGGTCTTAAAGGTACCCCTGGACTCAGACTTTGTTCTTATTCTGTTGATTATATAGCATCTCCATTTTGAACTGTTAATATGTTGTATGGAATACCTTCTAATGTAAAGAGTCAGTATTTGGTTTTCTCTGGAGGAATAAATATCAGTTCTTATTGGGTGTTTGTGGTGCGTTCAACCAAAATACAGAATTAGCATGGTGCAATCACTTCACGGAGACTATCCATCAAAATAACATAGACTCCTATCAACTTCACCGTGATAGGATTATCAGCTTGAAGGGACATAAATGATTGCCAACAACAGCATGAGGATGAAGCTGCCTCGGTTTGTACAATGCTTGGGATTTTGTCACTTCACATGAAGCAAACTGTATGGAAGCTACCAAACAGAACTATCATTCTAAGCCTGTGTGACAGTCATTCTAAGCCTGAATCACTGTCATAAGATGACCTTTAATCATCCTTCTCCACCTAGTAAGCAAAAAGATGTTCTGGCCAGGTGAATACAACTCTGCCCTTGCCCCTATTTGAATTCTGTGCCAAAGCTCCCATGGAATTCAATCAGAATAGGCTACAACCTGAGATTTATAAGTATCAGACAGCTATGTATTAACTAGATGGATTTGGTTTTTTGCTCACCTTAAAAACATAAGTCATCTGGGGAATGTTAACTAGGGAAACCATGGTATCCGCTGTCTAGACAGTATGTTGCATAGCCTAGAGAACGAAGAAGCATGCCAGCCTTTCGTTGTCAGAAAACATAATACGTGATTGCAGAAAAGATACTACTTCCTTATTAATGTACAACTGGTATGGAATTTGTCTTCAAAACATAATAATAAGTGGGAGTTCTGAAAAAGATGCCCATGAATGCTACTAACATTCTCTGAACTGTGGCAAAGCAGTGTGTGTTTCCTTTCCTCTTCATACCTCCCTTATATTTATTTACAAAATTTATACCCCATCTTTCTGCCTTCATCATAGCCAACAAGGCAGCCAACAGATAAAAAAACATACAAAATAAAAGCACATCTTAAAAGCCATTAAAAACAAACAAAAGCACATTATTCAAACCATTAAAATCAAGATAAAATACACATGTGATACAATAAAATACTCATACAAAATAAAAGCACATCTTAAAAAGCCATTAAAAACAGACAAAAGCACATTATTCAAACCATTAAAATCAAGTTAAAATAGACAGGTCAGGTGATACAATAAAATACTCATATATAATACAGTTGAAAACAGGGCAAAAGAAAGAATCACTGAGGGAACATCAGATGAAGTTAAAAAAAAATTCACTCACTGGCAGAAGATGGCCACAGAAGTGGGCAGGTGAATCTGACTGGGGAGAGAGTTCCAGACTGAGAAGGCCCTCCTCTGGCTCCACCACCAAAATCTCCAGGTATTTCCCAGCCCAGAGCTAACAACCCTAGCTGGGGATCATAGGACTTGCATGGACAAATGCCACATGAGTCAGCATTTTAGTCTGTGGGGACATTATAAGAAACTAAGTAAAAAAGCTGACTAGATGGTGACCTGTTGCAGCCAATGCCTGGCTCTTCCTATTGAAACATAGCATACCATACACCAACTATTCAAAAGCGCCCTCCACAGTAGCTATGTCTTGTACTAAGGAAATCTGGTACCCTTGGTTGATCAGCATGGCTGCAGTTAACTCAACTGAAATAATGTGGTCAACAATAAGCTTGATAAATAGTTGGTGTGTAATTAATAGCTAGAAAAGTCACTCAAGGGAGAAATCCCCAAAGCTGGATGAAAAGGTTTTTCCAACTCTTCCAGAATACAAGCAGTTTTTCAGTTCCAAAAGGAGGCTAACAAAAGAGAGAGATTTTGTAGGAAATGCCCTGCAAAAACTCATTTGCATATTAGGCAACACCCCCTGATGCCAAGCCAGTCAGAACTGCATTTCTGTGCATTCCTGATCGAAAGAACTCATACATATGTGTATGTCTTTTAAGTGAATTTTCCATCTGTATAGTATGTCACTGTTTTTATTTCACTTGATTGTAATAATTATTTATTGTAATTCACCCCAAAGTTGTATCATAAATTATTATTTTAAAAAAGTCAAGTAGGGCTATATACAGACAATCATTTACAAAGAGTTAACATCTTTGTCCTGGAATACAAGGAGCTGATCCATCAAAAAACTGGGTTCTGTTGAGGCGATGCAGTATTTTTTTTTTAAACTCCCTGGTTCAGTTCCTGTTCAGACCCCAGCTGTCAAAAGTACTTCACTAACCAGTTCAGACGCACTGACCCCATCATTTTGCACCAGTTCTGACACATTTTTGGTAGAAAAAGGCCAGCAGGGATTTATTTGCATATTAGGCCACACCCCCTGACATCACCATGGTTCCACACAGGGCTTTTTTGTAGAAAAAGCCCAGCAGGAACTCATTTGCATATTTGGCCACACCCCCTGACACCAAGCCAGCCGGAACTGCACTCCTGTGCGTTCCTGCTCAAAAAAAGCCTTGCAGGTCATGAAGAACATATCAAACATAAAGAGCCTTCGTGATGTAGCAGTTAAGAGTGTCAGATGAGCATTTGGCAGACTCCCCACTTGTGCCATGGAAGGTTGCTGGGTGACTTTGGGCCTGTCCCACACTCTCAGCCCGACCTACCTCCAGGTAGGAATATGGAGATCTCCTAGAATTACAGCTCATCTCCCGACTACAGAGATAATGTTCCCCTAGAGAAAATGGACGCTTTGGAGGATGGATTCTATGGCATTGTACCCCACTGAGGTCCCTGTTCTCCTCAGGCTCCATTCCCAAATCTCTAGGAGTTTCCCCACCTGGATATGGCATCCCTACCTCACCAGAGGAGACCTGGCAACTATCTATCTATCTATCTATCTATCTATCTATCTATCTATCTATCTATCTATCTATCTATCTATCTATCTATCTATCTATCTATCTATCTATCTATCTATCTATCTATCTATCTATCTATCTATCTTAGTAGTGATCATACAGCTATCACCTTAAGCAGAAGTTAGAACCAAAAATTAAAAGACCTTACTCAGTATTATTTCTCTTATAAAGCAACCCTACTTTGAATTCGCACTAGGGAGAAAAGAGTAGTGTAGATGAAGTAAATAAAATCATGTCTCATTGTTTTCTTGCAATGTATCTGTAAAAAAGAGAGCACTTTAAATGGAGAATGCATTTTGGAGTTAGACGTTGTAACCTAATTATTTTAATAATCCCATGGTTACTTTGCCTGAGGTCTCCCTGGATGGCTGTAGCTTTTTGTTTTGTTTTTTTTTGTAAACTGCACAATTTCCTGGTGAGAAAGCTAGTTATTGAGCTATATGCACTATCCACATAATGTTTCTTTCCTTCTCTAGGTCTTGTTTTTTACTAGCATCATTTTGCCTAAATGGCATTCAATAAAGCAAACAAGCAAAATAGCTTTTGCAACCCCCCCACCCCCCAAAAATGTGAAATAAAATAAAAGGCAAACAAGCAATATGCAAGTATTCTATTTGAGAAGGAAAAACTCCTCTTAACTAATGGCCTGAGGTGAAAACTAAGCTTTAGGCCTATCCAACCAAAGATGCCTCCGGCAAAGGAACAAAAGTGATGGTTTTATTAATTAGCTGAAAACAGCTAAACGCCATTTTACTCGACCTTTCAGACTGAGCTCCCTTTCCTGCCCTTCTAATAGTATCCCTTCCCATTTTAAATAGCTTCTACCTTATCCCTGGGGTTGCCAACCTGCAGACAATGGCTGGAGATCTCCTGCTATTGCAGCTTATCTCTAGGCGACACAGAAAATGGTAGGGTTTCCAAGTCTGTATTGGAACATACCTGCAAACTTTGGTGGTGGAGCCAGATGAGGGCAGGCTTTGGGGAGGGGAGGTGCCTCATCATGGTACAATGCCATAGAGTCCACCCTTCAAAGCAGTCTTTTTTTCCCAGGGGAGCTGGTCTCTACCACCTGGTGATCAGTTGTAAAAGTGGGAGAACTCCAGGCCCCACCTGGAGGGTGGCAACCCTAAAAATGACCACTTTGGAAAGTAGACTGTATAACATTATACCTCTCCCCTCCCCAAACCTCCCTCTCCTCAGCTTCTACCCCCCCAACCACCCCCCCAAAAAAAACTTCAGGTACTTCCCAACCTGGAGTGGCAACCCTACTTATCCTTCAACTCCTTAAGGCTGTATCTTTTCTTTCAAAATGCCCCACAACCATAGAAAATGAGGGAAAAAACTTACCCTGTTTAGGTATGGCATAATAGTAGCAAGAAGGAAGAAACTGCTAGGCCAAGGAAACATGAGAAAGGTTTCACCTTAGTTCAATACTTACTGAGGCCCTGTTGCCAGGCAACAGCCTTGTGGGTAGGCAAACCCAGCCTGGACTTAAGTACCTAGGAGAATCTCTGGTCCTAGGCCTTGCCTACCAATTTCCCAAGCTCCTACTCTTCCCCCCCCCCCCTCAAGGCTCACTGGAAAATATGTTTTTGCCAAACCGAGCAGGGGGCTTGGTTCTCATTCGGGATCACAGTATCACAGAGTTGGAAGGGACCATACAGGCTACCTAGTCCAACTCCCTGCTCAATGCAGGATCAACCTGACAAGTGTTCATCCAGCCACTTCTTAAAGACTGCCAGTGAGGAAGACCTCACCACATCCCTCTAGGTAGCTGATTCCACTGTTGAACAACTTTTACTGTGAAAAAAAGTTTTTTTCCCTAATATCCAGCCAGAGCTTTCCTGCCCTTAATTTAAACCCATTATTGCAAGTCCTATCCTCTGCTGCCAACAGGAACAGATCCCTGACCTCCTCTAAGTGACAGTCCTTCAAATATTTAAAGAGAGAAATCATGTCCCCTCTCAGCCTCCTCTTCTCCAGACTGGACATGTAATTGTATGGAACTAATTGGATGATTATATATCTGCTCCTATTGGTTATTCAGTGCCCAATGCCTCAGCTTACTCAAACCAACTGAGTTAAGGTTAAGACTGAATTCCAAGAGATGGGGGATGTCTAAACCATTTTTTAGAGTTGGATTGGTTCAGCTCCCCTCTTCTGTGAAGAAGTGCTTGTTTTCTTCTGGCAGATAATACAACAAGAAATATCTAAGATTCTGGGATTTGACTTCAAGAAAGTAGCAGAGACTTTTGTGTTGGGATTACAAATGGAAAAATTTCCAAAAGAAGATAGAACTTTAATTTGGTGCTTACTCTCAGCTGCTAGGACAATGTATGTGTAGTTGTGGAAGCAAGAAAAAATACCAGAGAAATGGGATTGGATTGTGAAAGTTCTATCACGGAGTGAGATGGATAAACTAACAAGAATTCTAAGACACTATGATTTAGAAGTGTTTAAAAGGGATTGGAAGAAATTTAGAGGTTATGTGGAGAAAGAATGGAACGTAAAAAGACATTGGACAATTTTTTAATAATGAGTATTAGAAAAAGGTAGAATATGAATTTAGATTGTTACAGTTAAAGGTACCTTTATAAGTGAACTTGAAGTATATAACTTCGGCGGGAGTCTAGAAATGGAGGGAGGGGGGACTAGAAAATATCATATGGGTTAGGAATAGAGATGATATAAATGGATATTGTTACCATATGCTGTTAATAAAATTGTTTAAAACGAAGAAGTGTTTGTTTTCAGCTATCTTGAATTAACTTTATGGGCTCATTCACAGTTCTAACATTAGGGTGGGGGAGGGCCTTCAAACTGGGGGAATCCTCTGCCCCTACCGGGGGATTGAGCAAACCGGAAACTGCAGTGTACTGATTAGCAAACTAGAAATAAACCACTGCTTTTTTTATATTGCAAATAAATGCTTAAGCAATTTCTTTCATAATGATGCAATTATATTATTATCATCACAAACCAAAATTCATTAAATGTCCATAGAAAAATCAAAAAGTTATTTCACACCACTCTTGTAAGGTAGTACTTTCAAAATCAGAATGTTATTTCACATCACTCTTGTAAGGTAGTACTTTACAGTCCACTATCTCAGGTCTCCTTTGCTTGAAAGACGTAGACAGTACCACACTTGTATATGATTCCTCCTATGGGTAGCAGACCGAACTTTGACAGGTGTGGCAGCTACACAGGTCCTAGGTTCAGTTCTGTGTTTCGTTCACCTTCCACTGGCCGCTTTCTTTTAGCTTTGGAACCCATACTAAAGGTAATTGCTCATACATTACAATACAATGTTACTTTGCAGCTTGCAGCTTGCGGAGCTGGCAACCCTAATACATATGTCTTTATTTAAGTATTACACATATACCTGGCTAGCATATTTTTTTTAACCTATGCCCTTTTTTTGCTGGATTGACTATTTTGTCTCTTTTCCTATATACTTTTGTTGCCACATCTTTTTCTCACTTTTACGATGTAATAAATCTAGTCATACATTCACAGTTGCATCTTAGCTTCTATTTGCTTACTAGCTGTTTTCATGAGATTTCTTCCAATAAATGTTACAAGCAGCCATCCACACCCGATTTAGTAATCTGATTTACATTCTACTTCTGTTTCGCAAAATAAATGTTAAATTGATCTTACTCTTATTATCACCTTTCTTTGTCCTAACAAGCATCATTTGCTGTATATTTACAGATATTAGAAACCAAGATAGTAGAGTTATCTGCAGAACATTTTTGTAGATAAAAGCCCAGCAGGAACTCATTTGCATATTAGGCCACACCCCTGACATCATCATTGTTTCACCATACACTCCTCACACCAAGCCAGATAGAACTGTGTTCCTGTGTGTTCCTGCTCAAAAAAGCCCTGGTTATCTGCTTGTTATGATAGCACAGTGGAGAAACTGGCATGATGCTCTAGCATTGCCAATTCTGGGTTGGGAAATACCTGGATATTTTGGGGGTGGAGCCTGAAGAGAGTAGGGTTCAGGGAAGAGAAGGACTTCAGGAGGTATAATGCCATAGAGAGAGTCCACCTTTCAAAGTGCTGCTTTCTCCACGTGAACTGATCTCTGTTACCTGGAGAGTAGTTGTAATAGTGGGAGAGCTCTAGCCACTACCTGGAATTTAGCAACCTTACTCTGCCCTAAAACTCAATGGGTGATCTGGGGGCAGTCACTCTATATTTCACAGGTCTATTACAAAGATACAGTGGAGGTGGGAAGAATCACATTTGTTTCTATGAACTCCTTGGAGGAAGAGTGTGATACTTCCTCACCTTCTAATCATTCCCTTTAAGTTACTGTGGATGTTTAATAGCATAGTGAGCTCCCCTGTTTCTGACAAAATCTGGTTGACCACAGATGTCTCCAAGATCTGATTTTTTTTTTTTATGGAAAGAGCCCCCTCTTTCTAAATCTAGGTTGTGTAATTTCTGGAGATTTGAGGGTCCAATCTGGGGAGGGTGGGGTTTGGAGAAGAGAGGAGCCTCTGTGTGGTACAATATCATAGAGTCCACCCTCCAAAACAACCATTTTCACCAGAGGAACTGATCCCAGTTCCAGGAGATCTCCAGGTAGGGCAACCCTATCCCCAGGCCTGGGACTAGTCAGAGGATAGCATCTGTTTGCTTTCCTCTTGCCATCTGTAAATACCTTGGGGCAGTTGTCAATAGGGTTGCCAATCCCCAGGTGGGGACAGGGGATCCCCCGGTTTGGAGGCCCTCCCCCCACTTCAGGGTCATCAGAAAGCGGGGGGAGGGGAGGGAAATGTCTGCTGGGAACTCTGTTATTCCCTATGGAGATTTATTCCCATAGAAAATAATGGAGAATTGATCCGTGGGTATCTGGGGCTCTGGGGGGGCTGTTTTTTGCGGTAGAAGCACCAAATTTTCAGTACAGCATCTAGTGCCTCTCCCCAAAATATCCCCCAAGTTTCAAAACGATTGGACCAGGGGGTCCAATTCTATGAGCCCCAAAAGAAGGTGCCCCTATCCTTCATTATTTCCTATGGAAGGAAGGCATTGAAAAGGTGTGCCGTCCCTTTAAATGTGATGGCCAGAACTCCCTTTGGAGTTCAATGATGCTTGTCACAGCCTTGATCTTGGCTCCACCCCTAATGTCTCCTGGCTCCACCCCCCAAAGTCTCCTGGCTCCGCCCCCAAAGTCCCCTGATATTTCTTAAATTAGACTTGGCAACCCTAGTTGTCAGTCTAATCAGCCTAACAGAAAAACGGTACATACATATTTTTAATAAATAAATCTGTGGTACTTCTATCAACTTCTACTTCAGGCCTAACCACAGTCTCTGTATGGATTTAGCCTAATTAAATGACATGCTGTGTGAAGGACACAAAAAGGTGCTTCAGCCAGCTAATTTGGAAAAAAAAAGGCTCCAAAATTCTTTCTCAGCCCTGAAGGGACCAGAGGCTCCCACAACTTCCATATGAAAAGGTGGGTGGGTGTTGGGATGCAAAGTGAATAGGAATGTCTGAAAGTATCCCCCTGACCGGCTAACCAGGATGCTTGCTTGCCTCCTCAATTAGCCAATGGCTGGTGTCCTTTTTTTAAAAAAAAGAGAGGTGTAAGGAAAATAACAAGTCCCCCTCTGCAAAGGCAGGAACTCTTCATTGTTTATGTGTCCATAAATTTCTCCCCCTCCCCATTTTTAGGATTTATATGCTGAATTTTGTCATAAAAAAGACAATAAGGGAGCACTCATTGACCCCCCAATGCAGGTAATTACAGATCTGTCAGAATTTCATTTTGAACTCCATTTAATGTTGGGGGCTTGGCGCTTCCATCATCTCACCAAATGTCAGACGGAAAGCTGGCACGCCGATGAGCAGCCTGCATGCAAATTTGTTTACACAAAATATTTAAATCTGTTCAGCAGCTTTTGATTCAAAGATCAGCCAGAAACTTTAAACTTCCAGGCTTTTTTTTTAATGGGATTCTGCCAAATTCCACATCAAGGTACAACAATCTGTAAATGCCTAATAATAAAAACTGATCTCATTTTGCTTCCCTCCCCCCACCCCTCCTTCCCCTAAGTCTGGTTACAGTTAGCTGGATTTTGTATAAGCAAAATAATATTGGAAAGATCATTTATTCAGAGCTTGTAATGGTGTCTTGCTTTAGCTGATGAATACAATCAGGGAATGCCTTTCAGCAACTGGGGAACAAGACTTTGCATTTATTTTATAAAAAAGGTTAGGAGGAGGAGATACAGCAGTGAAGATTCACCACAGGGCCAGCATCAGCATACAATAAGGCAGGGCAGCTGCCTAGACCCAGGGCTTTGAGCAGGGCCCACTGCTTTCACCCCACCCACCTACTCATTTGCTAGAGCTCCCCCACCCATGCTCCCAGATGTTCACATTGATCGTGCAACTGAAGAAAGGCAGTACAGGCCTCTGTGAACATTGGCGATGGTAAGAGGGCATGGCCAGCAGAGGAAGGACACATTGGCAAGATGAGTAGGAAAGGAAGAGGATGTGAGAAGAAAGCTGGGGCTGAGCAAAAGAGAGAGGGGGCCCTGGCACCTCTCTGCCAAGGGCCCTCTAAAACCTAGGGCTGTCAGATCCATTTGAGATGTTGGCAGGAGGTGGGGGAGATGTTCCAGGAGCTGGAAGTGTCACATTGTGCACTGTGTCATCACCCTGATGTCACATCAGGGGCAACACTCTGGTTTTTGGACAAACCTCCACGATAAAATTGCCCTCAAGCCATAGAGTTTTGTCCAAAAACCAGAGTGTCAACCCTGGCATGTCCATGTCACTTCCAGATGGTGTAGGCATGTCATGCAACTTTGTTGTTGGGATGGGATTTCCTCCCACCAGCCACCTGTGGGCATGAACCCACAAAACCAGGGAACTGGGGAATGGCAAGCCTACCAAAACCTGGAAACAGCCCTGATTCTTCATAAAAAACTAAACAAAACCCTACGAAGCCTTATCAAGAAGGTGGACATCCCAGAAAAGTCCCCCCCCCCCCGCTATCTTGTGCAGCAAAGCCAGCAAGATAGGCAGGAAGGGTTGCATCAGTGCTTAGTTCTCATGGCCCTTTCTTACAAGTCTAGGGAAAAGCTGTTAACTACTTTGGGGTCAGGTAGCAATTTTTCTCCAGGCCACTTTGGCCAGGGATTCTGGGGGACTTTCCCCCATCTTCTAGGCATGGAGATCACTGGGTTGGGGGAGTGGAGGAAGTATTTGTGGATTTCCTGCATTGTGCATGGTGTTGGACTAGATGACCTTGGAGGTCTCTTCCAACCCAATGATTCTAAGCACATATTGATGACGACCCTTTCTCAGGATTCAGCCTATGAAGTGCAAAGGGGAACTCAAATGATGCACATTTTGGTAATCATATCACTCTCCATGCTTTCTGAAGCACATCCCAGAGAACATTTCTTCCTTGCTTCCATACAAAAGAGCACTGCATGTGCAGGCACATTCTCACACACACACATTGTCTTACAAAGTTGGCTTGATTGCCAACAATTTTAAGAGGGCATGCTCAGACATGTGTGAGATCTCAGCACTGCTGGAATCAATGGAAAGTCTTCCACTTATATCAGTTGGATTGCAGTTCTCATTTCCCCCCCTGCAAGGCAAGCCATAAACAGAGAACAGGTTTGCTTCAAAAAGGTACCTGCAGAGCAAATGGCTGTAGATTACTTGAATGAGTGAGGCAACAGAGCATGGGATGCCACAGTGAAACAAAATCCAGAGATTTCTGGACAATTGGACCTAACTAATTTCCTAACATTAAATGTGGCACACACTATCTTAATATTTGTCGCTTTGGGAATGTTTAGGACAACTTGAGAACAATGAAAGACTAGAACAGAACTCCTATTTATTCCAAGGAGTGTTAAACATCCTGTGATCATTTTTATTTTGTTAATAACAGAGCTATTGGTTTAGATCCTATAAGCCACCCTTATTTTATGCCTTTTCCTTCTCTCAGCACTAGCCCTCCTCCAAGCTGACGCTGGCAGTCAAAGAAGCATTGTGAGCAAAATAGTAAAGGTGTAAAGGGGACTGCAGCAAGAAAGGAATATTTGTGTGAAATAGTTCTGCTTTCGTCTTCTGTTGCTGGAATCTCTTGTACCAGTAGAAGACAGTGGAAGAGGGAGATGAGATGGCCTTTACCTGATTCCCCATCTCACTATAACACCTGTGTCCAAGCCTCATAATATTTTGTCCATGAGACTCTCCCAGCTTGCTATGGCGATGTGTGGGGAGACACAGGGACTGCTAGGAGATGAAAAGGCAGAAAAGATCTGCTTCCATGAGTGTTCTCATAGTCTGAGGACAGCAACTCAAGCTGCATACAAAGAGGGACTGAGTACACATCTTCCTTCAAGTGCCCAGAAACCTGTGAATGACCAGAGACAGGGAAGCAGGTGTGCGCAATGTCACAGATTCAAGATTACTTTACACCTCATCTGTCATCATTCTTCCATGTCCTTTCATAGTTCAGTACTTCTCAGTCTGTAGTTTTCAAAATACTCCAGCCAGGTGGCTTGGAAACTTAAAAGGGATTCTTCAGTGAAAAAAAACCCTGTAATGATGGGGTGGGGGTGGGGAAGCCTATGGAAATATAAGTGTAAGAGGGCATACTTTGCACACATATGGGTCAACATGGAGGGCTAAGAGTCCTGGTCCATGTTGCAAAGATCAGATGTGGGACTGGATCTTAAATGGGGGGTGATTCTCACCAGTTTCCCTCTCCTGATGTTAACCTCCAACTCTCTGCTCATGCTCTTCCTGGAGGTAGGGTCTGGGTGTCTTTAGAAGCCACCTTAGAGATAATTTGGGGCTGCTAGGGGGGTGGGAAGAAACTCCAGTTCTGCTGAAACAAATCCTGTCTATCACTGCTGATTTCACAGCAGGTTCCAAGCCACTGAGTCCTAGAAGATGGCCTAGATTCTGTAGTAAAGTCAATTTGGGAAGTGCTCATTGGAGATACAGAACTCAGAACCACCATATCCACCCACCTATCCGTATTAAAGCCTCTCTTTGTAACATTTCTCCACTCCCATCATTCTGTGGTTTGCAACTTTATGCATAAATATATCCAGGTCTCAGATTCAGTGGGAGCTCACAGGAGCACAGTTCCTGAACCTCTAAGAGTTCCACCTCCTCCTTCTGAGAGTTCCTCCTCCTCCTTCTGAGAGTTTCACCTCCTTGTCCATTGAATAGTAGGTGCAGCTGCATAACAGTCCCTGGATGAGCTCTACCACCAATTTTTTCTACAAAATTATCCCTGAATATATGTCCTATGGTTGTGCCTTCCAACACATTTGATGAAGTGAGATATGACTCGTAAAAGAGTATCTAGAAAGAAACATTGTTAGTGTTTAAGATGCCACTGGATTTCTGTTGAATTTTATTGCAGATGAGTAATATGGCTCCCCCTCTGTAACTATCATTTTTCACTGGTAACTACCAAGTGTCCTAACCTGCATAGCCCTGGCTAGCTCAATCTTGTCAGAGCTTGGAAGTTAAGCAGGATTGGCCTTGGAATACCAGGGTCATGACACAAAGACAGGCAATGGCAATGGCAAACCACCTCTGAATGTCTCTTCTTTTGAACACACTATGGGGTTGCCCTAAATCTTCTGTGATTTGATGGCAAAGTGATAACAACAGACTACCAGTGCCAAAGGATAAATGGACACAAACCTGACATCAGGAATCACAAGACTGAGAAAACTGTAGGAGAATACTTTAATCTCTCAGGGCATTCAATGGGTGACCTAAAAATAACTAATTTATTGCAGAGGAATGGAAAGGGAAATTGCTGAATTATGAGTTATTACAACACTTGGAACAAGTACCCCCAAGGACTTAACAGGAATATTGGTTTCTTATTACATATTCTCACCAAGAAGGGCTATATGTTTTCTGTGTTTTTATGCATTTCTTTTTTGGAATAATACATCGAAATAGTGTTTGCAATGTAATGCAATATATAGGAACAGATTTTTCTAATGTAATGGCTCTAAAGAACAATATATTGGTATAGTATTTATAACAATAAATAGTGATTGCAATGTAATGCTATGAAAATTGAAATATATTTCCCTGCATAACACTCCACCCCACCCCAACAAAAGGAAAAAAAATTCTGTTTGTTACCTACATGCTTGAGAGGAGATGAGTGGAGCATTACAATGGAGTCTCAGTTAACTTCCCTCAATTTGAAAGGATTCTCTTACACATTTATCTCCTATTTTGACATCTTTATTGCATCACTGTTTTTCCCCCTTAATGAAATCCATACAACAGTTGATCCTACAAACTTACTTGTTACTCTTGTTCTATCTCCACATATCTTTGTTATGTTATATGCAAATGTGCTGTTCAGTCTCCATATATAAGTCTGAATGGTTATCTCCCATTTCATTGTATCTGAAGAATCATAGAATCATAGAGTTGGCAGGGACCTCTAGGGTCATCTAGTCCAACCCACTACACAATGCAGGAAACTCACAAACACCTCCCCCTAAATTCACAGGAACTTCATTGCTGTCAGATGGCCATCTAGCCTCTGTTTAAAAACCTTCAAAAAAGGAGAGCCCACCACCTCCCGAGGAAGCCTGTTCCACTGAGGAACCGCTCTAATGGTCAGGAAGTTCTTCCTAATATTGAGCCGAAAACTCTTTTGATTTAATTTCAACCCACTGGTTCTGGTCCTACCTTCCTGGGCCACAGAAAACAATCTCACACCATCCTCTATATGACAGCCCTTCAAGTACTTGAAGATGGTGATCATATCACCTCTCAGCCGCCTCCTCTCCAGGCTAAACATCTCCAGCTCCTTCAACCTTTCCTCATAGGACTTGGTCTCCAGACCCCTCACCATCTTCGTCACCCTCCTCTGAACCCGTTCCAGCTTGTCTATATCCTTCTTAAAATGTGGTGCCCAAAACAACACAATACTCCAGGTGAGGTCTTACCAGAGCAGAGTAAAGCAATACCATCACATCACGTGTTCTGGACACTATACTTTTGTTGATACAGCCCAAAATTGCATTTGCCTTTTTAGCCACCACATCACACTTTTAACTCATGTTCAGCATATGATCCACTAAAACCCCTCGATCCTTTTCGCACATACTACTGCTATGACAAGTCTCCCCCATCCTATAACCATGCATTGGATTTTTCCTACCTAAATGCAGAACTTTACATTTATCCCTGTTAAAATTCATTTTACTGATCTTAGCCCAGTTTTCCAGCCTGTCAAGGTCATCCTGTATCCTGTTTCTGTCTTCTTCTGTGTTTGCAACCCCTCCCAAAATAGTATCATCTGCAAATTTAATAAGCATTCGCTCTATTCCTTCATCCAACAATGATAAAGAGGCTGAACAAAACAGGTCCCAGGACAGATCCTTGAGGCACTGCACTTTTCACTCCTCTCCATGAGGATGAGGAACCATTCACAAGCACTCTTTGGGTGCGATCCGTCAACCAGTTACAGATCCACTTAATGGTAACAGGATCCAAACCACATTTTACCAACTTGTCAACAAGGATAGTGTGTGGAACCTTACTGAAATCAAGATAAACGATGTCTAGAGCATTCCCCTGATTCAGCAAGGTAGTCACTTTCTCAAAAAAAGAGATCAGGTTAGTCTGACATGACTTGTTCTTGAGAAACCCATGTTGGCTCTTAGTAATCACATCCATTCTTTTTAAATGTTCCAGGACCGACTGTTTGGTGATTTGTTCTAAAACTTTTCCAGGTACAGACCTCAAGCTGACAGGTTGGTAGTTCCCTGAATCATCTTTTTTCCCCTTCTTGAAGATGGGGGCAACATTCACCCACCTCCAATCTTCCGGTACCTCTCCTGTTCTCCAAGAATTCTCAAAAATAATAGCCAGAGGCTCAGAAATTACATCCACAAGCTCTTTTATAACCCTTGGAGGCAATTCATCTGACCCTGCGGACTTAGTTTCATTTAAAGAAACTAGGTGTTTATGTACTATTCCTATGCTGATCCTAGGTTGGAACCTTCCTTATATGTTCTGTTTTTGCCATGTTGAGCACTGTTTCCCTCAGAAGAGAAGACTGAGGAAAAGAAGGGTGCTTACACACAAAAGCTCATACCTTGAATAAAACTTTGTTGGTCTTAAAGGTGACACTGAACTCTAACTTGGTTCAACAAACTACCAAGAAAAGAATAGTGATAGTTATTTCTAAGTGTATGTCTTTATCACATATGCATCCTATCCTTGCTCTAAGGAGCTCATGGTAACATCCAAAAGGTTATCAAAGTTCATGTTCAGCATAAACTACTGAGGTAGGTCAGACAAAGAATTAGTGATTTGCCAAGGACAGTCAGCAAAGTCTAAGTAGAAATTTTAACTCAGCCTTCTATGGCCACAGTCCAACACTGTCTGTGGATCTCCACTGTCTCATATACAGTGCAGCTATATCGTTCTCGCAACAGACACAAATGTGGTTGATGAGCAATGCATGATACTGTTACAAGTGCTTGCCCCTCTTCTTTGGTTTCCCTCTTTGTTTCTAATCCCTTCCCTTGATGTTCTTAAATGGTCCCCGTCCATAGTATCACTGAGCCGGTAAGAAGCAGAAATATATTCCACTAATGTAATTAAGCTTAAAAACATTTTAAATGCAAGCTTTAAAGGCGCTTCATGTAACGGCAGCCTCATTACTTGCGACAGAACATTTTTATTGCATAACCAAGATTTTAATAAAAAAAACATTGGAAACAGGTTGAAACCTGGCAGCCGTTCCGTGAAGGTCCTGCCAAGATCCCCCCCCCTTTAAAAAGCAGGCGCTCTGCAGCCCTATAGATATTAAATAAAAGATTATTCTTTTGCTACTGCATTAAATTTAGCAAGCCCCTCTCCCCTCACATGCTCAGGTGTATAATATAGGGATAATCAACACTGAGCTATATGTGGGCTCAGGTCACCAACTAACAGCTGCAGTTCACATCACTATGATCAATGGCAAATATCTCATGCTGTTCAATAGCTCTGGAACTCAACGGCTCCCCGATCTGGCTTCCTCCCTTCAGTTCTTTTCAACAGAGGTTAACTATGGCTTCTGGGGCTGCTTGATCATGGCAAAGCACCCGTGTTTGATGAACAGCTTTGTACCGGAATGCATTTTGTGCACTGAGTCAGACGATGTGTCTATCAGTGTCAGTATTATCCACTCTAACTTGCAGTGGCTCTGCAAGGTCTAAGGCAGAGGTCTTTCACATGACCTGCTAGCTGATTCTTTTCAGTTAAGGTGTCAAAGATTGAACCTGAGACCTTCTGTGTGAAAAGCAGATGTTCTACCACTAAGCTGTGGCTCATCACCATAACAGTGAGTCAGACAGAGGCTATTGAAAGCTGGAGGAAGGTCCTGGCAGTCACATCAATCAGTTTTCCAACCCCAGGTTGGAAAATTCCTGGAGATAGGAAGTGAAGCCTGGAGAGCGGTAAGGTTTGGAGAGGGGATGAATGTTAGTGAGGTATAATGCCATAGTCTACCATCCAAAGCAGGCATTTCCTCCAGGGTAACAAATTTAAGTGATCTGGAGATCGGTTGTAATTTCTTGATCTCCAGGCCCCACCTGGAGGTTGGCAACCTAACACATCCAGGAAGACTGATGGGATTTACTGCCTCCCAAACCCAATCACTTTGTGTGGGTGACAGTCAAGTTCCCAGTTGGTGCCTGCCTCAGCCCCACCAGACCCAATATCTCTGAAAGGTTATTCTGAGAAGGCCTTCTTTGTCTTGTAGGCTCAGTGTCCTTACCTTGATCCTCTTCTCTATCCCTGCCAGTTGAAACAAAATGAGAAGCTTCAGGTTCCATGCCATGCTTGTGGCTTTTCGGTGGGCATTTTTTTGGCCAATGTGAAACAGGATGCTAGACTAAATTGGTCATTGATCTGTTTGCAGGGGTGTCAAACGTGTAGCCCGTGGACTGGATCAAGCCCCCAGAGGGCTCCTACAGACCACTGAACAACTGGCTGTCATCTGCTTCCTTCTCCCTCTCTTGCTTCCTTCTGCATCACAGCTTGCTTTCCCAGGCTTGCTCAATCACACAGGAGCTACAGAGCAAAGCCTCTATTTTCTCCATTGGCTGACCAGCACATGAAGCAGCTTATGTACAAAAGCTCTCAATGCCAGCCATTTCATGTTTTCCCCTGGGTCTTAGGCTCAAAACACTGACCATGAGATTTCTGTAATAAATGTCAATAAATCAAAAGTAGGTTTGCAACTTACACTTGAACATCACCTGAAAAGCATAGGCGAGATTGTTACAGCACAGACACTGTCTCCAGATTTTGATGCAATAATTCTGAGCAAGAGGCATCACTTATCAGATACTGTTAAATAAACAAAATATTGCAAGAGTGCTAATCTGTTAATTAATTATTCTTTAATTGTGTATGTCTCTGTCCTTTGTAAAGTTTTTATCTCCGCTACCTGGCATTACATTTTATGACACACATGGTGCAGCCTGATAAGGTCTCATTTATGGCAGATCTGGCCCTCATAACAAATGAGTTTGACACCCCTGTATTACAGTGTTCCCTCTAAACTGTGCATGTGAGTGGCCACTTGTTAACACAGGAAGCCCCACTCAGCAGCAATCTGGAGATGTGTAAGGTCTTTGCACTGCCTACTGCCCGTTTTAAGATTACAGCAGTTCTATCCCACTATGGATGTGATCTGTTCCATGCAGTAAGTGGAAAAATTGGAGGAACATTGATCTACCATAGCAGCTCTTATATTATGATTAACTCTTATGATCTTGATTGTTCCAATCCTTCCTTGCAAACATTCCCCTTCTGCAACCATGACTAATATGGGCTCAACGGGAAGACTTACAGAGTTCCACAGTGGCTGATAATCCCACACTGCAAAATGAGAAAGAGAGTGGATTTGGAAAAGTCCCAACTGAATGTTGGTGGGCCTAGGGCTGGGCTACTCAATGCCCACCTCTTGCTGGCCACCCAAGATGAAGCTGCTCAGTTGGCCACCAACACATGTCCACCATGCTTCTAAGGTTGAGTGCAAGATTCTTCCATTATCCCACTCGTATGGGAGGATGGAAGTAGTAACTTTCGTGCAACAAGTTCCATAAATGTACTTAGTAACACGGAAGTCTAAAAAACATTGAATATTTCTGGAAAGTTAACTTGAATGGTTGTCATAGTGATTCTCAGAATGTCTTTTGCAAAACACAATAGAAATCTTAAAGGGAGGCAGGGGAAAAGTCCAGCGGAAGTTTCACACTCAAGCAGCAGAGAATCTGCTGTCCAAGGTCCTAAAGAGTTTGCCATTGTAAGCAATAGGAGGAGGATGCATCTAAGTACTCTGAAGTCTTAATTTCACATATTAACTGATGGGAAGTGTGGGGTTGGTTAGTTGGTTGGTTTGTTTGGGCCAGCAGATGCTTCTGAATCTCATTTTCATATCCTGTGGCAAGGGCAATATTTGTTACAATGGCCCATTGGAGCACCCTGTTTGTGACCACCCTGCTTAGCTTATCGTGAGTTGAATTCCATCAACGTGATGTGTGTGGGGGGGTGGGATTGCCAAGAGGCCAGTCTTTCCAGGAAACAATATGGATCACTTCCTCCCAGCAATAAACAGGGGAGGGATGTCATTTTACAGCCTCCAAACTGCACCTCTGTATGTCATTTTTAAAATGAGATTCAATTCATAGTAAGCATGTGGGGAAGAGGCTTAATGACAGTTGAGATATACCCATTTCACGGACTGCAAGTAGACACTGACAAAGAAAATGTGATGGCTGTGTGTGGCTTTTATTCTGGAAAGACTGGGTTGATTCATCTGATCACAGATTTGTTCATTACTCTCTAGGGAGGCGAATGGGGAAAAAAGCAGGTGGTCCTGATATAATCTCTTTGAAAAGAAAAGTGGGATGCATGAGACCAAAGGTAGCAAAGACCTTCCATTAAAAAGGATTCTGGGTTGTTTCACCAACTTATATATGCAGAAGGTGGAAGAAATCCAGAACACTGGCTCATATTCATCTTCAAAGTATCAACATCACACAAATCTTGCTTGCAAAGGCCCTGCTGGACCACACTCACCCAACAGCTTATTTCACATTCAGACAAGAGACAGTAAAATCAACCCTCTCCTACATTCAAGGGGGAAAAAATCACAACTAGTAAAGGAGGAGGAGGAGAAGGAGGAGGAAAAGGAGAATTAGGAGGAGGAGGGAGAGAAGAAGATTTATACCCCCTGCCCTTCACTCAGTCTTGGAGTGGGTTACAATCTCCTCCCCTTCCTCTCCCCACAATAGTCACCCTGTGAGGTAGGTGGGGCTGAGGGAGCTCTGAGACAACTGCTCTTGAGAGAACAGCTCTGAAAGAACTTTGGTGTAGGCTGGCTGCATGTGGAGGAGTGGGGAATCTGGAGTGGTTCTCCAGATTAGGGTCTGCCACTCTTAACCACTACACCAAACTGGCTCTCTGACAAGCAAACATCCTGCATCATTGCCTTGGGGGAATTTCACCTGTAGAACATCAGTTGTACAGCAACTGCAAAAGCTGTGTTTTTGTGTACACGGAAATCAATTTACAGGATAAATGTCCAGCAACAAATGGTCTCTTTCTATTTCTCTCCCAGGAAATACCTCTTTCTCACCCTGACCTGCTTTCACCCCAAACCCTTCTGTCTTCATTATCAGCAAAACAGAGCAGGATATCCTTGGTTTTGAAAGTGATCCAGCAATAAATTGATTCATGCTGGGACTATACTGCATTTTCCTTCATTCCAAAAGTTGCCTCAAAATCAGTGCATTTTATACATCTGAGCATATGAACTACTCTCCTTGCCCAGCATTTATACTCTTTCAACAACCCTCTTGTCAGCTTTTCACATGATTTATTGGAATGACAGTCCTTGCCTCAGAGAGTCACACCTTTCTTAATCCATTGAAGTACAACTCTTCTTAGGATGGTTGTGCATAATGAATCTGTCCAGTCTCTCTACAATCCAACTGCTGTTATACTGCTCCAAATGGAAGTCCTGAAGGAGTCCAAAGATGTATGTATAGGTATATTAACCAGGTACCATTTGGAGGGTCATAAATTCTCTATTTGGACCATAGATACCCTAAGAAAGGCTGGTTAGCTAGTCCCCTCCCACTACATTTTCCTTCATTTGAAAGTGAATTTTCCATTAATTTGCAAGAGAAAGTGCAATTCCTCCAAGTTTCTTTCCCTTCTTTCTCTCTTTTCCCACTGATTTTTTTTAATGGTCCTCCCTTCCATCTTACCATTTCTGACATATCTAATATTCTTTTTAATCCTCCTGCACCCACACTGATTGACATTTTTGGGTAACAGCTCTTCTGACTGTCATGCCACTGAGGCAGTGCTGAAGCGAATCAGGCTTCAAGGCTCTGGAGGAAGGTATAAAATATGCATACGGATGTGTCTATGTAGTTGTGGGTTGATATGCCCTCTTCTGCACACATGCATACAGATGAATTCTACTATCCTGCTGTAGAATATGTTAAAGTTTAAAGGGATAAAGCCAACTGCCAATGTAGACTCCATAATTAATGTAAAGCGGTACCTGTTGAAATCATGTTTTCAATATCACTGAGTGGCACTCCAAATCATTATTGTATGTGTGTCCTAAGTGCTGCCAAGTGACTTCCAACTTATGGTGACCTTATGAATTAATGACCTCCCAAATATCCTATCATTCTTGCTGAGTTCTTGCAGACTAAAGGCCGTGGCTCCCTTGATTGAGTCAATCCATCTCATGTTGGATCTTCCTCTTTTCCTGCTGCCTTCCACTTTTCCTAGCATTCTTTTCCACTGAATCTTGTCTTCTCATCATGTGACCAAAGTATGATAACCTGAGTTAAATCCTTTTAACTTCTAGGCAGAGTTCAGGCTTGGTTTCATCTAGAACCCCTCACTGGTCTTTTTGACAGTCTATAGCAGGGTTGGCCAACAGTAGCTCTCCAGATGTTTTTTGCCTACAACTCCCATCAGCCCCAGCCAGCATGGCCAATGGCTGGTGCTGATGGGAGTTGTAGGCAAAAAACATCTGGAGAGCTACCGTTGGCCACCCCCGATCTATAGTATCCATAAAACTCTCTTCCAACACCACATCTCAAATGAACCAACTGTACATGTGCCCCTCTACAATCAGGGATTCCAAGAATTTGTTAGAATCAATGCTCCAAAGTTGTCCTCAATACCGTCCAAGCGTCTGAATATACATCATCAGAAACCTTAGTCCAACAGAACGCATATTCAAATTTCAGTCTCGCATGTTAAGGGCCCACGCATTGTGGTTCAGGAAAAAAAGTTCTTCATTACTAACATACATTGATTTCATACTACTTAATGAAGCAAATCAGGCTTCAAGGCACTGGAGAAAGATATAATAATAATAATAATAATAATAATAATAATAATAATAATAATAATAATAATAATAATAATAATAAATTTTATTTATATCCCGCCCTCCCCGCCTAGGCAGGCTCAGGGCGGCTAACAACATTTCAATAAGTTATACAATATAGGGTTTAAAACAATTAGGTTATACAGTAATATAAAATACAATCTAAAACAATATAAGATTATACAATAATTTAAAACAGCGATCTAAAACCAGTTCCAGTTGCCTGGATCATTCCATGGTTTGGACGGCAGTGATCTTCCTGATGTTGTTCTGTTCACTTATGTTATGGCAGGGGTCACTGGATAAATCGTTGATGGATTAAACAGCCATCCTATCAACGGTCTACAAAAGCCTGCTTAATAAGCATACAGATGTGTCTACATAGTTGTGGGTGCACATATCCTCTTCTGTACACATGCATACAGATGAATGTATGCATTCCTGACCAAGAAATCCTGGGAATCATGGTTTAGTGATGGGGTTGAGAACTAGTTTAGAGATTCCTAGCTTGGTTAACATAAAACAACAATTACCAAGTTAATTTGGGCATGGAGGAGGATGTTTTGATCAAAAGTAATCTGCAATATAGATAGGCCTCTTGCTTCAGTTCACCTTGTAAGATGCAGTGACTATACCAAGCCATACTGGTTAGTTCAGACAGAACAAGGAAGCTTCTAGAAAAAGGAACATACACAGAGGCCCTTTGGTGTTCAGTCAAGACAGAGAAGTTTTGTAGGATGAACACCGGAAACTGCTGCATATGGATTCAAAACATTGGTGCATCTTAGCCAATACCAGAGTTCTTTCCGGCTCCTGCTACGTAAAGATCTTTTGAGCTGGAAATGCTAGGGATTGAACCTAGGATCTTCCACATGCAAAATGCATGCTGCACTACTGCCTTTATTAGTGGGATGTCTGAAGGCTTTTGAAATGGAAAGAATAAGGGCAAAAACAGCTTTGGCAAATACAAGCCTTTTGGAATGGTTGTCTTGCCACAAGCTGTGTTGACATTCTAATTACACAAGTCAAGCGTCCGAGAGGGTGCCCATTTTTGATAGCAAGGATTGCATAGTCAACAGTAGGAATACAATCAGTGTCATTGCATAGGGATCCAGAATCTTCAGTATGGGTGTAGTGTATAGTCATTGCAATCCTGGGGTGCCATCAACAACCCCTGGTTGTCAACAACAGAACATGCCTTGGTTGTTACATCATGCAAGCATTGTATTGGACCTCCTAGTACCTTCCAGGGCAGGTATATCAGAAGGAATTGAAAAGACTCCAGAGCCAGTTTTGTGTAGTGGTTAAGTGTGCAGACTCTTATCTGGGAGAACCAGGTTTGATTCCCCACTCCTCCACTTGCAGCTGCTGGAATGGCCTTGGGTCAGCCATAACTCTCACAGAGCTGTCCTTGAAACGGCAGCTTCTGCAAGAGTTCTCTCAGCCACACTCACCTCACAGGGTGTCTGTTGTGGGGGAGGAAGGTAAAGGAGATTGTGAGCCGCTCTGAGACTCTGCGATTCGGAGTGGAGGGTGGGATATATATCCAATATCATCATCATCACCATCAACACCACCATCATCATCATTTTTCACTTCTCAGAGAATTGCAGGGAAGCTTTATTGCAGAACTATCAACACAACGGACTCCCAAATGGTTATGATGGAATAAATTTTGTTTGTCTTCAGCATGCTGCAGGAACTTGGGTATAAGGCCAACATCACCTCACAGTGAACACAGGAAGCTGCCTAGCACCAAGTTGGACCAATCATCCACCTAGGTCAGTATCATCTCCCATGGCTAGCAGCAGCTCTTCAGAGGTAGGGGCAGAGAAGGGTCTTTCTCAATTCACATGACCCATTTAAACTGAGGATCACAACCTCCAGCATGCAAAATGCACACCACGACACCACCGAGCTACAGCTTTCCTAGCACAGCCTGTGCGATGTGTGCTAGTCCTCTAAACCAAATCCCTGCCACAAAGCAAGCTATGTTATCCTTTGCAGCTCCTTGAATCTCCAACAAAGTCCACATTTTTCATTGATACCAGCTGTTGTGAAGCTTTTATATAAGGGTTCAGGCACGTTCTCCTGATCTAACGATTTCCCTGTTCCTCTCTGAGTTTTTCCTCAACCGAAGCTTGCCTTCTTCCTTCTTATCAGGCAACGCTTGGCATTATTCTCTGACTTCCTGCTAAAAGGTCCCTAAGTACTTCTTCCTATGCTCCGTACAGCAAACAAACCAACACAGTTGAAAGCAGTAGCTCAGCTGGACTTAGTTCTGGGTAAACATATTTAGGAGTTGCTTCCACAATAGGAAGGTAGGGTAGTAAAGGCATACCCACCCCCCTAGCTTAAGCCTTTGGCTTCTCTGTCTTCTTCTTTAGACATTAACAGCAACTCCCCCCCTCCATCACTTAAAACATTTGGCAACCTTTTCTCTCTCCACCTCCCCCCCCTCCAAAACACACACATGCCTTCAGGCTCAAAGTGACTATTTCAGCTAAGTTATATCCTTTTTATTTGCTAGACTTTTTTTTTTTAACTTTTCACCCAAGTCTCTGCTGAGCTAACCTCCCAGCGGTTTGGACCTGAGTTGCCCAGGGACTCACAAATCCATAGGTACTACGTGGTCCAGCAGCACTTGGTGACTGACAAGCAGATGTGTGAACCGAGTTCACTGGAAAGTGTTTGAGCGACACGGAGGGGGATGCACTGGGAGGCTCTGTCCCTGGTATCGGATCTGCGATGGCCACCTATGTCAATCAAGCCTAGGTCTTTCAACCACGGGGGTTGCCTTTCAGCAGGTGCAGCATCCAAGGGTCTTCTCCCCCCCACCCTTCCAGCCCATCCCCCCTTTCCCTCCCAGCAACCTCGCTTGGGTTCAACAAGTGACCTCCCTTGAACCAGGTTCCCTAACCCTTTCTAGTCAATCTCTGTGTGGGGGTTTGTTTGCATAACACATGAGACAGAACATTCACCTGTGCCCTTCATTTCTGGGGGATGCCACCTCCGCATGACCCTTAGTAACCAGGCATGGCTCCCTGCATGTCCCTCCTACACACACACACACAAGCGGGGGGGGGGGCTGTCATCCACCAAAGAACATCCCTCCAGCGAAGTCAACATGTGCATTTCCCTGAAGCTGGCACAGGGGGGTTGTGTAGCTGGGCTGGGTGTCATTCTGGCAAGCAAGTCACGCGCAGGAGATGGGGGGGGGTGCGCTGTGTGAGTGCATGAAGGGGAGAGATGGGGGAAGGAGGGGTAATTAATGAGCTTGCCTCCTGGACCAACCCCACACACCTACGTGCGCCCCCCCCCTCCATGACCTCCCAAAGAATCGGGCAAGAGGCTGGCGGCGCAGATTGCGTCAGTGGCCACCCCAAACCTTCCCCCCCCCCCCACGGCCAGTTTTCTGTAATTACCGGGTGCATTAACATGCCAGACATGTCCCCTTCCCCAGCCAGCGTTGGATAGAAGGAAGGAGTGGGGGGAGGTTAATGAAGTCAATCCCTTAAACCTCGCCCCCCCCTCCAGCAGCACTAGCAGCCGCCCTCGCCCCCCCCCCCCCCGAATGCTCCTGGTCCTTCCTCTCCCCCCACCCCCACCCCCGCGAAGGGGGACTGAACCAGCTGCGAAGGGAAGACAATCGAGTGTTTCATCGCAAAGCCCCAGGCTCGGCGGCACGGGGGAAGATGGGGCGGGGGTGGCGGTGGGGTGCGGGGGAGAAGAAGCTCTCTGGCCAGAGAGAAGAAGCGCAGCCCATCCAGGGGGGATGGAAACCTCCCAAGTCCGGAGCCCTGCAACTCGCCGGGAGAGCTTCAGAGATTTGGGGGGGGGGGCGGTGCAGATCATGCATGCCATGCATTCTTTTCTTTTTGCAAGAAAGCTCTCTGCATAAAAAAGACCCGCTAACTCCGCAAGCGATTCTCTCTCTTCCCCATCCCCCTTGGTTCTCCCTCCTCAAGCGGGCATCCATCTCTCCCTCGGTCCTCGATTCCAGGTCTGGGGTGCCAGGGCCCTCTTCCTACCCCCCCCCCCCGCCGCCGCCCCAGCCCCGTGCCACCTGCCCGGCCTGCTACTCTCTCCACCGCCTTCTACCGCCGGCCTCCGTCCATCTACGCCTCCCGACCCCTCCCCCCCCCAGCTCTCCACGACAGATCTTGCTTGCCAAAGAGGCTAACGCAATCGGAAGGTGTGAGGGGAGCCGGGAAGGGGGGGGGGGCGGCGGAGTCCTCCCCGAAGGCGCCCCCAGCTCCGAGCCTCCGCCAGGGGTACGCGGCAAGCGGAGCTCCCTCCCCATGCCTGTCTCTCAACTTTCCTCCGGAACCCGGTGCGTGCGTGTGTCCCCCCCCCCCCCCTTCCCGGCTTTTGCAGGGCACCTCCAAGCACAATGATGTATGTGTGTGTGTGTGTGTGGGGGGGGTTTCTCTGTCCCAAACCTCCCGATTTGTCCATGACACCCCCCCCCCCAGAAAAAAGCCACAATCTCCAGTCAGCCTGCACACTCTTCAACCCCCCCCCCCGCCTTAAATAGGGCCACAGACGCGTCAAAGGATCCTCCAGCGGCGAAGACTGCCGGAAAAAAAAAAACACATCCCCCCCCCCCCCGGTCAGCGGCGAGAGACCCCAACTCACGTCTCCCGTCAGCGAGCGAGCAGCCCGCGAGAATATTGATGGGCCCCCCGTTCCCAGTCCCTCCCGCATCCAGCGCCAGCCCTTGGCAAGCACACGGCGTCGCCTCTCGCAGAGCTTACAGAGAGAGCCTGGGCTTTTTTAATTGCATGTATTTAAAATGCATCCCTCCTCTCCCTCCCCCCCTTTCTTTCCCCCCCAATCGATCGTTTCTGGCCCAAGAAGCCCCCCCAAACCTCCCACCCCCCCCTTTGCGGAAATCCAATTCGGCACGGTCAGAATAACAACCCCCCCCCCCAAAAAAAAACCCTTGAGAAAGGGCAACGCTGACACCGCACCTCTGCTTACAACCTTCCCCCAAGGACCACCTCAAGCCATTCTTTCCCTCCAGCCCATGATTCTGCTTTCTCCCCCCCCCCCGTTTGTGTGTGCATCGGGGGAAGGGGGTCTCTCTGCCCCTCTCCCTGCCCCGCGCCCTTACCTTTCACGCAGGAGACCATCCAGAAGAAGACGAGATTCCCCAAGATAAATCCACTTTTAATTCCCATGATCTTGCCCCAGGTGCACAAGTCCGGGCGCTGGCATGCCCCACATCCCCGGCTTTGCCTCCGAGCGGCGGCAGCGGCGGCAGCGGCGGCGGCTTCCTTCGGCCAGGTGGTCCCTTTGCAGCCGCAGCAGCGTCTTTGCATCTTTTTTCTCCCCCCCTCTTTTTTTTCCTCCCCCGGGCGAGAGCGGCGCGAGCTCCCCCCCGCCCTCCCCCCCAATTCGGATCTTCCTGCCCGGCCCGGTGCCCCCCCCTCCCCGTCTTCTTCTTCCTCCTCCTCCTCCTCCTCGGCTCGGTCCAAGGCGCAGCGGAGGAGTTTTGTGCGGAGCCGGTGGGGTGGCGCGGATGGCTGTGTGTGTATGTGTGTGCGTGCGTGCGTCTGGATGGTGCGCGGTCACAGCTCCGAGTGAGCGGTGTGCCTGAGATGCCACAGCAACCTTGACGAGGAGGACTCAACCATCTCTCCGACGGGGGCAGCGAGGCTCTCGGCTCCCAGCAAGCTGGCGGGTGGAAGGGGGGGCGCTCCTCGGCCGCCTGCCGCCAAGCCCCGGGCTGCCCTGCCCGCCTTGCCACCAGCCGCCTTCTCCTGCGCCCGGATCCGAGCCCTAGAAGCCCCGGCGCAGCTCCGCCGCGAAATTGACCAGACGCGCCGCGAAATTGACCAGGCGCGCTGCGAAATTGACCAGACGCGCAGGCGGCTCAAGCATCCAAGTCCAGCCGCTAGCTAGGCGCTGCCAGTTCCAGCCTTCCCTTCTTCCTTCCTTCCTTCTCTCTCTCGCCTCTTTTCAGAACACCTCGGGGGTGGAGATGGGATTCCCCCCTCCTTTTTTTTTTTTTGTTTGGCTTTGGAAAATCCTTTTTTAAAGCAAGAATAGAATTGCAAACGGCAGCCTTCCCCCTCCTCCCGGAGAAAAGCAGCTAGCGGCTAATTCGGCGGGTTTCTCTCCGTCTCCGTCGGAGGACGGGTTGAGAAGAGAAGGAAGTCGGCGACGCTTTGAAGAGTCTCCCCCCTCGGAGAGAGTTCGGTGTTCAAGCGCTGCGATCGCACGCCGCGCGCAGACCCCTTTCCCCCGTGCCCGAGCACATGCCTCGCTCGCGGAATCGCGCGGGGGCTCCTGCTGGATCCGACCCCACTTTGCAAAAGGCAGCTCTTCGCAGGGGCGCAGAGGGGTCCCACAGACTGCTGGGGGGGACCGAAAATTTTTGCAAGAGTCACAACAACAAAAACCCCTTTATTCCTCCCTCCTAGTTGCCCCCTTTTCTCCACCGCCCCACAAGTCTACTGTTGGCTTCGCATCCACCTTGAGTTTTTTTTTCCCCGCGCCTCTTCTCTCGACCCTCTCGATGCCTAGATCCAAAGATCACAGAGACGTTCGTCTTAATTTTGCAAGTCGCCAACAAAGATGTAAAAGGCGGAGGGGGAGGGAAAGGAGAGCGAGGTGTCTTCAAACACACACGCGCCACCAACGCTACAGCCCCAAATGCAAAACGGCGCAGAGCCAGGAAGGGTTAAAGCGAAACAAGGAAAGAGCACTTGCGCCATCTACCGGTTGCCGTAGAACCCACGGGGACTTATTTGTCATCTTTATACCCGGGCTGCGGCGGGAGGGGAGGGGGAAGAGAAGGGGATGACGGTTACTGCTCTTCGGGACGCAGAAAAAGCCACGTTTTTGTTTGTTTCTTTCTTTAAAAAAAATCAAATTTGTTTGCACGGAGCTTCCCTGGCTTACGGGGAGGGTTCGCGTTCACGGAAACCCGCAAATCGACGTTGGTTTGCACCTCCTCGGCGCTTGAGCTGGAGCCGGACCAAGGGCAATGCTGGTGGGGGCCCGGGTGTGTGAGCAAGGCAGAGGGCGAGATTTACCTGCCGGGGACGGCTGAGAGTGTGCTAATCGGGGGTCGTCACTGCTTTCTTGGGTGCGCGCTGGCGTGCGCACTCGCCCAGCTTTCTGTGCGCGCGCGGTCTTTCGCCCACTAGTCGTGCGGGGCTCGTGGCGTCAGAGGGAGTTCGATGCCTCCGTTGAGGCAAGAGGATTTCCTCCGCCAGAGCGTGAGTAGCGCCGCTCCGCTGGTCTGTAAGCCAAACGGGAGAAGAGGCGTCTGGAGACAAGACTCCCCTTTAGGGCACCTCCAAGGATCGTGTTTGGAAAAAGAATGAAGGGAGACTCACTCTGGAGGGACAGAAACGTGTCCTGCGGTTGCTTTAGAAACTATTTAATGGATTCCCCCGAATGTAGCTCGCGTAAGAATCGTCTCTAATTGGATGGGAAAAAAAACTGTCTTGAAATTTTGACTAAGACATCGAATAGACATAGCAGAGGATGTTATCTTATAGAAAGGGGATCAGTGGAAAAAGTATATCAAATTACATCCGACTAGATGGAAGCACTCCCTTCCTCTCCCCCCTTCCTTCTCAGTTTTTTTTTGTTAGTGTTTTTGAGTTCCTTTTTGTTGGAACATTATAATAATATGACACTATTCTATACAGGATTTGAATTTAGGGATGGTTTCCTTTGTTGGTTTTGTTGTTATTTGTTTTGTGTAAATATAAAATAAAAGCATTTTAAAAAAATTAAAAGAAGTCCTTTTGAGGAAGGCAATGCCATTTGGGAAAGGGGGTTTATTCACATTCTATGAGAGATGGTGAAGGGGAGTGGTGTGGGACTCCAACTGGGGAGATCTGGGTTTGAATCCCAACCAGCTGATTTTGAAGACCAGTCATTCTCCCTCCTCAGCCTAGAGGAGAAGAGGAGTTGGTTTTATACCCTACTCTTCACTACCTGAAGGAGTCTCAGAGCAGCTTACAATCTCCTTTCCCACAACAGACACCCTGGTGGAGCTGAGAGAGCTCTGACAGACATTACCCTTGAGCAGAACAGCTTCTGACAGAGTTATGACTGACTCAAGGTCATTCCAGCAGATGCATGTGGAGGAGTGGGGAATCAAACTCCGTTCTCCCAGAGAAGAGTCCATGCACTTAACCACTACGCCAGGCTGGCTAAGATACCTCACCCGGTTGTTGTGAGAATTAAGTGGAGGGAAGGAGAAGTACACATAGGTTGGGATAAAGATGGGATAGATTTTGTCTTCCTTATATCCCAGGGACTTAGGATGGGCCCTCTTATTAATTTAAAGATGAACTGCCTGATAAATTTCCCCATTTTAGTGTGAGTCAGTTTGATGTCCGCTATATTTTCAGACCCTCTTCCTGTCCCTTTACCAACCATTTGGCACAGAGAAATGCAGATTTTCTGGACACTTAATTTTATGCAGGAAACAAACAAGCAAAAGGTCTCCATTTTCAATGTTCTCGAGCAGGTTCCACGAATAGACAGTAGTTCTAAGTATAGGACATATATTTATGTCACCTTTCTAGCAATCTTGTGGGACACCCCCAGGACTTCCTCATGTATAGTGTCCGTTGATACTGCACCGAAAAAAACCAACCACCCCTAATCTAAGCACATGAGTACCTGTATCATGTGGGTGCACATGCTAGGGCATTTTGACAGAGTGCCATTGCCTGAGCAGCAAACGTATTCCTCTGTGGGAAGTAGCTCTTAAGCCCATTGGCCATGGTACTTGTGGAAGCCATGAAACGTCTGACACACATATACATGGAAAAGGACCATATTGAGATTCTTTAGAGAGGGAGGGGCAGAGGCCCTCATCATCATCAGTCAATACAAAACAGGGAAATCTTAGGGTGATAACAGATGGGCATTTTAAGCCGCCCTGGGGACGGGAGGCAGGTGGACAAAAAAGCATGTCCACACATGCACATCTGCCTCCTGTCCCACCCCCGAGTCACCCCCAGCTTGCTGGGATCCAGATCGAAAAGGCACCACTTTCAAAGTGGTGCCTTTTCATTGGGGCTTCCTCGGCCATCTGGAAAGCTGGGAAGTGCCCAGAGATTTGCTGGGGTTCCGTGGACAGGACGTGTGAGCATTCCATATGCTCCCTGGGTGCCCAAACCCCTTCCCTCTTCCGAGCACTGTCCGGAAGCTCCTGGGCATTCTATTTCCAGCCAGCTCTCTTCAGGGTGGCTTCATGCTGCCCCAAGCTGGCCATCTGTTCTCAGCCTTAAAGACCTTTAAGATGAACACCATTGCTCTATCAAGGTCAGTACTGTATACTTTGACTACCTGCAGCTCCCTAGAGATCTTCCAAGTGCCTGCTACCTGATCCTTTCAACTAGAGATTCTGGGGCTTGAATCGGAGACTTTCTGTATGCAAAGCAGATGCTCTGCTACTAAGCCATGGCCCCTTCCCATGTGTCAAGTAGTCAATCAGTGTAATGAAACTGAGTTTTAGTTATCAGAATAATCAGTACATTTTAGCAGGATTACTTTGCACTGCACTCAAGTTATTGTCTGCCCAGGGGAGGGGGAAATAAGAAGAAATCCCATCTCTGCTCTTGGACCTTTAATAGCAACCTGATTCACAGAAATTGGTAGGTGAGTCTTTCTATGGTATGTTATAACTGGGTATTGCTTGCTAATGTCTGCAGGCAAAGCTGTCGGCTGAAAAGTTAGCAGTCTTATGTAACCAGAACACAGTGGGTATGTGAAATGGGAAGTGCCTTGGCACAAGAGTCCCAAGAGAGTCTGATCCTGCAGCTTCTCTGTATCATTATGGACACTGAGGAGAGCCAGGGCCAACTGGGAGATCCATGGCACATGAACACCTTGGTCAAATGTTAAAAGGGATATAAAATGCTATACCATACAGGGAAAAGGTAGTATAATACATGAAGATATGTTTAGACAGAACCAGGGGTGGAATTCTAGCAGAAGCTCCTTTGCATATTAGGCCACACACCCCTGATGTAGCCAATCTTCCAAGAGCTTACAAAAAAGGAGCTCCTGCTAGAACACTTTGCTTGGGGTCTACCCAAGAAGAAGAATGTGCTGTCAAGTCTCAACCAACTCATGGTGACCCTATCTATGGAGAACTCCAAGCAAGAGATGAGCAGAGGCGGTTGGCCATTGCCTTTTAAAGTCTTTCCCTGTCTTCCTTGGTGGTCTCCCATCTATGTATTGACTGTGGCTAACATGGCTTAGCTCCCAAGCTCTGATGAGCCAAGGCTAAGGTGGGCTAACACTTCCCAAATTGCTTAAAGTGAACAGTGTTGTATTTAACATTCCCTGGACCACAGTTGTTTGTGCTTTGGAGCAATTGTACTATGATAGGTATAGCCACAGGTCAGAGCTAAACAGGCTTGCCAATCCCCAGGTCCCAGCGGGGGATCCCCTGGTTTAGCAGGCTCCTTCCAGCCCCCAGCCAACTGGCTAGCAGGGGGAGGCCCTGGTGCAGTCACCATGTGCCTTTCCACCTTGGAAGGCTTAAAATACTTGGAAAGGGCTTGCTTTTTGAAAGGTATGTGTGCCTTTAATTCTCCAGAGACAGGCTGAATGGGAGTGGGGTAAGCATGCAGAACAATGTGGCTATTGTGAGAAAGAGAAGGGAAGCAGTCCCCTCCCTCCATTTGTTTTACAACCCCTTCAGAAGTCATTTGCACAGTAAAATAGAGAGAACCTCTGGTTTCCCTTTGTTAGTCTGAAGAATTTGGTTGAGTACACAGCATTCAACAACTCCCATGGTGCGTAAATTGCACCAATGAGACCACAAAGTATGTGCTTCCAAAGTGTCTTTATTTTGGCTGCTGTGTGTGTGTGTGTGTGAGAGAGAGAGAGAGAGAGGGAGAGGGAGTGGAAGTGGAGCCTGCTGCTGGAGAATGAGGAAATGAAGACTGTATTCAGGGGATCTGCACTGTTGTATTTTTATTTATTTATTTTAGGGAATGGGAAAGTCTCCTGGCTCCACCCCCGAAGTCCCCAGGTATTTTCTGAGTTAGACTTGGGAACCCTAAAGTTAGATGAGCAGAAATATGGTTATATATCCTAAATACAAGCCATTCAGTGTGGTGGAGGGAAGAGGTATTTTTAATCTTCCTTTCTATGCTGTGTGTAGCAGTTTAGGGGAAGAGGAATGTACCTCTCTCATGCCCTAGCAGGATATGGACACTGAACAGCCTATTTCCCCCCGCCTCTGTTCTTATGATCTTTACCCCCTTTAATTGACTTCAACATAATTTGCTGCCCTCGACATTACTTGCCTCCTTGAGGGCAACACACTTGCTCAGTCTCTATCAGGTCATTGGAGGTATAAATTTTAATTTATAAAAATGATCTTTTTACTAACATATCCCAAAAAAACCCAACTGGGGGGGAGCCCCTGCTTTTTCTGCCTGAGTGATAGATGTGGCTTTATTAAGACATGGGTCCATCAAGTAGGCTCCTAGACAGGGACTACTGGAGTTTTGGACTTCCTCCTCTGATGCCAGAAAATCTGCCATAGGTTGGATGCAAAGCAGTGAAGGAAGATAACCAACGATACTGTTCCACAAATGCTTGGGCATGGTGCAGTAGGTTGTATATGCTCTTACACAGTGTGTTATGCTGATAAGAGGAACATCTCCAGATTTGGTTCTACTTTGTCGTTGCAAATTCTAGCATGAATATTCGGTTCTGCTTTGTCATTGCATCTAGCATAAATATTCGGTTCTACTTTGCCATTGTGAATTCTAGCATGGATAGTTTCCATGAGCAGGCCATTCAGTATTTCAGTTGTCCCTTTCCTTTTTCATTGTCTGGCTTTTAGAAACAGGGTACCCAACCTTTGCACTGCCCTCCCAGTCTCTCTCACACACATGCACACAGAAAATGTTCAACATAAGAAGTGCTCTGCTGGATCAGAACCATGATCCATCTAGCTCAACATCCTGTTTCATGCTGCGGCTAACCAGCTGCCCTGGAGGTCTAACAAACGGGACACAGCAACCGAGGCCTTCCCCTGATGCTGCCTTTTAGCACTGGTCTTCAGAAGTATACTCTCTCTAAATGTGGAGGTTCCTTTTCTTTCACATGGCTGGTAGCCACTGATGGACCTATCGTCCATGAATCTTTTGAATCCTCTTTTAAAGCCATCTGTGTTTAGGGCTGCCAATCCCCAGGTTTGGAGGCCCTCCCCCCACTTCAGGATCATCAGAAAGCAGCGGGGGGATGTCTGCTGGGCACTCCATTGTTCTCTGTGGAGACAGCTTCCCATAGGGAATAATGGAGAACTGATCCCCAGGGATCTGGAGCTCTTGGGGGGGGGGCTGTTTTTTGAGGTAGAGGCACAAAAATCAGGACCAGATCTACATGTTTTTTGAGGGGGGACAAAATTAAAAATAACTCCCCTTTATGGGCCATTCTATCTTATAGTCCCATAGAATACAATGGACTCCATACTCAATTTGGTGTCCCCCCTCCGTCTGCGCCCAGGGGCAAGCACTCCCTTCTGCCCCCCTAGATCTGGCCCTGAAAATTGCAGCATAGCATCCAATGCCCCTCCTCAAAACACCCTTCAAGTTTCAAAAGGATTGGACTAGGGGGTCCAGTTCTATGAGCCCCCAAAGAAGGTACCCCTATCCTTCATTATTTCTAATGGAGGGAAGGCATTTAAAAGATGTGCGGGCCCTTTAAATGTGATGACCAGAACTTCCTTTGGAGTTCAGTTGTGCTCGTCGCAACCTTGCTGCTGGCTCCACCCCCAATGTCTCCTGGCTCCACCCCCAAAGTCTCCTGGCTTTGCCCCCAAAGTCCCCAGATATTTCTTGAACTGGACTTGGCAACCCTCTCTGTGTTAGTGGTGATCTCTATGTTCAAAGGCAGGGAATTCCATACTGCAATTACTGACTGCATAAAGAAGTGATTCCTTTAAGTCCATCCTGCATCCATTGTGATTCTTTCTCCCAGTGTTATTATTACCTGTCATTCTGAGTATTAGAAGGTATTTTTAGTAGCAAATGTTAGTGAAATACAGTATCATAAGGTTTCTTTAAAAAATAAAAAATACTATTGAATATGAGAGAGGGGTTTTGGACCTTCTTAGGTATCTTACCCTTTCCCTGCTACACCCTGTGACAGCATCCCTGTCCAGAAATCCTTGTTAAAGAGATTGAGAGTGCAAATGATGGGCTATATTATCTTTCTAAAACACTTGGCAGATGCAGGTGTTTGTCTCTTTGCTTTCGGCATGGTCAACAAAAAGCCTATTGATCCCCTGGGTAGAGGTCAAGGATGGAAATGACTTGGCAAGGGCCATTAAGTCAATCAGTGTGATTAAATACTCTGGAGAGTTTTTAAAGAGGCTTGAGATGGGAAACGGACAGCCACTTAAATATTCGACCTGTCAGGGTCATGATTACCAGTGGGAAGGGAGGAGGTGTGTGACGAGCTCTCTTGGTGGTTTTGCTGCTTCATGCAGAAAGACCTTACAAGTCGGGAATGGGCTGGGACAGCTCAGTTATGGGCTGAGTGCTTTTGATGACTTAGTAGGCAGATCCTCTCATCTCTACTCTTGTAGAGAAGAAATGCACCAATGTGGGTTTTGGAGACCTTGTATTTTTTTTCCTACAATTTTCCTTTGAAGAGCAGCATGAAAGCAAAGGAATGAGTTCCTTTCTGTCAGGAAATTCCCATGGGTGTGTTGGTGGAGCTTAAGTGTCATACCTTGCTCTAGAAGTTTGCAGCCCAAGAATAGTCTGATTGACCCAAAACTGCATAGCTTTGCCATTCCTTACCATCTCATTATCACCACTCCAGCATTTTCCACTTTACTGTGGTTGGTCCCACTTCTGCAAACCAGAAGTTGTTTCTTGGCTACCTTCCATAGTGTATCACTTCCTTAGGCCAGCTTGTTTCATGGCTACCTTCCATAGAGTACCTACCATTTCATGCACTTCTGGCCTGAAACTCTAAGGTTTCTTCAGAGACCTTGGCTGATTTCCCACTCTCACATTCCTCTTCTCAGTGGGGCTTCCTTCCCATTTCACACTATCTGCCCCTGAGCTGCAGCTAGTGTTGGCTTTTTCGCTTGGCAAACAGCAACTGGTTCTTAGAGGTTTCTGGTTGTCGTGCAAAAAAGCCAATGCTAGCTGCAGCCCTGGGATAGATAGTGTGAAATTGGAAGGAAGTGCTGCTGAGAAGAGGAACGTGAGAGCAGCGTAAGGTGAGTGGGAAATCGGTCCTTGTATCCATTAACATCAGTTTCTCACATCTTCAGGCCTCCTCCACCCATCTCTTATTCATCAGGCTGCTATCTGTGTGGCCTCCTCCTTGAAACACTTTGCTTTCCCTATATTTGGGCAGGGTCTATGGCTTAGTGGTAGAACATCTGCTTGACCCGCAGAAGGTACCACGTTTAATCCCTGGCATCTCCAGTTAGAAGGATAAAGTTACATGAAAGATGTCCACTAGAGATCTTGGATAGCTGCTGCCAGTCTGAGTAGCCACTACTGTTCTTGATGGACCAGTGGTCTGATTTAATAGAAAACAGCTTAATGCATTAGGTTTCTGTTCATCTTCTTTCCACAAAGCTTGTCTTGCCTTAGGGACTTAAAAGGATTAAATCCAACAAACATAGACAGTGTGCTTTTTCTCCATAGAAACTGAATTTCAAACAGTTGATTGCCACTACTAGGTAATTAGAAGGTTCATGAGTATTCCATACATTGTACCAGCAGTGTGAGAGGCCTCATTGCCAAAATTCAGTACAATAGAGATACAGCCAGGCCTTGAATTCATCAGTAGCTCACAGGAGTGCAGCTCCTGAACCTTTCTGACAAACACACCCCTCCTCCCCACCTACCTTGTCCATTGAATAGAAAGTGCAGCTGCATAACAATCCCTGGATTAGGAGAGAGGGCAGCTAGCCAGCCACCAGGAGCTTTGCCACACCCCCAGCAACCCTCATGAACCCCTGGAGAAGCCTGCACCACCCTTTCTCCACTTTTTATGTTTTTTTTTTTTTATATATGAATATATTTATTGTTTTAGTCATTTACATTGAGCTTATCCTTTTTCTCATACAGAGTATACATCTGAATCTCTATCTCCCTTTACAAGGTATTCTTGCTCGGTCCTTTTAATTTAAATGTTCTTATATCAGTCCATATTGAGGTCTTCTTGCTTCCAAGTAGTACCGTCGTTCTTTAGTCTTCTCCTTCTAAGCCTTATTAAGTCCATTTTCTCTTTCACCTTCATATTCTTGTCACTTCCGAGCTTTTCCTGCCCTGACGATAGGGATGAGAATGTTTTAGTACATAGGATTTGATTTCCTATCACATTCATCAATCTATTTTTCTTCCCTAATCCCTCCCTCCCTCCCTTGCGTGCTCAACTTTCTAGCCAGGGGCACAAATTAAGAAGCTTCCACCGAATGTCCCGCCGTTGACCTTCTAGTGACCACTTTAAATATGGATACCATTTCTCCTTTATCCTTTTTGTTTTTGACCCCCATTGTTCATCACGATTAAGCATGGCTATAATGTCCGACTGAACATATTCAAATAAATAATTATGCCAGTTTTGCTCCGTCCATTTGGTTTTATCCTTCCAGCCAAAGGCTATTACAGCCTTGCCAGCTAGCACCATTGCTTTGAATAGATCCAGCCCTTCTTTATTGATTCCGTATTTATTTAGTATGCTCCCGAACATTAAATCTAGATCTATCGTTGGTCTTATAGCAAAAAAATTATGGATATGCTCTATTACCTTTTCCCAAAAGGGTTTAACTTCTGAGCATTCCCACCACATGTGGGAATACCATCCTTTTTTCTTTCCACAGTGCCAACAGTTAGAATTCAAACCCTGGAACATATTGGCTAATGCTGCTGGTGTTCTGTACCATTTTGTGAGGAACTTTAGCTCCAGTTCTCTAAATTTATGCGTTTTGAGCTGATGTATACCTTTCTTGAGACTGTCAAATACATTATCTGCTAAGTTAGTTTCAGAGCTCCATTTTTTTTTAACTAAATTTTTTATCTCCTCCTTATCCGTCGTCATTTTCCTATATATCCTTCCTACTGTCCCTTTCTTTGTTTTTATCATCCCTTTTAACAACTCCTCCATTGGTTCTCCTTCAGTCACCAATCTGTCTTCTATTGTCTTCCTAATTCTGTTATATAATCCTGTTATTTTCAGCCAATATTTCCTACCTATTTCATCGTATAGCGTTTGCAATGGTTTGAGTGTCTGCCCAACTAACATATCTTGTAGCTTGTTATACCCTTTTTTACTGAGTAATCTCCACCATCCTTTATCGTCATTGTTTTCATCCAAGGCCTCTAATGGGGTTTGTTTAGATGTTCCCTTTAACCATTTTAATTGCCATTTTCTCCAAATCATTAGTGCTGTTTTCCTCGGTCCTGTTTCTAATATGTTAACTTTGATCTTGCGTCCAGTGAAAACCCCTAAATTCCCTATTCCATTATTTGCCTCATTCTCTACTCTTACCCACTTCCTCTCCCTTTCCTCTCCTATTTCCATTAATGCTTTTAATTGAAATGACTCATAATAACTCCTCAGATCTGGGGCCCCCCAACCCATGTTTGTATTATGCGCATATATGAAATGCCTTGAAACTCTACTTTTTTTGCTACCGAATATCCATTCTTTTATTTTTGCGTTCCAACTATCAAGTTTTTGTTTTTTAATTTCTAAAGGTATCGTTTGGAATAAGTACAGTAGTTTCGAAGTCCAAAACATTTTCGCTATATTAATCTTGGTTGTTATGTTTAACATCTTCTTGCCCCATCTCTTCATATCTTTTACTATCGTACTCCATATTCTGTTATAATTCTTTTCTACCAACTTTTTAACATTTTTGACTAAGTCTATTCCTAAATATCTGATTTTCTTGACCCCTAGTCCTATCCCCGTTCGTTCATGAATCTCTTTCCTTTCCTCTTTTTTTACATTAATGTACATTATTTCTGATTTTGCCATATTAATTTTTAGTCCTGAGTTTGATTCAAAGTCCTCTAATATAATCTGTATCTCCTTTACTGCTTCTTTTGGATTAACTATGACTATAATCAGATCGTCTGCAAACAAGTTCAACTTAATTTCTTCCTTGCCTAAATGACATCCTTCAATTCTCCCCGAATTTCTGAGACGTTGGGCTAACTGTTCCATTGCCATTATGAAGAAAAAGGGGGAGATCGGGCATCCCTGCCTAACTCCCCTCTGGATTGCGAATTGTGCCGTGTGTTCTCCATTAAGTCTAACTACAGCTGTACCTTCTCTATATATCTCCTTAAATACCCTTATTGTTGATTGACTTATCCCATATTTATCCATAACTGTCCACAAAAAATTATGTGACAATGTATCAAAGGCTTTATAGACATCTAACTTCAATAACGCCAATTTCCCGGACTTGTTATGGCTCAAAACATTTATTATGTTTCGGATTGGATGTGCAATGTTCCTACCTTCTACAAAACCATATTGATCTTCTTTTATAACTTTTTGTATAATATTTTTAAGCCTATTGGCCATTACTTTGGCAAAAATTTTATAATCCTGATTCAATAGGCTAATTGGTCTGTATGATCCTACTTCTTGAGGATCCTTTTGGGGTTTTAAAATCACTGTGATTTCTGCCTTTCTCCATGTGTCTGGAGCTATGCCCCCTTTAAGTATATTATTAAATACTTCTTGCAATTCTGGTACTAATATTTCTCTCATTTCCTTATAAAATTCTGCTGAAAATCCATCCAGTCCAGGAGATTTTCCTACCTTTAAACTATCTATCACTCTTTCAATCTCTTGTCTTGTTATATTGTCCTCTAATCCTCTCTGCTCTGTATCTGTCAACCTTACTCCTATCTCTTCTTCAAAATCTTTCACTCCTTTTTCTCCATATAAATCTTTATAAAAAGTCTCAAATGCTGCTTTTATTTCCTCTGAATTCTGTGTTAGCTTTTTATCCACTCTGATACTTGTCACACTTTGCCTTTGTTTCTTATTTTTTAGAAAATTTGCTAGTCTCTTAGCTGAGTTAAGAGTATTTCTCTGGTATTCATTTTTTACCATGACCTGTTTCCTCCATAATGCCATAGAGTCTAGATCATCTAGTTTTTTCTGTAAATCCCTAATTAACTTGTGTCTAATGGGGCAAAACTTCTGAGCTTGGTCTTTTTGCAGTTTACCTAATTCTTGAAGCCTGCCTTCTCTGTCTGCATACCATTTTTTCTTTATCTCCTTTTCTTTCATAATACATTGTCCTCTGATCACCGCCTTAGCTGCATCCCATAAGATATTTGTTCCCACTGTACCTCTATTCTCTTGAAAGAATAGCTTCGTTTGTTCCATAATATGTTTTTTATCCTTATCCTTAACCATAACCATATTATTGTATCTCCATATTCTTTTGGTTTGCTTATGTGTTGTTTTAAATTCTACACTTATCGGGGCATGATCCGATATCCATATTGGGTGGGTAATAACTTTTTTAATTTCCCAATTGCATGTTCTATTAATTAATACATAATCTAAACATGAAGTCGTTTTATATCTCCCTGAGAAGTATGTGGGTTCAGGTACCAATTTAAGAGCTTTATATACTTCAATAAAGTTCCATTGTCTCCAATTTATTATTTTATCCTTATTAACATCCTTATTAAAGTCCCCCGCTAATATCACCTCCCCTTCAATAAATTTACTAGCTTTTTTTAGAACTTTTAATAAAAAGGTTTTCTGTCCTGTATTTGGAGCATATATATTTATCAATGATGTTAACCTATTTTCAATCAAACACTTAACCATGACAAATCTCCCTTCAGCATCTCTTATCACCTCTATTGTTTTTATATCATACCTTTTATGGGTTAGGATTGCTACCCCCCTTGCTTTATTTGATCCCCGTGCCTCTGCCAAAATTTCCCAATTTGGGTCACTAATCAAGGGTCTTTTATCTCTTTTAGATTTATGAGTTTCCTGGAGCCAAACTATGTCTATATTTTGTTGTTTAAGGAATCTAGAGAGCTTGTATCTCTTTAAGTCTGATCCCAAGCCATTGACATTCAGTGTCAGCATCCTTAATGTTTTATCCATATTTAGATCGAAAACTACCATTCTTTTGTACCCCTGGCTGAATACCTAGTTTACTTTTGTACCCCTTCCCATTCCCAAATACCTCTTCCCTCCCCTTCCCCATCTCTCCCCCCCCTTTGTGTAGAGCCATAGACTGAGGATGATCACTCATCCCTTCTCTACACCTTGAGCAAGCGCACTCCCCCCCCTCCCGGGTTATGTTACTACTTATTTAACCATTTTGTTTTTATTTGGATACTTCCCTTAATATGTCTCAGTCTCGAGACAGTCTTATCCTTTTCTCCGATCGAGTGGATGCTCCTTCTTCTGGGTCCTGCTCCTGTGACTGGGGTTGGTGAGGTTCCTCCATAGGCATTGGTTCACTGCTCCTCTCATCTGCTCCCAATGTCTTTAATAGCTCCCGTGCCTCTTCAGGGTGCCGTGCACAAAGTCTTCTTCCCTCCTGGTAGATAACTAAAGACGCTGGATATGCCCAGCTAAATTTAATGCCGCTTTGATTAAGTTTCTGTGCATAGGGTTTCATTTGAGACCTTTGGTGTAATGTTTCTTTACAAAAGTCTTCTTTCACATAAACTTTTCTGCCTTTAAAAGTTAAGTCTTTAGCTTTTTTAAGTGTTTTGAGGACTCTTTGCTGCAGTTTCTCTCTTGCTAGTTTCATTATAACTGGGCGGGGCGCCAAGCCCTGCCTTCTTGTTTGAAGTCTGTGAGCACGTTCTACTTCTTCTAGTTGTATCTCCATGCCCTGGTCTAATAACAAATCCACCAGTGTTTGCTCTAAATCGCAAGACTTAACTTCTTCTGAAATGCCAAAGAAGATAACATTCTTCCTCCTGCTTCGGTCTGAAAGTTCTGTGGATTGTTTTTTCAAAAGGTCAATTTCCCCTTTATTTTGCAGTGAAAGAGCCTTTGCTTCTGTCGCAACGCCAGCGACTGCCTTAAGTTCTGTGCCTAAGCTCTGCATCTGTGTTGTTAAGTCAGCCAACGTTGCATGTACTTTAGCTTGAGATTCAAGCATTAAAGTCTGGAACTGTGCTAATTGCTCTGAGAGGCTTTTCACAGTGACCGCCATGTTATCTCAGCTTCCTCAACCTCCCCTCCTTTTCTTTGATATTATTGCTTATTTAAGCTTGCTTATCTTTAAGCCACTTATCTTTTCACTCTGCTCCTCCGTATGTTAGACGTCTCGCAGCCAGTTTCGATGACTCCCGCTTTTAATTACGTTGTTTTACAGCTTGTATCTTTGTTTTCTTAGGGAGAGTGGGGACGAGGCGTCCGAGTCTTAGCGCGTGCGCATTGCTCTCTCCACTTTTTATGTGATGTTGGGCAGGAGATGGCTTGCTGGCCTTTTACTGAGGGTGGGTGGCAGGAGAGCCCCAGGTGAGCAAGGTCTGCTTGGGTTGACTGGAACTCTAGTCAGCCCAATCAGGCCTCATTCACCTGGGACTCTCCTTTCTTGTGTCAGGTTGCTTTTGACTGATGGGGGAGGCATATGCTAATGAGTTATGCTAATGAATTCCATCACCTATTTTTCTACAAAACAACCCCTGAATACAGCCAATGTGGATCCAAGAGCAAACTAGGATCTGGAAGACCAATGAAGTGGTCTTAAGCAGGTCTATTCAGAAGAAAGACCAATTTCATTCAGTGATGCTTACTCTCAAGATGTGGTTCCTAATGTTTGACTTTGAGATGAGTCCCTACTTTGCCTTGAAGCAAACTGAATGACCTTAGATTCTCTGCCTCTCTTGCAGCCTAACCTACCATACAGGGATGAATGAAAGAAGGAAAATAGAACCATGTATGTGTCTCAAAGGTCCCTGGAGGAAGGGCAAGAGAACAATACACTCAGATAGATAGATAGGTGCGGTCTCATTTGGAGTACTGTGTGCAGTTCTGGCCGCTGTGTGACACAGAATGTTGGACTGGATGGGCCATTGGCCTGATCTAACATGGCTTCTCTTATGTTCTTATGATGGACAAATAGATAACACAGCAAACTGTTATTCCTTATGCATTGTCAGGAAGATGGACTTATGACAACTCTGCAAGTGTCTATGATTATCAGCAATGCTTAAGCTTTCCTTCTTCTTGCCCCCCTCCGTGATCTGCTCTTTTGCCATGCCTTCTGAATGTCAAGATGTGCTTCCAATCATGTTTAATGGCTGGAGATATATTGGCATCTACAAAATCAACACATAAACACCTAGCATATTTTGACTTCTGTCCCTTCTAGAGCATGCGGGTTTTTAAAGACAGCATAACTTATTTTCAGAACTTTCCTATCCATGAAACATCTCTATCCACTTAGAATTCCTAGACCTATCCATTCTATGTCCTGCAGACTCATGGTTCTCTCAAATATGGCTTCCAGCTTATGCAGGGCCATCACAGGCCTCAACATTACCTTTCAACAATCCTGTTTTAGTTTTATAGCGAAAACATCAATGCATACTTTACAGATTTCAGATGTTCATATACTAGCTAGAATAGGACTATGCATGGCAGGGAAGGAGGAATACTCTTGAATCCCAACAGCGAGTACAATGTTTTGTGTGATGGGTCTGAAGGCACATGGCAACTTGAGGACCTTCCCAGTTGTGGTGCTGAAATTTGGAACTCCTTCCCCTGGGAGATTAATCTGTCTTTCACAAGCATTGTATTCCATCAATGGGTGAAGACTTCTTTGTTTTGTTTTTTATTCCCTCATTAACTCTTATTAGCACTCCTGCCTGTTTTCATGTCTTTATGTGTTCACATTTTTTCCCCAAATACTTTATATATGTCTGTAATTTAAATGCTTTATAGAGTTTGAACTGTGTTAATGTTTTAATGTTCACCAACTTGGCAACACTGGATTGGATGGAAGGTTGGAATAGAAATATTTTAAAGATCTTATACAATAAATAAATACACATGGTCTCAAGTTTCATGTTAATGTTTTGGGGAGGGAGCAATTACATAAGTGACTCTTGTGCATGTCATGTTGTAGACATGGTAGAGGCTCATGTGCATTCATAATTTCTCACCATATATAGTGAGCATCCTCAACCGCAGCAAGGATGTGACATCACCAAGACGCACCTATCTGTGCATTTTTATAAAATGCATTTTTAGTTTTATTCTATCTCTCTTTGAGATTATCCAAAGGGAGGGGCCATGCCTCCATGGCAGAGCAGCTTGAAGAGCCACTGCCAGTCTGAGTAGAGAAAAAGAAGAATAAGAATTGCAGATTTATACCCCGCCCTTCTCTCTGAATCAGAGACTCAGAGCAGCTCACAATCTCCTTTATCATAAGTCGCAGATACCCTGTGAGGTGGGTGGGGCTGAGAGGGCTCTCACACCATCTGCCCTGTCAAGGACAACCTCTGTGATAGCTATAGCTAACCCAAGACCATTCCAGCAGCTGCAAATGGAGGAGTGGGGAATCAAACCCAGTTCTCCCAGATAAGAGTCCACACACTTAACCACTACACCAAACTGGCTCTTTATGTTTTTATGTGTTTGGTTTTTTTTTTTCAAATACTTTATATAAGTCTGTAATTTAAATGCTTTATAGAGTTTGAACTGTGTTCATGTTTTAATGTTCATCAACTTGGCAACACTGGATTGTCGGTAGAGAATACTGACCTTGATGGATTGATGGTCCAATTTAGCACAAGGCAGCTTCATGTGTATTCAATGTGTTCTTCAAAGCATGTTCATTTGAAATCAGTGAAAATTAGAATCCTAGAGTTGGAAGGGACCTCCAAGGTCAAACTTTTCAAAATTCATCCAAGTAAACTTGTTCAGGATTGGGGTATAAATTTGCCTTCTGGTATTTGTCGTCAACCTGGAAGATTGTTGATATGGGATTTTTGTTGTGTTGAATCACGAGCTGCTGCTTCTTGTCCAGAGAGCTGCTGAATCCATTTACTTTTGGCACAAAGCAGACAACCTTTTCTGATTGATTCCCTATTAATATTTTCCATTAACATAATTACCCATGTCTTTGTCACCTTCATACCGGAAGATTATGATGAACGCTGTGTTGTGCCACCTCTGAAAAGTTACTTGGAGATATTAAAAAAACTATTAAAGATGTGCTCTGTGCTCTCAAGCACAGTTGCCCAAACTGATTTTCACAAATTGGCAACTGGTAGATGCACTTGCTGGATCTGACACTCTGGGACTGGGTCAGCTTGGGCACGGGCCAGTTGAAGCTCTCTTGGAATTGGTTCAAGGCTTATCTAAAAAGGCACAGAAGGGCCATATCTCAGTAGTAATCCATATGATTTGCACAATGGAAGTCTCATGCCCTGGCACCTTTAGTTAAAAGGATGCTAGGTTGATGAGATGGGAAGAGTCACTGCCTAATTAATGCCTTGGCAAGCTGTTGCCAGCAGCTTGGAAATGAGTGTATTGGGCAGGTATACTCACTGGATCTAGGACTGGCAGTGGACACCTACAAAATGAATGCCCAGTGGCCAACTCATGTTTGTTGCTGTGCAAAGACAGGAGGGCCTGGCATAACTTGGTCTATGAGGTCGCAAAGAGTCAGACTCGACTGTGTGACTGAACAACAACAAATGTGTATAACAGCCCATTTCTTGGCTTGTTGTCCAAGAAATTTGACTGAAATTGAGTGTCAATTAGGAAGGTCCATAGACCTTTGGAAGTGGCTCATGTTTGATTCAATTTTGTTCATCAAAATTGTTGGATTCTTCCATAGTGCTATGTCATGTGCAATGTTCCTTCTAAGCTGTAGAGTCTTGTGAGCAAAAATTCTATTTTGTGAGCTACTGGTATTAAAGTTGTGAGCTATTGCATAAATTATTGTGCTCTGGGGTCATCTTTCCTGAGCTAAGACAAAAATGCGCGAGCTGGAGGCTAAAAATCTGTGAGCTAGTTCACGCTAACTCTGCTTAGAGGGAACACTGGTCATGTGTTTGGGGTTGCTAGTAAATTTGGTAGGAGTAGTTTGGGCTAGCCTGGGCCATCTAGGTCAGGGTGTTCCCTATATTACCGGCTGTTAACATTATCCTTTGGAAAGCAGGAACACATAGGGAAGGAAGCAATGACTTTCTCCCTTCTGGCCTTTCCTTTCCCTAGACTCTAGCATTATTATGCTTTTCATAGTTTTCTGTTGTACCACTATGCATTTTTTTTATGACTTTAGCCTTTGCAGGGCAGGGTTTTTGTTGCTTTGTTGCACCCCAAATGTTACACATTACAGGGTCATTCTATCATAGGAGGATATGGAGTTTTGGGAAGACATTGCCTGCTTCTGAGCATTTGCAGAATGACATTCTCAATTTTGTAGAACTTCCTTTCTGATCCAACCCCTCTTTGAATTTCTCAAATTGAATTGACTTGAAACAGACTTCAAATTCCAGAAAATAGTAAAATAAATGGGTTTCAGGGAGAAACTGGTGGAAATGGGGAATTAAGATAATTTCTCTTAACGCTGCTAGGGTCTTAGTGCAAATGTCTGTGTCTGATTGCATGACTTTTAAACAAAAACAGCAAAGTTTTTGCACCAGTTTTATTCATTTCAACATATTTCTTGGAGAAAATTAAATGTTTCACAAAAATAAGATGGCTGGGCATGAAAAAGAGTGTTTGTCTTGCCACTGCTTGTAGACTGCCAGCGGCGGGGGGGGGGAGCTCATTACCACCCTAGGTAGCTGATTCTACTGCTGAACAACTCTTGGGTACGTTGAGTACATTCAGTACGTTGAGTCCATGTTAAAGTGACCTGATTCTTCCAAATATCTTTGTTCCGGATATTATCGATCAGATTGCCATACTGCAATTGGAATCACTCCGTGGTGAAACCATCTTCTGCCCGCCACATGATGGCACCATGCAGTTTTTTTTTTGTTTCCCTCACTATTATGCGCATATGTGCATGTGCATAGGTCAGAAAACATGTGGTTATTCGCATATCACTAAGTAGTAAAAAAAAATGGAGACCGTAAACTGGATGTCTGAGGCTCCTTTTGCTCTGGGACAGCCTTCAGACATCCAGAAGTTGGTTAATATCGCAACAGAACTATCCAGATAGAGAAAACTATGAGGTTAAACCAGACAACTAAAAAAACACCACAAAGGAGCAGGTAACAAGATAATCTGGTTTGGAGAAGAATTGCAAGGGGAGGGGGGACAACAGTGCCTGACTACCGAGAGGCAGATGTTGCTGTCTGATCAGCCACTTTTAATCCGGTAGGAAGCAGCAGCAACAACTGATCAAACTGTGCGTCTGAACAGGCCCTCAGTGAACTTTCCCACATAATATCCAGCCAGTACCTTTCTATCCATAATTTAAACTCAGTATTGCAAGTCCTATCTCTGTTGCTGACAGGAACAGCTCCCTGCCCTCCTCTAAGTGACAGCATTTAAAATACTTAAAGAAAGCAATCATGACCCCCTTCTCCAGACTGAGCATTCCCAAAACCCTCAGCTTTTCCTTGTAGGGCTTGATCTCTGAGCCCCTGATCATCCTCAAACTTAAAAAAAAATATTTTCTTGTATCCTACTGTTCTGCTCAGGAAAATCTAAATCTTTCCTCTATCCTAAGGAGACATCATCTGGTGAAATGATTCCTCTGCTGCAGGAAGTGCCATTTTCATTAGAGCAGGGCTTCTTAGCTACTAGAGAGGCTTCAAACTTTGTTGACCAGAGTGGAAGGATACAGCCGATCTGAGGAAACTGAAACTAAAACCGTTCAGCTGCAGACATCTGAGCACCATGAGAACAATAATCAGAACTGATCAGTTTGGGTCCTAAATGTTGGAAGAAATCTTATTTAGATTAATTAACACGCAAATTAATAAACTAAACCTTCTGAGATTAACAGAATGTACTCAGCTCATTTTTTTTGATTACTTACTCTTTCAGTGCATACCCCTAATGGCCAACTGAGTTTACTCATTGACATCTAATATCACTATTGAAGCCCGAAGGGGAAAGAGAGGAAGCCAAGAATAGAAATCATGCAAGCAGAAACAAAAGCCAGGTTAACGTTCAGAAAGTTATGATCTTCCCTAAATGGGCTATGGGAGTGTTGAAAGAAGTGGATTAGAAATCTCAATGACCTTTAATTGCTCCCTCCATATTTGTTCATTTAAAATAATTCTTTACCACCTTTCTCTGAAATAGGGAGCTCAAAAAAAAAAGAAAAGAAAAGAAAACAGTACAGATGGATACAGAGCAGTCTTGCAGGCCTTGCGGAAATGAGCAAGGTTCCGCAAGGCCCTCACCTCCTCTGGCAGTCGTTTCCACCAGTGGGGGGCTGCAACTGAGAAGGCCCTCTCTCTGGTGGTCTTTAGTTTGGGCTCCTTTGGCCCAGGGATTACTAATAGATTTTGCGATCCAGATTGAAGTACTCTATGGGGAACGTGGGGAGAGACGGTCCCTAAGGTAGGCAGGTCCTAGGCCATATAGGGCTTTAAAGGTAATAACCAGCACCTTGTAGCGAATCTGGTACACTAGGCAGGGGTTGTTTTGTAGAAAAATAGGTGGTGGAGCTCATCCAGGGATTGTTATACAGCTGCACCTACTATTCAATGGACAAGGAGATGGAACTCTCAGAAGGAGGAGGTGGAACTCTCAGAAAGGTTCAGGAGCTGCACTCCTGTGAGCTCCCACTGAATCCAAGGCCTGACTCCAGGTATTTTTCTCCCACACCTTTCCTCCTCCTGCTGGTAGGTGGTGTATTCCAGGGTCACTGCCCCTCTTTCATAACGGTTATAGTCTTTCTCAATTTTTGAAACTTTCTCCAGCATACGTAGATAATCTTCATACATGTTATCTCTTTTTTTAAAATCTCAGTGGTCTACAGCATTGTAACAAAATCATGAAGATCTTATTTGTTCTGACATACCTATTGCATAAAAATTTTAATGACAGCAATCTACCTAAAGGTAAGGGGGGGCATCGTCGTGGTATAGCCCAATCCCATCAGATCTCAGAAGCTAAGAAGGGTCAGTACTTGGATGGGAGACCACCAAGGAAGACTCTTCAGAGGAATGCAATATCAAGACACCTCTGCTTCTCACTTGCTCTGAAATCTTGCTGGCTTTGCCATAAGTCAGTTGTTCGTGACTTGATGGAACATGTATGCCTAGCAACAGCCACTGCCTAACAACTTCCCTAGTGGCCCAGCAGTCAGGAGAGAAGAGCAACTCAACCAATGAGAAGTAAGTACAGTTGAATGGTCATTGACATGCCAATGGCTGATGTGGTATGCTCATGGGCCAATGGGAGAGCCGGAAAGTGCCAGCATGCAGGCTTTTATTATTTGTGATTATTGGTCCATGTAGCCCACTCCTAAGTACTATGACTGGCCTTGATTCTCTAAGGATAGGGCAAAAGTGTTCCCTAGTATGGCATCTTGATATCTCATTTTTGGAGGGCATGTTAAAGACTAAACCATGTACATTCAGGTAAGAGACCAAATCAGGGATCTACATTTAATGCCCGTATTCCACCATGGATATATGACCCCTTCCAATGATTTAAATTATTCCAATATATATTTTTAAACATAGTACTGTAGAAGAAAAAATTACACTTTGCCATATGAGATGTTTGTTCTGCTGCCTGAAATAACTGCAATGTTTGTTGCTGGCTACTTTCTGAGCTGCAAGATTCTCTGATTTCCAGTCCTTTCACAGGTTTGCTAGACTCAGAAAAGGAACCATACAGCTGTTGCCATCTGCTTTCATTCATCTAATTTCTTCAACTGGTTTTGGCCTTGGTCTTTTATAATTCATTAATGGAGAGTGAAGAAGGCTAGTGGAGTCTCACTGTTATCCAACAGTATGCCTTAATAGCTTTCTTTTCTTGGAACTCAGTGGTACATTGCTTCTTGTGGAGAGCTTTGAATGATGGGCGAATTAGAAATGTAATGGATCATTTTCAGAGTGCTTTTTATGGATTTGAAAAGAAACTTCATGCATATCCTGTGAGTGTTTGAGAAAATCAGAAGGGTGTAGTAAAAATCATAACAACATAGAATAAAGTGCATCTTGAATTTTTAAAAATGTACCTGCTTATTTGGCTATTAGTCTGGATCAAGCCATGGCAGACGTGTTGAAAAAATATAACTTCCATCAATGATATGCCTGACTTCTCTTATTAAAGTGAGTCCAAATAACTGAGTGCAGAACAGAATTTCCATGCTTTCTTGTTTTCCAGTGTTCCACTATTCCTCAAAGCTGCTTCTGAGGTTTCAGGGAGTTTCAGAAATAAGGTGGGGAATAGCAGAATGAGGATGTAGCTTGAATTGGGAATGTCATGGATCTCGCCCATGCATGCAAGATGGATCCAATCCTTTAGGTAATCAAATGGAAAGCATTTATGCTATTTGCTTGCTATCCACACTGGACACATTTCTGTTTGTTGTTGGTTTTGTTCATTCTTTATGGAGGGGAAATGACATGGCATAGCCCAATCCTGAAAGACATCTAAAGTTAAGCAGTACTTAGATAAGAGACCACTAAGGAAGGCTCTGCAGAAGAAGGCAATGGCAGACCACCTCTGCTTCTCACTTGCCTAGAAAGCTTCTTTCTGGGGTCGTGACTTGATTAGGGTTGCCAGATCTGACTCAGGAAATATCTGGGGACTTTGGGGGTGGAGCCAGGAGACACTAGGGGTAAAGCCAGGAGCAAGGTTGTGACAAGCACAATTGAATGGCGAAGGAAGTTCTGGTCATCACATTTAAAGGGACCACATTCCTTTAAAATGCATTCCCTTTATTGGAAAAAATGGAAGCTGGGGCACTTTGTTTTGGGGCTCATAGAATTGGACCCCCTGATCCAATCTTTTTGAAACTCATTTTTTTAGGGTTGTTTTTTTTGAGGAGAGGAACTAAATGCTATGCTAGAAATGTGGTGCATTTACCTCAAAAACAGCCTCCCCAGAGCCTCAGATGCCCACAGATTGATTCTCCGTTTTACTTTATGGAGACCAGTTTCCATAGGGTATATTGGAGTGCCCAGTGGGCATTCAACCCCCCCCCCCCCACACACACACACACTTTCTGATAACACTGAATTGGGGGAGGGCCTCCAAACCAGGGGATCTCCTGTCCCAAACTGGAAATTGGCAATCCTAGACTTGATGGCACAAATGTATGTATGTTTGTGTATTCTTTAGTGCCACAGAGCTTTCAGACAATCCCTTAAACAGACAAGCTGTGAAATTCTCCCCAACCTCAGCTGAAAAATAGCTGTAGAATTTCTAAGAAAAATGGATGAGCCTGGCATTGCTGTATCACAATGGCTTTAAAAACCAAAAAGTTTGGCCACAGTTTAATACAAAATCAGAAGCATCTGGTTTTAGTGCTGGAAATCTTCCCATCCCAACTGGAGAGCTAGCTTTCATTTTTTTTACCCTTTTGCAAACTGTTGATTTGGCCCTCAGGCCACATGTTTGACACCTCTGCTCTAAGATATGCAAGCGCCACTAATTAGAATGTTGAACTAGGATCTAGGAGATCCAGGTTGAAAGCCCCACTCCACCCTGGAATTCCTCTGAGTACCATCACTCTCCACCCAACCTATTTCATAGGGTTGTTGTTGGGGGAAGCATGAGGCTGTAAGATTGTCTGTTGGGACAATCAATGGGGTAAAATATCTAAATAAATACACCTTGTATGTTATGTAACTTCAATTACAGGAGAAGGATTTGCCTTGGAGGAAAGTTACTGCTGGATCCAGCAATCTGGACCTGTTAGTGATTAGAGTGTTGGACTGAGTTCTGAGAGAACTGGGTTCAAATCCCTACTCTGTCATGGAAGCTTGCTGGGTGACCTTGGGTCAGTCACACACTCTTAACCTGACCTCATAGGGTTGTTGCTGTGAGGATGAAATGGAGGAGAAGAGAATGATGTAAATTGTTTTGGGTCTCCATCGGGGAGACAGGCACGATATAAACATCTCCTTTGCCTTTGGCTCAGAATCAGAACACATTCAGAGTCAGGACTGATTCAAACATATGCAGAGAATTGTTTTTGTTGTAAAAAGTCCTATCACAATTCATTTGAAATAAGGCTGAGCAAGTGTGAATGTATGTGTGGGAGACATTGAAAGAAAAACTTTGTTCCTGCATTTGCAGGGCCAACAGAAATGACAATGTTATTTGTGATTTATCATATCTTCTACTGCTGTAATTGCATTAGGAGAAATGATCTGCAGAGGCCAGTGAACCCTTCTTTTCCTTGGGTTGGATCCAGCCAGCCAGCTTTTTCATTCAGTCTTGCCCATCTTGCCTCCTTACTACACGGCTTGTCACCAATGGCTTTTGTCAATGAAGGTCCCACCATGGACACAATGTCCTCTTTGTTGGTCCAAGGGGACCCCTCCTCTCTTCTTTTTCTGCTGTGGCAAGCTTAGTTGGATCCAACCCCGTTTTCAAAAGAGAGGCAAAAGTTCCTAAATTTGCAGTGACGATTTCCCCTCAGGAAAGTGCTGCTGTTTCAAGAGAAAATGCTACATTTCCCCAAAATCTCACCTTTCACTGAGGGAAAAAACACACAAATGAACTTCATGAAAAAATGGCTCAGTCCCAATTTTAAACTATGACAGCTGGTCCAAAGAAACATGTACACTGGACCTTAAAGAAAATTATCGTGCACACCTAATTTCTTATTTCCACGGACCATCTGCTAACAACTAAGTCTGCCAATGTGCATACTATTAATTTTGTCAACAAGAGCTTCTTCCATCAGTAAACAGCTTCTTTGGATTCCTGGATGTGCGCTCCCCCCCCCCCCCCCCCACTGCCTCCTTAAGAGTCTCTATAAAAAGAGGACCAAACTCTGCTCTTTTACAGTCATCAGACATGCTTCTGGTTTGGAGTCTGGTTTCTGTCACTATAGATTTCCGTAACCATTATAAGAAAGGAATGAAAGCAGGCCACAGTTTTGACTCACATTGTTAAATGCTTCGATATCCCACCTTCTGTTTCACCGCCTCGCTAAGACAAGCGTTCCATTTGTGAGGAAATGGTCTGGGTTGTGACATCCCAGACAGCCTCTGGCAAAATGAAGTAAGAGATACAAGAAATGACAGCCCAGTGTCTTTTATCCTGTGTGATAAATAAAGCTATATTTGCACAGAATTAGTCTCTTTCACAAACATACAAATCCTGCAAACAAAAACAATTCAAGCATCAGGACTTTTTTGTAGAAAAAGCCCAACAGAAACTCATCTGCATATTAAGCCACACACCCCTGATGCCGAGCCAGCCAGAACTGCATTCCTGTGTGTTCCTGTTCAAAAAAAGCCCCCCAAAGGATGCTTGTAGACCAGTTATCTGAACTGGAATATGCCATCGTTCTTATTTGCACTGTCCAATCCCAGCAATCTCAGAGTAGTTTAGTTATGGTAAGGCTCCCAGGCCCCAGTTGCTATCCAGCCATGAACCTCACTATGTAACCTTGGGCCAGTTACATTCTGCTGTGTGGGTAAAATGGGGATGAATGAGCCATGCATGGTATCCTGAGCTTGGAGAAAATATAGGATAAAAATTAGGCTGGTTGAGCTTGCCATTACCTCTATCACATGAAGGAAATCAAAAGACTGTCTACTTATCATGGTTTGTCTGTAGCCCATGACTGATAGCAGTTGGTGTAGAAACCTGCTGCTTGAAAAGCAGGGTGGTGTAGCAGCCAACAGAGCCTCCTATCAGCAGCATTAAAATTCACCAATTTCTCCTTTCTTAGACTTGGTGGATCTGGCCATGCTGACCCAAGGTTTTATAAACTTGCAGTTGGATCACTGTAATACACACTACTTTGGGTTGTCCTTGAAGAACACCCAGACACTGTAGCTGGTTCAGAATGCTGCTAATCGAACTAGTTGATGGGAACATATTTTACCCATCTTAAAACAGGTATGTTGCCTGCCAGGTTGTTTCTGAGTCCCATTTAAGATGCTGATGATGACCTTTAAAGCCCCTCAGAACTTAAAATCCACATATATAAATGACCATCTCATCCTATCTGTCTTCAGGCCACCAACCTATTGGTGGTTACCTCAGTTAAGGTGGCCTGCCTGGCATCAACCAGAATCTATTACTTGCCCTGCCCTGAATAGCCCAGGCAAGCCTGATCTCGTCAGGTTTTGGAAGCTAAGCATGGCCGACCCTGGCAAGTATTTGGATGGGAGACCTCCTTGGAATACCAGAGTCAAGAGGAAGAGGCAGGCTATCAAGCCACTTCTCTGAATGTTCTTCATGCCCCAGCAGGAGTTGACAGAGGCCACCATGATGTCCAGGCATGGAGGCACAAACATGCAGACACAAATGCAAAAATACAACCCCCACAACCAGAACCGATTACATTTCCATTACAGCCCCATCAGACTGTGGAACAGTCTGGGCTTTCTGAGGAGGTGAGGGGAATGTCATCATTAGAAATCTTCAGGAGAGGCTGCAAAGCCATTTTATTCACCAGAGAATTTAATTAGGTATCAACTGCAGGGGGCATTAGGGTTGTACCATAGAGTTTCCCCCCAAATTGCTAGAGCATCTGGGAAAACCATAGAGTTTTCCCAGAACCACCTAGAGCAGCTGGTGTGCGGCATCACTGGTGTGATGACATCACTTCCAGGTGACGTCATCATGCCAGCGAAGTTGGGGGAGGTTTCCCCCGCCAGCCTAATGTTGGGAACCTCCAGGATGGGAGAATCGCCGCCTGGGCCAGGGGCTTGGCATCCCTAAGGGAGGTAACGGGGGTTTATTTTAAATTATAAAGTTATAATTGTAATGTAGAAGTCTACTTGAGCCAAAGATGGGAGTATAAATAGGTAAATAAGTAAAGTAAGTTAACAAAATTGCATCAACCAGGAAAATAGCTAGATTCTTACCATTCTGTCAGTTTCCAACATCAGGTTTTCCATAGAATTTTTTTTTACTTTGCTTCCCTTTTCTTCAGCTCCAGTTCCTCCATGTTTTATGTCCTCTCTGAAACACATGCCTTGTCCATGCTGGTGGTTTCAATGTCTAGATCAGGGGTGTTAAACACCCAGCCCATGGGCCAGATCCAACCCACCCAAGGCTTTGATCAGGCCCTCAGGGTTCTTTTCTTCCCCCTCCTGTCCTTACCCTTTGAAGCTCCCAAGCTCTTATAGCTCCCAGGCACTTTGAAGTTTCCAGGCTGAGACTCCTTCAGTTTCAGACTGGGAGTTTCAAAGGCTCTTTGAAGAACCCTTTGAAGCTTGCAGACTGAGTCCCAGGTTCTTCCTGCCTTTCTTTGCTGGCTGCTGCAAGGAAAACGTGGGGTGAATTTTAAGATCCAGTCCACATTTTCCTTGCAGCTTTGTCTGTACTCTGCAATGGTTTAAAATGGAGTGGAGATGGTTAGATTTTCAGCTTTCCTATAGCTAGCTGAAACTCATGCTTCCTGGAGTTGTGTCCTTGCAAACAAGGGTTGATGCTTTCAGCCAGCTTATCCCTCCTGAATGGACCTAACCTAGTGAGTACTCTAATATGGGAACCCACAGCCAAAGGGGGATATTATACTGGAAAGGCTTTGCCAATCTGAGTAGACTGGTGGGAAAAGTTTACAATGCCATTTCATTGTTTCCACAGAGTCAGAGCCTCATGCTTTTTCTTGATGTTTTATTTTAAAAATTGCATTGCCAAATTCCACTAGTCCCCCACCTTTCCAACTTAAACCATTAGAAGAGTTTTAAGCATGTTTGTATTTTAAATTTTAAAAAATATCTTTAATTGGGTTTGTCTGTGTCCATTATAAAGTTTATATCTCCACTACCTGCCATATTTTACAGCACTCATGGTCTGGCCCCACAAAACCCCATTTGTGTCAGATCTGGTCCTCCTAACAAATGAGTTTGACACTGTCAAGCATGGCTGAATGCAAGTGTTCTGGATCGAACCCTGCAGCAAGCGAGGCCAACCACCCTGGTGGGGTGGATACAGCTGCCGGGAGAGGTAGAGACCAACATGAAAAGAGTGGCCATGCAGTGCCAGCAGCAAAGCGGCAAGACGGGCCATGAACAGAAACCAGGGGTGAAGACGGAGGCGAAGAAGACTCAGGTTGGGGGAGGAGCAGGGAAGTCCTCGGCGATCTGCAAGTGTTTCCATTGTGGGTACCCGAACCACCTGGCCAGCGGCTGCTCTAACCCCCCTAGGCCAGCGTCAACCACCATCAAGACAAGCACTCTAACTCCAAAGAAGCAGACCAGCTGCCCTAAGGATGCGGCGAAGAGCAGCGCAGCTGCGAGCTCGGTGCTGGACGAGGATACCATCATCATCAATGAGCTGAGTGAGATGTCCTGGGAGAACGAGCCGGTGGGAATTGAGGACGACCTGCTCTAAATGGTGCCAATCAGCAGGTCGGCGACGAACCGGCACCACTCATGGTGAGAGTAACGGGGTCGCTATATTTTGTACCAGTGATTTTGTTAAACAGCAGACTCAAGAGGTTCATACAGGTGAAAGCCTTGATTGACTTGGGGTGCACGAGGAACATAATCACCCCTAAACTGGTGTACGCATTAGGGCTTCCCACGACGGCTTTGCCGCATGCCGTCCAATTCAAGCAAATGGATGGTCAGTGATAAGGGGGGAGCCATGCGTGATAGAGACTCAATTAGTACCGGTGGGCATTAAAGACCACTGGGACCAGGAGGCTTTTGTAATAGCCTCATCCTCCTCTTACGATGTAGTTTTAGGAGTGGGGTGGCTGGCAAAGCACGAGCCAGACATCCGCTGGGGGGACCAGACAATAGAGTTCAATGATATGAGGTGCCAAGCCCATCACTGGAATAAGGAGTCGGGCCCCAAACCGCCGCCCTGAAATGAGAAGGTCTGCCTGATACTGGAGGAAGTCCAGACAATCCCTAAGGCATATCGAGACTTAAGGTGGGTATTCAGTAAACAGGGAGCTGATGAACTCGTGCCCCATAGGGACACGGACTGTGCCACTGATCCCGGGGCAAACTTTGCCCAAGGCAAAGCTGTATCAATGGGGTGGGCTGAAAAAGTGGAACTGAGGAAGTTCCTAGATAAGAATCTGAAGAGAGGCTTCATACGACCTGCCATGGCCCCCCATGCAGCCCCCGTCCTCTTTAGGAAAAAGAAGGACAGCTTGCTTAGACTTTGTACTGATTTTCCTGGGATCAATGGGATTTCCACTTCTAATGCATATCCAATACCCCTCATCAAGGACTTACTCAGTACAGTGTCAGAGGGGAAGATCTTTACTAAGTTGGACTTGAGAGATGCATACTTCAGGGTGCGCATCAAAGAGGGGGACGAGTGGAAAACGGCGTTCAATACACCAATGGGACAATTTGAGTACCTAGTGATGCCATTTGGGTTACAAGGAGCGCCGGGAGTGTTTATGAACTTTATCAATGAAGTGCTGAGAGAATATTTATTTAACAGGCTGGTGGTCTACCTGGATGACATAATTATCTATTCTCAAGACCTCCAATCACATGTGAAGCTAGTGAGTGAAGTCCTCAGGACACTGCTAAAGCACAAGTTGTATGCTAAGTTGTCCAAATGCGAGTTCCACAAACCGAACTCGATTACCTTGGACTGGCTTTGGACTCCTGCCTGCCTGCACCCTGAGAACGTGACATGGGATACCAGGGATTCCTGGGCCTCAGAAACACTGACCATCCCTGGGGTGGGTCTAGGCCTGGAGCCACTATTGATTCTCTGTCCTGGTCATAGAGAGGGGTGGCATGCAATGAGAATCTTTCCCCTCCATTCCATGCTCTCTGGTGCCTCAGATACTCTTTCCTCAATACTCTGTCTGGAGGGTTCAATGATGAGATGAAGATCACACCTCTCATCCCTTCCATGAAATGTAAAATGTAGGCTTGGACAGCCTCCATTTGCTTCAAGGCCATGCAGGGAAGGGAGAAGAGGCTTCAACTCTTCAACTAGAAGAAGAAGACTGTATATTTATACCCCACCCTTCTCTCTGAATCAGAGTCTCAGAGCAGTTTACAATCTCCTTTATCGTTTCCCCCCACAACAGACACCCTATGAGGTGGGTGGGGCTGAGAGAACTCTCACAGCAGCTGCCCTTTCAAGGACAAGCTCTGTGAAAGCTATGGCTGACCCAGGGCCATTCCAGGAGCTGCAAGTGGAAGAGTGGGGAATCAAACCCAGTTCTCCCAGTTAAGAGTCCGCACACTTAACCACTACACCAAACTACCATTTGGTTTCAGTATTCATAGAATCATAGAGTTAGAAGGGGCCATCTAGTCTAATCCCCTGCACAATGCAGGAACTTCACAGATACCTCCACACTCCCATGCCCTGCTTGTCTACCTTCCCATTCAGAACCAGCCTGCCTGCTAAGTATTAGCATTTCAAATGAGAGCTGTCCTTCACAATCTAGTAACAAAGTAATGACCCATGTTTTGATTATCAAAACCAAGTAGTGGTTGAACCCACTCTCCCTTCCCTGCTGGGCTCCAGTGCAAACCAAATGCTTTAAGAGTTTGCAGTTTTATGGATGGAGCATGTTGTATGATCCTTGGCCGTTTTTGCACTGACCTTAATTGGCAGCGACGTCCCTCTTCACCGCGCAGGATCTGCGCGGATTTCGCACCAATTGCTGCGGAGCACCCGGAAGAGCCGCAAAGTCCTGCGGCTTTTGCGGCACAAATGGAAACCGCCAAAAACCAGTTTCCATTTGCGCCGCAAAAGCCACGGGACTTTGCAGCTCTTCCGGGTGCTCCGCAGCAATTGGTGTGAAATCCACGCAGATCCTGCGCGGTGAAGAGGGACGTCGCTGCCGATTAAGGTCAGTGCGAAAACGCCCCTTGTTTTTATTTCTGCCCTGAGGGTACTGTGCTCACTTCACCCTGGAGAATAGAGTAAAAAGGTGCTTTGCATTAATAATATCAGGTATCCTGGGACTGCAATCATAAGAACTCTTTCCTAGAAGTTATCCCCATGGAGTAGATCCAGTTAGGATTTGGAGTAGATTTTCTTAGGGTTGGTCTTTTAAGGTGCACTGTGATCTGTGTGGCATCCTGAATACATCAGAAGTAGCACCTGAGGCCTTGTTATGGTAGTGGTAGAGAAACAGAGGTGCTCAGTTTGCCAATGGTGCACTGACCCCATGCCTAGTCAATGAATAGCAGAAGAGGTCCCTGCAGTAAAACCAGCCTTAGACCCAACTAACTCCGTAAGAACTTAGAGAGATTCTTTTTTGTGTATGTGTGTGCATGCCTGAAAGTCATGGCTGACTTCTGGTGACTCCTAGTGAGGCTAGGATGCAAAAATGTTCAGAGAGGTGGCTTGCTGCCTGCCTCTCCATCCCAGCCCTGGTATTCCTGGGAGGTTTTCATCCTTGCCAGAGTCAGCACTGCTTAGCTTCTGATCTGACAAGGTTGGGCTTGCCTGAGCTATCCAGGTTAGGGCCTGGATTGGTTGTTTACTTGGCAAGCTGCACAGACCCCCTTCCTGGCCTGGTCAGTATCAATGCCATCACTAACTTTAGACCTTGATGCAGATCTGACACTAGCCCTGACCACGAGGACACTTTGTGTCTGTGTTTGAGAGAGAGCCTCCCACAAAGTTTACAACAGACAGCTAGGCCCTGGAATGACTAAGAGATCTGAACAAGTATTACCAATGGTCATTCAAAAAAAAAAAATCAGACGTATTACAGTAAGCATATTAACGAAAAAAATTCAGCTCACTTTTCATTAGTTAGTATTGAAATTCACAAGCTTATGATCTATTCAAGTTTTTCAAGAGCTCTTTTCCCTGCAAGAAATATGTTAGATTTGCAATCACCCACAACAGTAAAAATGTGACCTAGAGAACAAGGAGGCAGTCTTTAAGCAGGGCTGGCTATAAGGATAACAAATCTCAGAAAGCATTAATATAAGCTACAGAAAATTAGAAAATTCAGCCATGCCCAATGAATTCATGTTTCTGGGCTGAATTATTGATATTTTGAGGAGATTATGATGCTCCTTTCCCAGTGAGAACATTATTACATTTCAAGGCAAGGGCGACTTGCATTTTCCATGGACATCTCAGGTGCGAGTCACTCTCTGTCATGGAGTGATAGATTGAGCTGGCTGCCAGTCAGATACGGTGATTCCTGTGCATTTTGATGAAAGAAATCTGAGTCATGTAGCTGGAGCAGATGCTGTTTTGTAATTTAAATGGGTAAATGGGAGCTATTTAAAAAACAAGTCATCGTATGATTACTAAAGGACTGAGGGAGAAGCAACATATCTAATTTATAAAGCAGCTAGTATTTAAACAGCCAGGACCTTGTTTTCATAATGAGCACAGATGCTTTAATACAGTTGTTTGGGCCATGGGAAGTTTCTCCATATTTCCATGTATTCCCACGAGGAGTTAATTTTAGAAAAATGGTCAACTCCAGTTTTTACCAAATATGCTTACAAGGTAATGGAGTTAATATTTCCAGCAGAGAAGGCTGCAATCCATTGTTTGCCTTCCTCTGTGAAAAAATATAGCTGGAACCATTTTGAATGGGTTGTGAATGGGTGTTAATGGAGTTTTCCTTTAGACCATGATTTTCTTGTGTGGAGGCACTGAGAAAAAAGTGACAATAACTTTGATGCAAGCTGACATAAGAACTGAAAACCTGCTTTTCTTGGACTAGATGAAGGGTCCATCTAATCCAGATTCTTTTTCCAATATGGACAGTCAGGGATCCCTGAAAAGTTCCTAAGCAGTCAGATTAATAATATCACTGTTCCTTCTCTTCAATGTTTGGTAATTAGAGAAGCATACTCCATCTGAACATGAAGCCTTCTCCACATCTTAGTTATTATGACAGTAGGTATAACGAACTGCTGCTACTTGGTTAGTTCCTACATGCCCTGCAGCTGCAGGTTCATATTCTGGTTGAAGACATAGTAACTGGGGAAAACACAAGTGAATACATTTATTTTAAAATCTCTTTAATAGTTTTCCCCTTTGTTGTTTGCCATGAGTAATCGCCAACCAAGTGAAGCTGGATTGCCAGCACAGCATTGGTATCCAATGATTAACTGGACATGTAAAAAGGAATCATACCAATGCTAGGATGTCCCTTCTGGTCAGGTCCGTAGCTACAGTGGTGCCAGGGGGGTGGGCAGGCAGGTAGCTCTATTGAAACCCTCCTTACCTCTGTAGGACCCCTCTGTTGGAGGGCCTCCAATATGTTCAAATTCGGTAGCAAGACCCATGGAAAAGGGAGTGAGGGAGAACGACCACAAGAGGCAGCAACAAGAGTGAGAGAGCAGGAGAAGAGAGCAACAGAGAGAGAGTGACAGAGGGGGGAGAAAGAGGGAGAGAGTGACAGTGAGAGAGCAAGAGTGATATCGACAGTGAGGAGGGGGAGAGAGAGAGTGACAGCAAGAGAGAGAGAGGGAGGGAGAGGGAGGGAGCAACAGTGACAGCAAGGGGGAGAACAAGCAAGAGAGCAACAGTGTGTGAGAGAGTGACAGCGAGGGGGAGAGCAACAGTAAGAGAACAAGGGGGAGAGCGAGAGAGCGACAACTAGAGAGTCAGGGGGAGAGTGAGAGAGTGACAGTGAAAGTGACAATGAGAGAGCAAGTGAGAGAGCGAGAGGGAGACCAAGAGACTGACAGCAAGAGAGAGAGCAACAGTGAGAGTGAGTGAGAGGAAGCGATAGTGAGAGAGAGAAAGCACAAGAGAGTGAGAAAAGAACAACGAGAAAGAGTGGGAGAGAGAGCTGGGGCCAGGTGGGCTGGCCGTTGGAGGGAAGAAGCAGCCAAGCCCCGCGGCCACCAATTTTTTTTATCTCCTGGGTCTCTCCGCCCAAACTTTTCTGGCTATGAGCCTGCTTCTGGTGTGACCCAGAAGTGATGTCATCAAGTTGGCATGATGTGCTGGGATTCTACCAAAACTTTTTATGCTTACTATAGAGTTTTTGGGGGGAATCCTAGAGAATCTTGAGCATGCAATGATATCACTCTGATGTTTATACCAGACATGATGTTGCAGCATTAGGACAACATCTATTTCCTTTCAGCTGTTCTGCTAAGTGGCTATGAGAACTGAAGGTGGCGGCCACAAGCATAGCCACCTTCAAGAGGAGGTTAGATAAAAATATGGAGCAGAGGTCCATCAGTGGCTATTAGCCACAGTGTGTGTGTGTGTGTATATAGATAGATAGATATATTTGGCCGCTATGTGACACAGAATGTTGGACTGGATGGGCCATTGGCCTGATCTAACATGGCTTCTCTTATGTTCTTATATTCTTAAGATGACAGGCAGAAGGTTTCTTGCTGGAATGAGAGACCTGCCAGCCCTAATGTAATCTGTACCAGTAAAGATCCAGGCTAAACAAAGCCCACGAGCCACTCCACCAGAAACACAATAAACCTGTTGATTCTGTCTATCTGGCATACAAGGAGGAGGAGGAGATTGTACCCTGCTTTTTACTTGGAGTCTCAGAGTGGCTGTCAATCTCCTTCCCTTCCTCTCTCCATAACAGACACCTGTGAGGTAGGTAGATCTGAGAGAACTCTTTCAAGAACTGCTCTTGGAGAAACAGCTCTGAGAAGGCTGAGGCTTGCCCAAGGTTACCCAGCAGCTGCATGTGGAGGAGTGAGGAATCAAACCCAGTTCTGCAGATTAGAGTCTGCCACTCTTAACTACTACTCCAAACTGGCTAAAAGAATGGATGGTGATTGTTGTCAAATATTTATTAAGCCACAGTACATGACTGATTGACTGGATTTTGCCTAGTAGTTCATGAGTTGTGTAGGTTTGCACTGGAGAAAGAACAGATTGATTTTGATGTAATTTGGATAAACTGAAGGATTCATCCTCAGAAGTGTCAAGTGGACCATCTAGTCTGAGCTAACTTTTTCTGAGTGTGTGCTAAGTCAAGCACAGAGATGGGCCAGGCAGAACGCAAAAGTTCAAAGCCCATACCATGTGACTTGGAAACTCTATCCATTTCTGCCAATTTGGCCACACCAATCCATATTATACTACTGTATTGGACGGATAACCTAAAGGTACTCTTGGTCTGAGATAAATGCAGCCCATATCAATATGTAGTGGATCTTAAAAACAAAACAAAACTGCTTTATTTTCCTGAAGTTATCTAGTTGGAGTGAGGAATGAATATCATGTTTTGCAGTCCTGAGATCTGAATAATGGGATACAGAACTAAAGGGGGGGGGGGTTAAATATGAATAGAGTTCTCCAGTTAAGGAATAAAAGATGCAGGAAAGTAGTTCTAAATCCTTGATCACCAGCTGTCTTCTACTATGGAAGATCTTCGAGCAAATGCAGTCTGCTGTAGCCTCTAACAATTGAATTAGTTTTGTAATGGAAATCATCAGGCGCTATGGAAGGAGATCAGGTCATCAGAGAAGATCAGGTGCTATGGAACTCTGACAAACTGCATCCACTCTTGGGTGACTTCACTCTTCTTTCTGCTTTTGTCTGGAGCAGCAGCTGGCATTTAAGGAAATTATTTGAGTGAATACCGCCTACATATGGATATATGCCCATTCAGCAAAACTTTCAGGCAGATATATACTTAAAGTCTCGGAGTAAACTCAGGGGATAGGAAAGTCACTTACACCCATCCAAGATCCTATTTATTGCTGGGGCTACAGAGTCCTTGAAGCAGTATTTCCAGGGTATATTTGGTCTTCAGGGTTTCTATGCCCCTCCTGGCAACCAGAGCAGGATGGGACAACTTACCAGGGAAAAAAGAAAGGTGCAAGTGACATTGCTGGAGACATCACATTGTAACTTTGATGCTCACAGGAAATGACATCATTGTGATGTGGTGACACTCTGCTATTTGGGAAAAAACTCTATGGTAAAAATGGCTTCTACCATAGAATTTTTGTGCAAACACCAGAGTCACCCTGATGTGATCAGCATGATCATGTAACTTCCTGTGCATTGTTGCCAATGATATCACTTGGTTCTTCCTCTTTATCCTGGTAAGTGCCCCCACTGGCCGGCTGATTGGTGATGGGTGATCGGGCCTTTCTCCACTGTGGGGGGGAGGGTCTGGCAATCTTATAATTCATATTTATTTAAAACTCCAATCAGCTCTTTTGAGCTGGTGAAAAACAAATGAGGACCACAAAAATCTACTACTCTGGAGATCTTGGACCCCTCATGAACAAAAGTCAGTTGAAATGGGCTGTGGAGAAGGAACAGAATTTGGCAGGACTGAATCAAAAAGCTGGCTGGCTCCAAACCAACGCATTTCTGCTTGATCATTAGAACAGTCAAAGTCTACTTGTTGGCAACTAAATAGAGCATTTGTGATATCCAGAAACATTGTACAGAATATTTGATCACACAACTCAGATGTCTTTTATGCTACTCTGGCTTGGAGGCAAGTGGACAATTGTGAATTTTTAACATTTCTGTTTGGCTGTCCATATTTGCAAGGAAATGTACTAAGCAAATTCATTATTTGAGAATAGATCCAGGTGGGCAGCTAGGTTGATCTGAAGCAGTAGAACAAATTTTGAGTCAAAGGTCTGGTATCTAATGAAGGGAACTTTGACTCTGGAAATTTCTACCCTGAAAATCTTATTGGTCTCTAAAGTGCTACTCAATTAGAATCTCGCTCTTCTACTGCAGATCAACATGGTTATCCTCTGAAACTGATTTCATAAACAGTTTGTATCACATCGAAAAGTGCTCAAAGAATGTGTCAAGTTCTATTTATTGCAAATAGCCCAAGGCTATTGCAACAAAGAAAAAAGGTTAAAAAATGCTACCTTTCAAGCCCTGAAAGCTCATCATACAATTGCCAGGTCCTCTCAGCCATCCAGAGCGGGGATTTGGGGAGCATTCTGGGGGTGGGCAGGGAAGTCACACAATGCCCCTGATGCAATAACGTGACCTGGAAGTGATGTCATCACATTGTGCTGGGACATTCTGGTATTTGGACAAAATTCCTCTTTTTTAACCCTCAAAACCATAGAGTTTGCCTAAATATCAGAGCCTCCCGATGTGTCATCCCTGGCATGATGACATCACCTGGAAGTGATATCATCACATCCCTGTTTGGGGGTGGGATTGAAACCCCTCAAAGTGGGGTAACTTACACTGGGATCTGGGGGCTGGCAACCCTAACTCATCATACGAGCTTGCTGGATCCTGGCCAGGACCCCAAAGTAGGGGTGTGCATTAGGTTCGGTCAAACCAAATAGACCACTGAATACCCCCTGATTGGGAAGTATATGGTGTCGTATACTTCCGAATCCAATTAGAAGGCATTATACGGGAGCCGTATACGGCTCCCCATATACTTCCGAATCAATATTCGGAAATATACAGAACTCAATGTAAAAGGTGGGAAAGGAGCTTCTGCAGCCTCAGGGAAGTTGCTTGCCTCATTTCCCACCTTTGGAAGCCTTTTTTTCACCTCTCCCATAGCCTCCCTGGGATCAGGGAGGGAGGGAGAGGAGGAGAGGAGACCCAGTAGCCAATCAAAGCATGCATTTGCAAAATGCATTGCAAATTCATGCTTTGCAGGGCTGTTGTGTGGCTGATGGCTGGGCTAATCCCCCAGTCATCAGCAACATTGTTGTTCTTTTGTTTACTTGGGTATCCAAGTAAATACTGTTCTCTGGCTAATCACAGAGCAGTGGTATTTTTTGAAACTGCTCTGTGTTGGGCCAGAGAACCTTTTTAAAGAGTCTACCTGGCTGGACTCCATTCCATTGCTGCTGTGTTGGTGTTGGTGTGTGAGAGAGATTGTGCTGCACTTGGCCTCAGCTGCTGCTGCTCTCTCTCAGCCTTGCCTGACCTGCCTGGAGAAGAGAAGGCATCTAAGGTAAGACAGTCTTGGGGTTCTTGTTTTTATTTTAGTTAGGATAAAAGTAAAAGGACTTTTTAAGACTCAGAGTCTTTACTTCTCCAGATTTTGGTGGGTAGGTAGCTTATTTGGGGTTAGGGGGTTCTGCTGGGGGTGGGGGCCTGGGGTGGGGGGGTTGCCAATTTGCCTATATCTAACTTTAGTGGGAGGACTTTTAAAAGTGCAGTGTCTTTTTACTTTTCCTGATGTGGGTAGCTTGGATATCTTGGGGTTAGGGTGAAGGGTTTTTTTGGGGGGAGGGGTTGGTTAAGTTCCTGTATTGTTAAAAGTCAAGGTTTTTTACTGTTCTAAAAGGATTCTGTGTTTGATTTGTTGCTGCTGTGTTGAGCTGCTGTTGTTCCTTTTCTCTTCTGGTTCTGGTTCTTGCGGGGGTGGGGGCTGTTTGGCCTAATTTTTATTGGTAAAAAGTTCAGTTTTTAACAGTTCAGTTTGTTGGCCTTTTCTCAGTTGGATTTGTTTGGATCTGTGTTGTTGTTGGTTTTGCATCCTGTCCTGTTGTCCCTTTTCCTGGTTCTGTTTTTTTGTGGGGGAGTGCTGACTGATTTGGCCTGAGGTTTTTTATTGTTAAAAAGTTCAGTTTTTTAACAGCTGAGTTTGTTGGCCTTTTCTCAGATTTGTTTGGATCTGTTGCTGTTGGTTTTGCATCCTGTCCTGTTGTCCCTTTTCCTGGTTCTGGTTTTTTTTTGGGGGGGGAGGGGTTAAAAGTTAAGTTTCTTTCTGTCACATTTTGTTTTTTTTAATTACCTCTGGTTGGTGTGAGGGGGTTGGTGTGTGGGCTATGTGGGGTGGGTCACTTTCATGTTTTTATAGAGCTATTTTTGGAGACTGAGGATTCCATGCAGTTTTGGGGGCTCTCCCTCAAACCCCCTCCCCCCCAGGTGGCTTCCAATATACCTTATTTTGCCATTGATTTCCATGGCTCATAAGGTATAATGGGGTCATATATTTGGAAATAGCCATATATCTCCCATATATACAGCTGTTCCGAGTACCAGTATTCAAAAATATATGGTATTCCAAATATTTTGGCCCCGTATATTTCCGAATCCAATTAATTCCGATTTTTTTTTTTGCACACTCCTATCCCAAAGTTGCCAGAGGCAAAGACAGATGGCTACATGCATGATAATGAATAATAATGATGGTTATGAGGAAGAGCCTGTGGCTCAGTGGTAGAGCATCTGCTAGAAATGGGTACATAGAGGAGAAGCTGTAGAATCAGTCAATGAAAGTGGGCCACACACTTTTTACATCTTTGGCTGTCTTCCTATTTAATGCCTTCCTCTGATTCTATTTCATTTCCTCCTCCTCTCTTTTCTTAACCTCAGCCTCCACTAGTGGCCTGTATGTAAATTTTATTTGCATACTGTATATATACTGCCTGTACATAATTTTTGTCTAAATGAATAAAATTTTGTCAGGAGAAGTGGAATTAGAGGGGGGGGGCTGACATACGTGTAGAATTTGGCCTAAAATGTTTAAGCAATTTTGAACTTCTAATAGCAGTAGATCCTTAAGGAAAGGCTATTAGTTTCATGGTCCCCTGAAATCTTCCAAATGGGTTGACTTCATCACAAAGTAGAGAAAACAAATTGGCACCGTCCTCTCAAAGCAGCATGCATGGCTGCTGACCACCTGTTCACCACTCCCCAGGCAAGCTCTTCAGATTGAACTTAATGCCGGAGTACCATACACAGTCACACCTCTGATATCAGCCATCATTGTGGACGCAATACCTAAATCAAAAGCAAATAGAAAAGCTAGAGAATTTTTAATGTCCTCGAGATGTACATATTTTATCAGGGGAATGTTGCTGAATGTGTTACATCTAGGTGGGCTCCCATTTATTGAATGTCAGAATTAGAGATGCAGAAGAAATCCTCCACCACCTAATTTTTTCATGTATACAAGTGAAGGGAAAGGGCAGATCAGTTCAACAGAACTTAGTTTTAGATAAGCACACACTGGATCACACTTCATCACAGAATTTTCTCCCTTTGCAATATAGTTGCCAGAGCCGGCTCGCCCAATAGGCAAACTAGGTGGTTGCCTAGGGTGCCAAGAGGTGGGGGCACCGAATGGGGTTCTCCTTGCCAGTGCCCAAGTTAGCCTCCCACTCCCCCCCGCTGTCACTGCCATGGCCACCACCAGCCTCCTCTGACCCACCACCACACTCCACTCCCCCCCCACTACTACTGCCACCACGCTCTGCAACTACAGCCCTACTGGCTTCTAGCAGCCCATGCCTGTGCGTTTCATCAAATGCGCAGGTGTGGGCTTCAAGAAGCCTGTAAGGCTGTTTTAGTTGTGACGAGGGGGGAGGGCGAGTGAGCGGAGTGCCGTGGAGGTGGCAAGCCAGAGGAGGCTAGCAGTGGCTGTGGCAGGGGGGCGAGAGGAGCACGGTGATGTTGGACAAGCTGAGTGCTCCCCGGGGGGGGGGGGGCGCTGGTGGGGAGCACCTGCCTAGGGTGCTATTTGCGCATGAGCCAGCACTGATAGTTGCCAATCAGGGTTGCCAGGTCGCACATTGCAGTTGCAGCGGGATGGGGAGTGGGTTTACCGGGAGCAGGGAAGTCTCACCCAATTTTTCAGCAACATGCCCATGTGACTTCCAAAGTGACCCAGAAGTGACATAGGCATGTCAGGGTGATACTCTATTTTAAAGGCAAAACACCTATGGTAGAATTAGCTTCTCCGATAGAGTTTTTGCCCCAAAACTAGAGCATCACCCCAACATCCCTGATATGTGTACATCACCTCTGGGTCACAATGAAGTCATGAAGGCATGTTGGTAAAACATTGGGTGTTCTTTTTTTTACAGCAAGTCCTCCCTGCCAACCAACTAATAAGTGGTGGAGAGGTGAGGCCTGGGAGCAAGGAATACCACCCTCACTGGGAGGTCTGGCATCCCTATTTCAAGTCTCCACATGAGGCCTAGAGATCTCTCAGACTTGCAACTGATCCTACATTACAGGGATCAGTTCCCCTGGAGAAAATGGCTGATTTAGAGGGTGGATTCTGTGGCATCATTCCCCGTGAAGGCTGGTTCCCTTCCCAAATCCCTTCTTCCAAAGGCTTCACTCCCCAAATATCCAGAAATTTCCTAACCTAGCATTAGCAACCCTACTCTACAGTGAATGGAATTAAAAATGCTGAACTTCATATTGTGCCAATGATTATATTACCAGATAAGAGTGAGAAAGGGAGTACTAATTAACACATGGTGGAAATGGTTATGTACTCTAAAAAAGCTAGAGCTATTGCTAATACTTTTAAAGACATCAGCAATCAAAGTGCAATGACCTTTGAGAGTCCTTTTCTTATCTATTAATGAAAAAGTTAGCTTGGAAGTTTCCGTGACTTCCAAACCATCAGATGGACACAGAAGCAAGAAGGACAAACAAAATACCTTTGCTAATTTAATACACAACTTATGCAAGGGGTGTCACTAACATCCTGGAATTTACCATGACAGCTAGCGGCAGGGAGAGAAGTTAGGAAGATCCTGGCCAGAGGCTTGAGCCCTTGGGCATGAGCTAAAGAACGCTTAGCCCTTTTGCATTACTGATAGCACCAGTGGATGAACCAACAATTGGTTCCTGGACTGCAATCACACACACTAAATAATGTACTTTTAATCTACTTCCAATGCACTTTCCAATTGGATTTCCCTCTGTGAACTGGCAAAATCTAGTTGGAAAGTGCATTGAAAGTGGATTGAAAGTGCATTACTTCGTGTGACCAATTCCTCACTAGCAGTTGCTCTGCCCCTGGGCTTCTGCTTTCCCTGGCTCAAGTGATCAATGCCCCTCTATAATATAGTGGGTTCAATGCATGGAAGAGGCGAGGTGGTAGTGATCATAGCTCTTTTATTACGTACGGCATAGCAAGGGCTGAACTGAAGACTAAGGAACTGGGCCAATGGGGCCAACTTACAGTATATACACTCAGGGTTCTTGTGCCAGCATGCTATTGGACCATTCAAAGCAGCAGGCAGGCCGTGATTGGAGCAGGGCAGCAGGGATTTGGATCCTGCTGTCCATTGTTCCAGAGTCCCCAAACTCTGTCCTACAGGCTCCAATGAGCCAGGCAAGAACACCTTTACATATACATTTAAGATCACATATACAACACCCTCTACTTGCTACATGGGTGCATTTTGCTCTGCGGCTCCCTCCAATTTCTCTTGCAGCTTCTGGATCTTAAAAAAAACAAAAAAAAAAAAAACAAGAGCAGGAGGCACAAGGAAAATTAGAGGGAGCTGTGAATCACAATGCACCCATGTAGCTACTTGGAGGGAATTGATAATTTGAGCAAGGGAAAGCAGAAGCCTGGGGGCAGGGCAACTACTAGTGAGAAATTGGTCTGTGTGTCATCGCATCTCTGATCCACTCAAGTCGCATTGATTTTTTTTTTTGTTTTATCTATGAAGTATTTGTTGTCGTAAATCACTTGGGGTCCCTTTGGGGAGCAAAGCGGGATATAACCAGCCATCCAAATAGAACAAACTGTAAATATAGGTAGCTCTGGAACAAGATGTTAGGGAACACTGTGGACATCAATTAGTCAAATAATTTCCCTGTGTCATGGAATCATTGTTATCTGTCTTGTGGGACTGCCCGGCACCAGTTCGTGCTTTACTTTCCCATCTCTCGTAAAATTAGATGGGTTTCTGCGATATAAGATAGATGGCTCCTTATTTAATGATTGAAGCCTGCACTGTAACACAGGAATGAGACGGTATAGGAGACTTTGTCCCGTTACCTCCCCCCCCCCAATATTTTTTATTAAAACCACCAAATTCTGCAGAAGATTGGTTTCAAGTTAATTGCTTCGGGAGGCACTTCTGGGATAGTTTTATATTTATAAGTCATCTCAGAAAGCTTTGTGTATCAGGACTGATATACGAATTCTGTTTATACACAAAGGCTTGGCTTCCAAACTGTCATTATGGGAATGTCAAATTCATTTGACATTTTTAAATGAGGAAAAGAGAGAGTAAGGGCAACACCACACATTGTCTTCATAAAGGGATATGCAAATGTTGCCATTTTTATTGTCCTCTGATGTCCAAGTGAAAACTGGGAAGTTTAGCAGATCCCTGCTCTATATTTTGCTTCTGATACTCATCAGGGAAAGGTTTATGAAGGAAAACAAAAGAGACATTTAATGAAATGTGCATTGTGCTGATTTCAAAGACCCACTGGCTTGATATGGGGTTCAGAAAGGCTTTGCTGTTACTGATGAAAAAGATAGACCTGCCAATGAGAAGCCACTATCCATTCTAATTCAAAATTCTGCCTGAAATAATATGGGCTTTGCAATTTGAGTTTTGCCAATCCTCATATTCTCATTCAAATCCATTTACAGCAGCCTGATTTGCCATTGATTACTTATAGTTGGATTAATCAAAGCTGTTTAACAGTATAAACCTGAGCATTGTTTCTGGAAGAATATTAGGTTCGCAGAGTGCTCAAGGCACATGATACAGCAGAGTCTATCTGGTTTCTGTGTGCTGCTAAGAAACAAAGTTGCACATGGAAGTTCTTTATCTTTGCAAAACTGATGAAAGATCTTTAATGTAAGGAACTCCATCCTAGGCAGGATAGAGACAGGATTCTAATCCAATCTAACTAGCTAAAATGGCTAGAGATGCAGGAAACATGTCCTGCCCTCATGGTGCCACAATGCAGTAGAGTGGGGAGAGAAAGTGTTAACAGGGGCCATACACTGAACATATTTAGTGGATCATACGCTGAACATGAGTCAGCAGTATGATGTGGTGGCTAGAAAGGCAAATGCAATTTTGGTCTGTATCAACAGAAATACAGAGTCCAGATCACATGAAGTGATGGTTTCACTTTACTCTGCTCTGTTAAGACCTCACCTGGAGTATTGTGTGCAGTTTTGGGCACCACTTTTTAAGAAGGATATAGACAAACTGGATCGGACCCAGAGAAGGGCGATGAAGATGGTGAGGCGTCTGGAGACCAAGTCCTATGAAAAAAGGTTGAAGGAGCTAGGCGTGACTTGCCTGCAGAGGAGGTGGCTGAGAGGTGATATGATCACCATCTTCAAGTACTTGAAAGGCTGTCATCTAGAGGATGGTGTGGAATTGTTTTCTGTGGCCCCAGAAGGTAGGACCAAAACCAACAGGTTGAAATTAAATCAAAAGAGCTTCCATTTCAACATTAGGAAGAACTTCCTGACCATTAGAGAGGTTAATAAGTGGAACAGGCTTCCTCAGGAGGTGGTGGGCTCTCCTTCCCTGGAGGTTTTTAAACAGAGGTTAGATGACCATCTGACAACAATGAGGATCCTGTGAATTTAGGGGGAGGTATTTGTGAGTTTCCTGCATTGTGCAGGGGGTTGGATTAGATGACCCTGGAGATCCCTTCTAAATTTATGATTCTAGGGAGGGCGGGAGGAAGGAAGGAAGGAAGGAAGGAAGGAAGGAAGGAAGGAAGGAAGGAAGGAAGGAAGGAAGGAAGGAAGGAAGGAAGGAAGGAAGGAAGGAATCTACACATCAAAAGGATAGTGTCAGAGCAATAGAAAGGAAAGTTGTGCAGGGTCCTGACCTATCTATCTCTTTGAGTCTCTTTAGTCCTTCTCTGAAATCTGAAGTTAAGACAGTGCAAAGCCACTTGCTTCCAACAGTTTCGACTGCTGTCTTGGATTAGAGACTCTTTTGGAGATCCATTTTTCTAACAGTAAAAGAAATTAATCTATTGGAAGTGAAAAACAGATGCTTTTTTCTTAAATGGGTGCTGAAGCATACAAGTTGAGATGTACAATGAAGCATCAAATGAACCCATTTTGTAACCTGACAAGAAATGACCGGGGGAGGTATTGATCCCTGACTGTGTTCACTTCAGAATTGCTCACCTGGGTCAGGGAAAGTGCAATACAAAAATAAACACTTGGCACATTTTTTTTCCAGCCCGTTAATCTCATTTATGCTTTCTCATTGTGACTGAACAATCAGATTGGGGCTAGCATGCATGCAAGAGTGCTCCCAGGATATTAGGATTCACTTCTCAGTTCTGCCTTCTGCACCTGGAATGAAGTACAGAAGGAACCAATTAAGCTTTCCTGGAAACGTTGGGTTGGGTCAAAAGAACGGTGAATGGAGTTCTGCTCACAGAACAGATCTTTCCCATTTCCCCAGGCCTTCTGGAACCTTTCTGTGTCATATGAAATGCTGCTCCAGAAGGCTGGGGGAGGTCTGGAAACTATTTGGGATTCAGATCCAGGACTATATCTCAAGAGGAGATCTGCAGCATTTGGAGACTCTTCTTGCACAAATATCAAGCACCTTCCACTTGTTCAAAGGCTACTTTAGATTGAAAGCTGCAGCATCAACCCCCCACCCTGGCAGTAGACACTAGACAAGGAAGCAGGAAAAGGCTTCCAACAGGTAATTCTAGAATATCTCATAGATAGGGTTTATTTATTCCATCTGTTTTAAATATTAAACCTTATCCTGCACTTGAGGCACTGTGTAAATGTAGTTAGACTTGCAACATCCATTATTTTAAAAAACACAAAAACAAAATTACTAATGCCCAGGTGCTAAGAGGAAAAAGTTGTAGAGTCATTTGTCAGTGTGTTCGGCAACAAAACCGTGCACCTGGGGTAGGAAATTTAACCCCCCCCCCCAATCAGGTTGTGGAAAGATTTTAAACCCTGCCTTCAAAAGGTGATGTACTGTTTGGTTTTATTAATAGCCAAATAGTTCTTCTTCTTTCCCCATCTCAACAGTCTACTAGAAGTTACACTTATTATTCTGATTAAGAAGTTTCCATACATTTGTCACCCCCAGGTCTGTGGGTTGCCATCAGGGCTTTTTTTTGTAGCAGGAACTCCTTTGGATATTAGGCCACACACCCTTAATGTAGCCAATCCTCCAAGACCTTACAGGGCTCTTAGTACAGGGCCTACTGTAAGCTCTAGGAGGATTGGCTACATCAGGGGTTTGTGGTCTAATATACAAAAAAGAAGAAGATATTGGATTTATATCCTGCCCTCCACTCCAAAGAGTCTCAGAGCAGCTCACAATCTCCTTTACCTTCCTCCCCCACAACAAACACCCTGTGAGGTGGGTGGGGCTGGAGAGGGCTCTCACAGCAGCTGCCCTTTCAAGGACAACCTCTGCCAGAGCTATGGCTGACCCAAGGCCATGCTAGCAGGTGCAAGTGGAGGAGTGGGGAATCAAACCTGGTTCTCCCAGATAAGAGTCCGCACACTTAACCACTACACCAAACTGGCTCTCCAGTTCTAAAGGAGTTCCTGCTACAAAAAACCCTTGGTTGCCATCCTCCAGATGAGGAACTCAAAGAAAAACCGTGACAAAATACCGAATACAATCATTAGTACATTTATAATTATTTATTTATGAAACTTCAAAGTACTTGATTATCATGATCCAATCCAACAATTAGTATTTTAAGGTAAGTTCATATAATTCATTTACAAAATGCATCTAAGCACAATTACATCAGAACAAATAGCTTAAAGTGCTTAGTGCTACAAAGTGCTTGTAAGTCAAAGTGCCTGTCCAGATTTTTCTTCCAAAATGAATATATCTGAAGATTCCCCGATGTCCCTCTGATGGAGCCTGGAGCCAGCAGGATGCTTGCCACACAGTTTCCACTGCCTTTATCAAAGAGGGATATCCAAAAAGTTGTATTTCACAATGGCACTTAAGGGCAAGGACTGAAGCTAATACAAGCACGGGAATGATACTGCATGCTTGTATTATCTTCTGTCCTTGCCCTTAACTGCCATTGCGAAATACAACTTTTTGGATATCCCTCTGATAAAAACAGTGGAAATGGTATGACAAGTGTCCTGCTGGCTCCAGGCTCTGTCAGAGGGAACAACACAAAGCCAGGGGCACCACCCCTGCAGGTATCTGCCACTGAGCCATTGAGACTCAAGTATTTATTCCACCCAGCACTAACCTGCCTGTCCCCCTTCATTTTTTTTCAGCAATTGCAACACATGTAAAGTGGTATATGTTCTGATACGTAGAGACTGTTCCAAATGTATGTTGGCAGTACAACATGCCCAGTTAAGGTTTGGGTGTCAGAACACCGATCTAGAGTGCACAGTAAAATTCAGGAAGTTCCTCTCATCTCACACTATGCAGATACTCAACATTCTATTGAAAAGATGATGTAAGTGGTTATACATGGATGTGCGGAGGACTCTTTTACATGAGGAATCACTGTGGACACCTAAGGCTCAAAACTTTGGCCCCTGCAGGATGAAATAACTGCACAGGTTATTCCTGTTTTTTATCGTTGATCCTCTGTTATATTAGAATTGATGTAAAATAATGTGTAAATTGAATCATATCACTATGTATTGTTGGTCTTGTCTCTTTAAAAGCTTGAAGAAATGTTTGCAATTAATTGCATGTACTGTTATTTAATGTCTGTGCATGGGCTGCAATACTGAGAAATGTTCTCCATAGAATATGATTTGTGCTCAGTGTGCTTGTTGAATTATATAAGTGGTGAGTGCTTTTGCATTTATATCACATTATGTTTTATTAAGCAATGATAGTTTTTCATATTGCTATATTGTATTTGTAGACTTGGGACTTGACAATTATGGACAACTTTTTACCCCTCCATGAGGAAGGTATCTGAAATGAGCTAATCATCTAGCAAGCTGTGTCAGTGGTGGTTTGAAACGTCCAATTCAAGATTCCATATTTGGCACCATTCATTGAAGATGACATGCACTTTATTGAACTGGATTATTGCATTACATTGCATTGGAATCGATTGCACTGAAGATGATTTATACTTACCTTTGAATGAATAGTTGTGGAATTACTAATCAATGAGATAAGAATATTTATTAGCAATTCGGCCACAGTCTTTTTCTGTTTCCTACTGATCATCCAGATGGGGCCTAGAGATCTCCCAGAATTCCAACTGATCTCCAGACTATGGAGATCAGTTCCCCTGCAGAAAGCAGTGGCTTCAGAGGGCAAATTCAGTGCTATAGATTTTAGGTGAAAGCCCTCCCCAGATCCCCCACATGGCAGGTGCTGCCTACAAATCTCCAGAAACTTCCCAGGCCAGAGTTGGCAACCATAATTAATTATCTCCATTAATGCAGGAAGCAGTAAAAGAAATAGGGAAGGGAATGAAGAACCTAGCCAAGGAGTATATTACAAGCATCAGAAGAAGGCTGTAACCCCGTCTTTCAGATTTAGAACTTGCAAGCTCATTTATTCCCTTGTGACCTCTGTGTTCTATTAATGTCATGCACCCTATGCAGGGTTATGCTTAATGATGGCAAAGAGGCTTCAGATGGGAGCAAAAATATGCGGAACCTGCCACTTGATGGGGATAGGCTGTCAGGAGCCGTGTACACCAGTGCTAGAAGGTCAACCAGGGGTGCCATTTGGAGGCAGCCTGGGAACATGGAGCTGCCCCTTTCACTGCATTTCAGACCACATATGATTATTCCCAAGGTCTGCTTGTGTCTCTAATTATTATGAGGCATAAAGCAATAGCCATTTTTTCCTTTATGGCTTGAACATACCAAGTGGCTGTTCTTTGAACAGTGTATTGTAGAGTACTGTGTTCTGTTTTGGGCACCACAATTTCAGAAGGATATGGACAAACTGGAAGATGTCCAGAGGAGGGCAAGAAAGATGGTGAGGGGTCTCTACGGTGCATTCATCAGTTTGTAAGAAAGAGTCAATGTGCATTCACTCTATGAATGAAACTCAAGACCAGCACCTGGATCAATGTCCTGCAAGGAAAGGCTGAAGGAGCTGAGTATGTTTAGGCTGGAGAGGAGATGATTGAGAGGTGATGTGATAACCATCTTCAAGTACTTGAAGAGGTGGTCCCAGAAGGTTGGACAAGAACCAATGGGTTGAAATTAAATCAGAGAGTTTCCAGCTCAACATTAGGAAGAACTTCCTGACAGTAAAGTAAAGTAAGTTTATTTTTATATCCCGCCCTCCCCCGCCAAAGGCAGGCTCAGGGCGGCTCATAGACATGGAAACCATAATTTAGATAAAATACAATGTAAACAAGAGTTTTAAAATACAATTCAATTACATAAATTAATTAAAATAGATAAAAACAGGTACTATAAGGTGCTATAGGTCACAATCATACATAAGATGGCTATATGGTTACAGGTCAGTTCCAGTTTCGATTTAGCCAGGTTCTATCATAAAAGCAAGCTGGAAGAGAAAAGTTTTGCAAGCCCTGCGGAACTGATTCAGGTCCCGCAGGGCTCGCATCGTCTCTGGGAGTTGATTCCACCATCGAGGGGCCATTGCTGAAAAAGCTTGCTCCCTAGTTGCCTTCAGTCTAGCTTTTCTTGGCCCAGGGATTTTTAGAAGATTTTGAAAGCTAGATCTCAGTGCTCTCTGGGGGACAGAGCGGTTACAGGGCTAGATGGTTACAGGTCAGTTCCAGTTTCGATTTAGCCAGGTTCTATCATAAAAGAAAGCTGGAAGAGAAAAGTTTTGCAAGCCCTGTGGAACTGATTCAGGTCCCGCAGGGCTCGCATCGTCTCTGGGAGTTGATTCCACCATCGAGGGGCCATTGCTGAAAAAGCTTGCTCCCTGGTTGCCTTCAGTCTAGCTTCTCTTGGCCCAGGGATTTTTAGAAGATTTTGAAAGCTAGATCTCAGTGCTCTCTGGGGAACAGAGCGGTTCCTTCGTGAAATAGGCTTTCTCAGGAGGTGGTGGGCTCTCCTTCTTTGGAGGTTTTTAAACAGAGGCTAGATGGCCATCTGACAGTAATGCCGATTCTGTGAACTTAGGCTGATAATGAGAAAGGAGGGTAGGAAGGGTTGCATCAGTGCTTAGTTCTTGGGCCCTTTCTTATATAATCAGGGATGTTTGCCACTTTGGGATCAGGCAGCAACTTTTCTTTGGGCCAGATTTGCCCAGGATCCTGGAGGGATTTTTTTTTTGCCATCTTCTGGACTAGATCTCTGGATCCAACTCTATGACTCCCCCAACCCTTCATATTCATAATGAAATCTCTTTCGGTCAGCCCACTCTGGAATAGTGCTCCTCCAGCTTGCACAGGAAAAGGCTGTGGCTCAATGACAGAGCATCTGTGCAAAAGGTCCCAGGTTCGATCTCCAGCGTCTCCAGTTAAAGATAGACCAGTGGTCTGATTCAGTAACCCTGTTCACATGTTACATCGAACATGCATACATTCTGCCTGTATGTGCATTCATCAGTTTGTAAGAAAGAGCCAATTTGCGTTCACTTTATGTATGAAACTCAGGACCAGTAATTGGATCAATGTGCACTTTTAATCACACATTCAAATGTTTGTGTGTGCACTAAGTGCTGTCAAGTCACTTCCAACTTATGATGGCCCTGAGAATTAATGTCATACACCCTATGCAGGTGCTTGAATGACAGATGTCTAAATGGTGCATTCTGTCACCCTCTTACCAAGATGAGAGAGCAAAGATTATCCAGATTGCTAATTATTAGTCTCCCTAGAACAGTAATGGAAACAAAGAATTGTCCTGGATTCACAACGGTGCTCTCAGTCCATAATATCTGTAATGGAACATGTGGAAGACCTTTGCAGTCTGAGGAGACAGGGATGATGATCTATTCATTCCAAACCTGTGTATGGCAGCATTAAGCTACAAAAGGGTTAATGCCCTTAACAGAGGAATTATGTTTGCTTCAACTGCTGCAGAGTCCTGAAAATCAGTCCCAGCTGAGGTTGATAACTGATAAGGGTAGGGGTTATGTTAAATTAAGCCTGAGTGAGTGCTGCTCTGCGAAGAAGCCACTGCTTGATGAACAGATGGTTGTGGTGACGACAGAGTCCCCAACCACAGCAACAAGCCTTCTTGGGGAGTATCTTTGTACTGAAACTTTGGTTTCATGTTGTAATCTTTAGAATAGTTTACCTTTAAGTTAGCGAATATTGTTTTGATACATGATTGACCCACTGCTGAGGACTATATGTGTGGGTATCCTTGTTGTTATTCTTGAGTTAGTGAATAAAATTGCTTTCTGTTTGCAAACTGCATTGGTCTGAAATCAATTAAAGAACAATATCTTAATGTGAACATTGATGCATACTGGGAACTCCACAGAGAATGAACAGAGTTTTACTTCAGGGATGGGGGGTAGGTAGGTTTCTGACTTGCAGCCTCTCGATGGGACTAAACCACCCTCCACAGTTGTTTCAGCTATCCAAATAATGCGTGTGTGGGGGGAGACAAGAACCGTCCCCTCCCCTGCCCAATAGTTCTGATCCAAATCAAGCCCATCTGCACTTTTTATACAGAAGTTGCAGCTACAGTGTGACAAACGCATGTAACAACTTAATATCACATTTGGCCAGGGACCCTTGGCTTTCATATCCTGAGTATGCAGCCTCTTATAACAGCACCCAGGGATATTCCTATACCCCTTTACAAGTTTGATGGCTCCTGTTTGGGTGGGAACTGCTCCAAGGGTTCCAATGATGACTGGCAGGATTAGTAACCTTCTTCCCTCAGAGGTGCTCTTATTCTGTTTGTAGGTCTTGGTATTTTGTGATCTCTCCTGTTCTTTCCTGAGTCAGTTTGGTGTAGTGGTTAAGTGTGCAGACTGTTATCTGGGAGAACCAGGTTTGATTCCCTACTCCTCCACTTGTATTTGCTGGAATGGCCTTGGGTCAGTCATAGCTTTGGCAGAGGTGGTCCTTGAAAGGGCAGCTGCTGTGAGAGTCCTCTCAGTCTCACCCACCTCACAGGGTATCTGTTGTGGGGGAGGAAGATAAAGGAGATTGTGAGCTGCTCTGAGATTCGGAGTGGAGAGCGGGATATAAATCCAATATCTTCTTCTTCTTTTCTATTCTACTGTCGCCTAGGATTGCAATGTCAATTATCCAAACACTATTTCTCATGTTTTCTACAATTGTGGTATCAGAGGTGTTCCAGGTGTTTTATCTGTTTGTAATTGGAAGTCCCAAAGACACTTTGATTCATCCAAGATTTTGTCTGGTTTGTGCTCCCATTAATTTCTAGTAGAATGGTAAGTCATATTTCTTCTGAACTGTCAGTCAGATACTTGACTAGTAGATGGTGTTCTGCAGTTCAAGATCTAGAAGGGCAACTAGAATGATTAAAGGGCTGGAGCACTTTCCCTATGAAGAAAGGTTGAAACGCTTGGGACTCTTTAGCTTGGAGAAACGTCGACTGCGGGGTGACATGATAGAGGTTTACAAGATAATGCATGGAATGGAGAAAGTAGAGAAAGAAGTACTTTTCTCCCTTTCTCACAATACAAGAACTCGTGGGCATTCGATGAAATTGCTGAGCAGACAGGTTAAGACGGATAAAAGGAAGTACTTCTTCACCCAAAGGGTGATTAACATGTGGAATTCACTGCCACAGGAGGTGGTGGCGGCCACAAGTATAGCCACCTTCAAGAGGGGTTTAGATAAAAATATGGAGCACAGGTCCATCAGTGGCTATTAGCCACAGTGTATGGAGCACAGGTCCATCAGTGGCTATTAGCCACAGTGTATGGAGCACAGGTCCATCAGTGGCTATTAGCCACAGTGTATGTGTGTATATAACATTTTTTGCCACTGTGTGACACAGAGTGTTGGACTTGATGGGCCGTTGGCCTGATCCAACATGGCTTCTCTTATGTTCTTATGTTCTTATCTATCCAAGTTCTTGGGAACTGCAGATGTACTTACATAGGATTCTTGGTGTTGCAAGCAACACTGTCTTCTAAAGCTGTGCTGGTGTTGTTTGCTCTATTTGCTCTGAAGACGACTGCCTTTATTGTCTCATCTACCACTTGCAGCTGCTAAAATGGTCTTGGGTCTCGCAGATCTTGTCCTTGAAAAGGGCAGTTTCTGTGAGAGCTGTCTCAGCCCCACTTATCTCACAGAGTGTTTGTTGTGGGAGAGAAAGATAAAGGAGATTGTGATCCACTCTGAGACTCTGAGATTCAGAGTGAAGGGCGGTATTAAGATTAATTGAATATTTTGAATGGTCTATTTTCAGTACAGTTGGGAAAAGGCTAATATAATAAAAGGAGTTCCCAGTTTTGTTGCATTAAACACTGGATTAGTGAAAAAGCAAATGAACCTGTTGATTGCTGAAGTTGTATTTTTATTAACTGGTATGTGTTATTTATGCTGTGCTTGTTGCTCTGTTGCAAAATGGCAGTGTAACTATTTTCTCTATTCTGTTCCGGGCACTCAGTAGATTCATGGACTGTGCCATATTAAACTAAGTTAATTACTTAGTAAAGTAACATTTGCATATTTCAAAACTACCTTGGCAGGCAGCATCAGGAGAATTCTATAAATAATAAACATCAATATCACTAGAGAAAGAACTTGAAAAATGTTGTAGGCATGTTTTTGACATCATGCACAACAAGGACGGGGGATTGCTGGTATTTTCACTAAATTATTATTCAATTATTCAAAACAAAAGTTTTTAGAGCAGTGTTTTTGAGTGTTTTTGAGCTTTGGGCTTCCCTTTTGAAATATATTCAGCTATAATAGCTATGTCCCAGGTCTAGATGTCCTTGTGGGCACCTAGTAATACACAAGATCAAATGGTTCTGGATGCTGATGTGTATTCTTCCTGTATCAAAACTCACTTCCTGGTGCTTCAGTAGGGCTGAAATGATATGGATATAGATGCCATGGGTGGTTTTAGTAATTCTGCAGCCCTGGGCAAAAGTCCAGGATGGGGCCTCTGAATCACTGCCACCCCCCACCCCAGGACAAAACAAAAGGTGGCCTTCACCCTATGTGAAGTGGGCAGGAGATGATCCTGTTGCCAGAGGCCAGCTGCCCAAGTCCCAGATAGCTTGAGTGGCAGCAGAGACCTACTCTTTCCCCTCCCCTTGGGCTATGGGGCTGGGGGTCACTGTGGCATACTGGTAGAGTATGCCACAGGCCAATGCCATGCTGGGAATTATTAGGAAGGGAATTGAAAACAAATCAGCCAGTATCATAATGCCCCTGTATAAATCGATGGTGCGGTCTCATTTGGAATACTGTGTGCAATTCTGGTCACCGCACCTCAAAAAGGATATTATTACATTGGAAAAAGTGCAGAAAAGGGCAACTAGAATGATTAAAGGTTTGGAACACTTTCCCTATGAAGAAAGGTTGAAACGCTTGGGGCTCTTTAGCTTGGAGAAACGTCAACTGTGGGGTGACATGATAGAGGTTTACAAGATTATGTATGGGATGGAGAAGGTAGAGAAAGAAGTATTTTTCTCCCTTTCTCACAATACAAGAACTCGTGGGCATTCGATGAAATTGCTAAGCAGTTGGGTTAGAATGGATAAAAGGAGGTACTTCTTCACCCAAAGGGTGATTAACATGTGGAATTCACTGCCACAGGAGGTGGTGGCGGCTACAAGCATGGCCAGCTTCAAGAAGGGGTTAGATAAAAATATGAAGCAGAGGTCCATCAGTGGCTATTAGCCACAGTGTGTGTGTATATATATAAATAAATAATTTTTTTGGCCACTGTGTGACACAGAGTGTTTGACTGGATGGGCCACTGGCCTGATCCAACATGGCTTCTCTTATGTTCTTTTGAGTGTCTACCATGCAGAAGGTCCCAGGCCCAATCCCCAGCATGTCCAGCTAGAAGGGCCAGGTGGTGATGTGAAAGACCTGTGCCTGAGATGCTAGAGAACTGCTGCCAATCTGAGTAGACAATACTGACCTTGATGGACCGACGGTCTGATTCAGTATAAGGCAGCTTCATGTGTGTTCATGTATGTTTGTGGGTTCCAGATCAGCTACCCCTGTTAGCTATTGGCTTAGACTGCTGCTGCTGTATAGAGATTACACAACTGAATCTACAGTGACAACATGTATGGATGACTATTTCGTAAACGTGAAGAACTCTCTGGCTGGACGACAAGATGTATTTGGTGGGTTTGTTCTCATGTGCTTCTGAACACATGAGTCAGTGGATCAATTAGATTATTTTAGCAGCAGAGCTACCATTTTTCACATGCCTTCATTATCTTCTCTCATGGTGCCGGGCCTGAAGGGCAGAAACTAAGCCATTCCTTCTTTCAGATGGCAAGTCAGTGTGGTGTAGTGCTTAGAATTGTACTTTGAGTTGGTAGACGCAGGTTCAAATTCTGCACATCATGAAACTCACTGGGTTTTCTTGAACCAATCGCCTTCTTTCAGATGACCTACCTCACAATAGGTTTTGTAGAAAGGCAGGCTAAAATATTGTCTAAACTAATAAACTGGAGGGATAAAGCTGAACTAGATAGATTCATCTGCTGGCCAGGGCTACTCTCAGTGGCTCATAACTCCCCAAGCCCTAGTATTTGTGTTCCCGTGTTTCAGATGTCTTGCACACCTACCCACCAGCAATGGTCAAAAGTCAGAGTTTTAGAAGTTAGGTCAGACATTCCAGTTTAACAGGAGCTAGAACACAGAGTGCCTTAGGCAAACTCAAAAGCTTGGATCCACTTTGTAGATTTTTTAAAAAATATATATTATTGTCCTCTGAACAGTGGATTCTCTCTTGAAAAAAATAGAAAGTAAAAGTCCTCTCCATCTTTTCAGGGCTTGGGCATTTAGCAAGGGGGAGGAGCAAGGAGAAGCAGCCTCCTGGGAAACACAAACCCATACTTCCTCTGTAAAACTAGTTATGATATATATTTTTTTTACCCTGGCAAGATTGGAAGTCCATCAAGGCCATGATGGAGATAATTGATCTCCACTAGATTGTTAAAGGTGAACTGCATGTGCAGCCACAGTTTGGATACAGAATGCATAGGGAGGGAAGAGGCAATTTAACACTCCAGTTCCAATTCCAATTGGTTTACAGGTCCTCCGATGATTGGATTGAGCAGTGATTCTTTTCGGGGTTTTTTGCCAGCTTCATGATGTTCATGGGGTGGCTGCTCTTTGAAATGGTTAGGTTGGGATGGTAGGAACGAGGCAGGTTGTTCAACACAGGCAGAGGTAATTGGTATCCCCACTCCAGGCATCAGAGGGTCATTCATAAAAAAAGACCATAATTCATTGTATGGTGGAGTGGGGTTGGGAAGGAACAGCCTTGTGCTGCTGAGTAGCATCAACTGAATCCTTAGTTGTCTGTGTGTGGCACATTGGAAGAGGGGGATGAAACTGGACAGCACTTGGCAGTTAATGGTCAGGCTAAAACAAAGAAAACTGGTGAGAATGCTGGCTATGTTTGGAGCCAAAATGGATTTGACCAAAAATCAGCAGCTACTTGGTGGCTGCTGTTGCAACTCCCCCTATGTGTTAGGAAGTTGTGATGTTGCAGATCTAAGGTTGCCAGGTCTGATTCATGGAAATTTTAGGGGTGGTCCTGGGGAAGCCTTGGAGATGGGAGGGCACTTTGCCAGGTATAATGCCACAGACTACACCTTCCAAAGCAGCCATTTTTGCCAAGGGAACTGATTCCAGTAGTCTGGAGATCAGTTGTAATCCCAGAAGATCTCTGAGTTCAACTGGAGGTTGGTAACCCTATGCAGATTATTTATTTAATAAAACCTACTTTAAGCGAAACATGGCTATCTCATCTACAAATAAACACCACATGATACCAAAATAACACAAAACTGTGCAAACTTTTGAGTACTTCATAATTATTCATTAGGCTGGATTCCAGCCATGGTGTTCATGCCTCTTTGTCTGTGCATCATATAGGATATTCTATCATATATAGGATACCTGTGGGAAGCTTAATTGCCTTCAGGGTCATCATCATGTCTTAATTTGGTGGGTGCTGCTACAACTTGTCCCTGTTGTCAGGCACCAAGCTCTTTTTTAGATCAGAGCGATCAGCTAAACTGCTGACTTTTTTGGCTGTGTATCTTCAGCTCTTTTGGTCAACAGATAAATCAGCTGGTTATTCTAACAGAAATTTTAGGACACTTTAAAGGAATCTGAGGCTTGTTCTCTGTTTTTGAAATCTCAGGATGCTTCTTAGCCAGGTATCATGCCAATATCGGAAACATTTAGAAAAGCAATTTATAATATGCTAGATGATGTTCTTATCATTGCCAAGAAGATCAATGAAATGAATAATGGAAATATGGATCTTCAGTAAGACAGGGCAGCTTTCAGTAAATGGCATGAAATTAAGATATAGTCTAGAGGTGTTATGGTACATGATGCAACAAAAATATATCTGGTAAACTTGCAAGGAACTCATTTAATCCATTGACAGATTTAGCAGTGCCTTAACTTTGCATGGCAAAGACATCTGAGTGTTCCATATGGATAATAAATAATTAATACAATTTTCTGTGCATTTGGTAGCACTTATCCCAAAAGCATTTTTTTCATAATCAACACAAATCATAAAATGCTACAATATATATACTTTTTTGTGTGTGTGTGTGTGTGTGTGTGTGTGTATATATATATATATATATATATATATATATATATATATATATATATATATATATATATATATATATATATATATATATATATATTTATATATATATATACACACACACACACACACACAAATTTTGGCCACTGTATGATACAGAGTGTTGGACTGGATGGGCCATTGGCCTGATCCATCGTGGCTTCCCTTATGTTCTTATGCTTTGGGTTGAAATAGAGAGCCCAAAAGGAAATTTTACAATGGGAATTTGTTATCGCCCACCAAATCAAAAGATAGAGGACAATTATAATATGATGGAAGGATTAAAGATAGCGGCTAAACGTAAAAACTGTGTCATAATAGGTGATTTTAACTACCCGCAGATTGATTGGGTCAATATGTGTTCTGGTCGAGAGAAAGAGATTGCGTTTCTTGATGCTCTCAATGATTGTGCTATGGAGCATATGGTCACAGAACCTACCAGGGGTGGGGCAATCCTGGATTTGGTTCAAAGTAATGCCCAAGGCTTGGTGAGAGAGGTAAAAGTGATTGCACCGCTTGGGAGCAGTGACCATAACGTTATTGATTTCACCATTTGTATAAATAGAGATTTGCTCCAAAAGACCGGCACAACCACGTTTAACTTTAAAAGGGGTAAATTCTCTGAGATGAGGACACATGTGAAGAGGAAACTGAAAGGAAAGGTAAATACAGTCAAAACCCTTGGGGAAGCTTGGAGGCTATTTAAAACTACAATCCTAGAAGCTCAGATAAAATATATACCACAAGTTAGGAAAGGCAGAAACAGGTATAAGAAAAGGGCTGCATGGTTAACAAACAAAGTAATGGAAGCTGTAAAAGGTAAGAAGGACTCCTTTAAGCAGTGGAAAGCTAGTCCAAGTGAGATTAATAAAAGGGAACACAGGCTGTGGCAAATCAGATGCAAGACTGTAATCAGGCAGGCAAAAAGGGGCTATGAGGAGCATATTGCAAAAAACATAAAGACCAACAATAAAAATTTCTTCAAATATATTAGAAGCAGGAAACCAGTCAGGGAGGCAGTGGGGCCATTGGATGACCAAGGGGTAAAAGGATTACTGAAGGAGCATAGGGAAATGGCTGAGAAGCTGAATGCATTTTTCCCCTCCGTCTTCACTGTGGAAGACGAGAAGTATTTGCCCACTCCAGAACCACGAATTTTGGAAGGAGTGTTGAAAGACCTGAGTCAGATTGAGGTGACAAGAGAGCAGGTCCTACAACTGATAGACGAATTAAAAACTAATAAGCCACAAGGTCTGGATAGCATACATCCAAGAGTTCTGAAAGAACTCAAAGTTGAACTTCTGGATCTCCTGACAAAAATATGTAATCTTTCATTGAAATCTGCCTCCGTTCCTGAGGACTGGAAGGTAGCAAATGTCACCCCCATCTTTAAAAATGGTTCCAGAAGAGATCTGGGAAATTACAGGCCAGTCAGTCTGACTTCAATACCGGGAAAGTTGATAGAAACCATTATCAAGGACAGAATGAGTAGGCACATTGATGAACATGGGCTATTGAGGAAGACTCAGCATGGGTTCTGCAAGGGAACATCTTGCCTCACTAACCTGTTGCATTTCTTTGAGGGGGTGAACAAACATGTGGACAAAGGAGACCCAATAGATGTTGTTTACCTTGACTTCCAGAAAGCTTTTGATAAAGTTCCTCATCAAAGGCTCCTTAGAAAGCTTGAGAGTCATGGAGTAAAAGGACAGGTCCTCTTGTGGATCAAAAACTGGCTAATTAATAGGAAGCAGAGAGTGAGTATAAATGGGCAGACTTTGCAGTGGAGGACGGTAAGCAGTGGGGTGCCGCAGGGCTCAGTACTGGGTCCCATGCTCTTTAACTTGTTCATAAATGATTTGGAGTTGGGAGTGAGCAGTGAAGTGGCCAAGTTTGCAGATGACACTAAATTGTTCAGGGTGGTGAGAACCAGAGAGGATTGTGAGGAACTCCAAAGGGATCTGTTGAGGCTGGGTGAGTGGGCGTCAACGTGGCAGATGAGGTTCAATGTGGCCAAGTGCAAAGCAATGCACATCGGGGCCAAGAATCCCAGCTACAAATACAAGTTGATGGGGTGTGAACTGGCAGAGACTGACCAAGAGAGAGATCTTGGGGACATGGTAGATAACTCACTGAAAATGTCAAGACAGTGTGCGATTGCAATAAAAAAGGCCAACGCCATGCTGGGAATTATTAGGAAGGGAATTGAAAACAAATCAGCTAGTATCATAATGCCCCTGTATAAATCGCTGGTGCAATCTCATTTGGAATATTGTGTGCAATTCTGGTCACCGCACCTCAAAAAGGATATTATTACATTGGAAAAAGTCCAGAAAAGAGCAACTAGAATGATTAAAGGGTTGGAACACTTTCCCTATGAAGAAAGGTTAAAACACTTGGTGCTCTTTAGCTTGGAGAAACATCGACTGCTGGGTGACATGATTGAGGTTTACAAGATAATGCATGGGATGGAGAAAGTAGAGAAAGAAGTACTTCTCTCCCTTTCTCACAATACAAGAACTCGTGGGCATTTGATGAAATTGCAGAGCAGTCAGGTTAAAACAGATCAAAGGAAGTACTTCTTAACCCAAAGGGTGATTAACATGTGGAATTCACTGTCACAGGAGGTGGTGGCAGCTACAAGCATAGACAACTTCAAGAGGGGGTTAGATAAAAATATGGAGCAGAGGTCCATCAGTGGCTATTAGCCACAGTGTGTGTGTGTGTGTGTATGTGTGTATATATATATATATATATATATATATATATATATATATATATATATATATATATATATTTGGCCACTGTGTGACACAGAGTGTTGGACTGGATGGGCCATTGGCCTGATCCAACATGGCTTTTCTTATGTTCATACAGTATAACACAGAATAGGTGAGTCAAGAGTCTCAAACCCAATATTTATTTTTACCCCTGTTTTGTCTCTTTCCCCAAAGAAAGCACACACAGACTGTGAGATCAGGAAGAGGAGAAGACATTAAAAGAGAATACAGAAATTTATACCCAGCATCCTATTAATATTTCTGCTGTGTCAAATTTCCGTATTCTTCTTCTGATGTGTCAGATTTTCATATTCATCTTTGTTTGATAACAATCCATCTTTGTGATCAATAACAATCCATCTTTTGAAGGTCCCTAATAGTTCAGTAAATGTCCATGGCTCCTTTTAAAAACATTTTTAAAATATGAAGATGGATTTAAATTCTTGAGTTAAAACTTGGTAGGTTTTGTTATTGTTTGGTTATTTTACACTATCACTGCTTGATATTTTTCACCCACCTTATGCTATCTCATGTGCTCATGGGGTCATACAAAGGTGCAGAGGTATATAGCTTGGTGTTTATCCATCTCTGCACCAGATAGTTTGATCATACCCATCCTATTTATTTAGGCTCCCGTCCTTAGTATCTCCCCCCCACAACAACAACAACAACAAAAATACATGTGCACTCCCGTGGCTAGCAAAACCATCTTTCTGCTAACAAAGAGAAAACGTGCACTTTAGTCACTGAGATAATAACCTGTGTATATGGGGGTTGAGATGCAAACCAATACTCTAAACAAATGAAGGGGAATAAGTTTCTTAAACAAGAAATAGATTTTATTAAGTTAACAGAAACAGAATCAAGATAAGCCAGGTAAATAAAAAATAGAGGTGTTACAGAAAGGAAATAAATACATGTGTGAGATACAAATACAGTTTAAACCATTTCCTTAACCAACTACCTGCTAAAAAGGGAGAAATTAATAGAGGAGAATGAAAGGCGTACAAGTCGGCTTCCTGAAGACAGCTGGGCAGCTCTGGAGAAGCACAGCAGAATGGGGTGGAGAAATATTGAAACCATTAGGGTTTGTAGAATCTTTCGGGCTCAAGTGCCGTGTTCTACTGGAGAAAGTTTTTCTTCCAGATGTTTTGTTCTCAGCTGTTTCGTTCTTTGCTGCATTGCACAGCAGCCAAGAAGGTCAGAGCGCCTGCTCCAGCTGCAACGCCACTAAGGATGTTCTCCGCAGCTGAGAACGAAACGTCTGGAAGAAAAACTTTCTCCAGTAGAACACGGCACTTGAGCCCGAAAGATTCTACAAACCCTAATGATGTTACCAGCCATGAAAACCTGAAATCTTTGATAATCGAGAAACCAATGATACAGTTGGGGTAACAGTGGGATCCCAAATCTGCTACAAATTGGATGAACTGAGGGATGACATTTTATACACTTTTGCTAAGATTGAGGAGGTGAAAAAGTATCAGCACTGGAATATGGGATTGATGAAAAGTTCATCTATCCAGAAATGAGCTAATTTGAAAATGATTTTTGCATGCATTTTGGAAAAGAGTTTTTCTTCTTTTGCATAAGAGATAAAAAAAAACATCAAGAAGTATTAAGAGAGTTTAGACAGGCAAGTAGATGGCTGAGTACTTTACATGATGGGGTAGGGGGAGAAATCTTCCTGTTCAGCACATAAGATGAAATAGCTGGGGCTGGCCTGTTGCTCATTGTCTTAATTATTTGGGTTGTTACTAAAGCCAGATTATCAGGGAGGGTAACCCTTAGATCCTTGGGGACTCCTTGGTTGACTTCCACCAGATATGTCTGTCACATGAGTAATGGAGGAGGTGCTTTACATAAATTGCATGCCTTCAGTGTGACTCACTGTTATCAGTTTGATTGAGACTCAATTTTTCATTGCTATGCCCTAAGGTTGCAAGCCCCCAGGTCCCAGCAGGGGATCCCCTGGTATTGAGGGCTTCTTCCCACCATGGGCCTGCAGGCCAGCAGGGGAAACCCCTCCCCTAAACAACCCCAATGCAATGACATCACCTGGAAGTCTAAGGTTTAAGCCCAATTTAACCATAGAATTTGCCCAAAAACCAGAGAGTCCCTTGTGTGAAATTCTCAATACAATGACATCACTTCTGGGTGATGTCATCCTATCAGGGATGTCCTGTGATGTCCCTGCCCACTCCCAGAATGCCCCCCAAATCCCCCCACCAGACCAGCAAGGGGACCTGGCAACCCTAACCCATGCAAAGATGTGCAGGTACAAGGGTCCCCAATGAGGGGGAGTCCTGTGACATTAGGCTATAAAAAGGAAGGAAAGGGAAAAGGGAGGAGGTTGGCCGGAAGGAGAAGGCACAGGAGCAGAAAGGAAAGCCAATGGGGAGAAGTATTGTCTCAGAAAAGTCCCTAGGTGAAGAAGCCGGCTGCAATATTGTGTCTCTTCTCCTTTGTAATGTATTCTAACAAAGGGGTGGGTGAAGATAACCTTTGGGTACCTAGAATCCTCAACTGGAAATGAAACCATTTGTGCAAAGAAGCAGTGACTGGGCTGGTGCTTTCAAGACCCCTTGGATCCCAGTTGTGAGGTTCCCTTGACCCCAGCGTGTATCACAGATGTCTCTTCCAATCCAATCTGTTTCTTCCAGTCCTACCCCATCTCCATAACATTCCTTGTTACACAATGTAAGCTTCCTTGTGAACATGACAGATCTAAAAATAATCAAAGTACATGAGGAGAAGAGCTACCATCATTTCAAACGCTGCAACTTGGGGGAAGGGCTGTTACTCAGTGGTAGAGTACATGCGTTTCAGGAAGGAAGATTCACAATGAATCCCTCGAATCTTCAGCTAAAAAGATCTCAGAGTAGCATTTTTTGGGGGGTGGGGGGGTGGGGAAATATTCTTTGCCTGAAACATGGGAGAGTAACTTCTATCAGGGGCAGACAATATCGATCTAGATGCTTCAATATAAAGCAGCTTTGCATGTTCTGCTTCTGATTATATCTTTTCGAGAATATAAAGGAGTTAAGCACCCTCACTGCTTTTCTTTAAATAAATGCTTTGTTTTAAGTTTATGTATTTATTCATTTATCTGATTTTCAATAAAATTCAATTCTACCTCACCATAGATTTTAATCCTTTCTTTCGCCAAGTCCAGTTCACAGACATCTCAGGGATAAGGGCTCCTCAAAAACACTTGACAGTTGAACTTACTGTACTCAAAGGTGTCAGTAAAATGCAAGTCAATCTGATCTGATCTGTTTGGTTCATAACCATCAGCTACAAGCACCTGTCAAACTATTGTGCAGTTGCTTTTTAGAAAACTGTGCATGTGCAAAGCTGCTGCTGATTCAAACTGATTGGCAGCCATTAGCTTCATGGGGGTGTAGATTAGAAATCCACTCTAGGAATCAGTTTCTAGTCCCACCCCCCGTAACTATGTTGGGAGTGGCTAAAATACAGCGAAGTTAGATATTGGAGGGCCTTGAGATCTCCTGTTATATTTCAGCTTTCCACAAACACAATGATTGGAGAGAAATTAGAAGCCCATTCCTGGAGAATACAAAACACTGGATCCATGCTTTTTATTGTGCTATGTGTGGATGTGATACATAGTTTTCCAATGTGTTTGATAACTCCATGCAAAAATCCTGAAGATGATTTTTGGTGTGCTGGGAGTTAGAAGCACATTCTGAGCTGAGAGTAGGTTTCTAAGGTGAAAGGGCAACATGATAGAGGTTTATAAAATTATGCATGGGATGAAGAGAGTTGACAAAGAGAAATTTTCCCCCTCTCCCAAAATACTAGAACTCAAGGACATCAGTTGACAAAAGGAAATACTTTTTTACATAGAGAATGATTAAAATGTGGAATTTGCTGACTAATGATGCAGTGATGGCCACTGGAATAAACATCTTTAAAAGGGGATTGGATAGATTTGTGGAGCCATGATATCTGAGGTGAACCTCCATGTTCAGAGTCACTAAACCTCTGAATCTCAGAGCCAGGAGGCAACATCAGGGGAAGAACTCGACCTCTATGCCCTGTTGTTGGCCATCCAGAGGGACTGGTTGGCTACTGTGTGAGACAGGATGCTGGTCTACTGGTATGATCCTGGTACGATCCTGTAGGGCTCTTCTTATGTTCTAAACCTCCTTATATCACTGTACTTAGGGAAGCTTCTGTTTAGGAGATATTCACATGTGCAAAAAGCCAATTGTGTTATATGGTTAGTAGGGAATAGCAAAGCCACCTGCTGAATGCTGACGAATATCAAACTGACTGTTGAAAAATCAAGTCCCTATTTGCAACCAAAGAACAGGACATGAGCTGAATCAGCATGTATTCAGTTGTCCTCACTCAGGGCAAAACTGAGTGCTAATAAAGTTACACTCAACAGGGAAAGGCGATTCAATTGTTACCTGTTAAGTATATTATACATCTGTTTGTTAGTGATTGATTAATTCATATGATGTATTCATGGCACTGTTTGCTGAATCCAAATGTTTAGGCATGCAAAATATCTTAGTTGTGCACCTGAATGTATAATATTGAGAAAAGGCCCTGTGACACATGAGTCCCTACAGTCCCTTTATTCTTTTTATCCAGGCTGTGCTTTATAGCCTGGCCCAGTTTTCATCAGTCTTCTTGTTCATCTGTTCAACCAAAATGTTAAGCGGATACCAGAGTGAAAGATCTTCCGCTGACAGTATAATCACTGATGGAGTGGAAAAGTCTTACTTTATTCTGAGTATGAAAGCCTCTCCATTGACAACATCATCAGCCCAAACAAAAGAATGAAAAGGACTTATTTCATTTTACTGGATAGGAATTCAAAGCTGCAACTTGCAGGAGCAATTTTTTAACATCTCGTACAAGGAAATTTATGAATGCCAATTGAGCAAATTAACTGTTAAGGAAATCAAGGTCTGTTTTCCTGCAGTCAGCTTGGCAACAATGTGTGAAGGTTAGAAAAACCAAACCAAACCCATAGTCGATTATTTTTATTTTATTTTATTTTTATTTAATTCGATTTATATCCCGCCCTACCCCACCGAGGTGGGCTCAGGGCGGCTTACAACATAAAAACCAACAAAATCAATTTAAATACATTAATAATACATTAATAATTATAATTATACAATAAAATACATAAAATACCTATAAAATATATAAAAACACATAAAGCTCACTTCAGTATGTACTATGCTACCTTCTTATAGCAAAGACATCAATTGTTTCTGAGCTGAACATCCCACAGGGAGTGCTTGGATGAATCAGTTGCAAATGTTCATTATAATAATGTCAATAAACAGTCAAAATTTGAGAATTTAGAACTGAATTGCTGCTTAGAATTACTCAGGGTAGAATGGAACAAAAAGTCTAAAACATGTTTACTATGAAAAAAAGAAGACAAGTTTTGTAGGAGATGTCTGGTGGCAGCAATGGCCTCCACAAAATAGCCATAATGTACAATTCAGTCATCCAAGTCAAAACTCCTATAATCCTTCCTAACCTTTACAAGTTACATTGTTTGCCGTCACTTTCTCCAGAGTAGTGCTATTGTTCTGTATGAGACCACTGGATAAAAAAAAATGATTTGACAATTCTTTGCTAATATCCTGTTGCCTACTTAAAAAACAAATTAAGCTAAGCACAGACAAGGAAGCCGAAAAATCACAACTGCTCTAAGAATGCAACACAAATGCCTTATCAAATAAAAATTATAATAAGCTGGAAAATACCATATGGCCCTTCTACACCCAGGCGCAATAGGGCACCAATGTAATTATTATTATTCTTTTTACCATGACTCATTATGAGAAAGCATTGGGAGACATATGGTATTTTGTTTTTAATTTCTTTTTAACCATAAGTATGCATTTCTTGGCTTTCTCCCTGTGTACTTTACTACAACATAAATATTTAAAGGCAGTTATTAAAATGATCAATTAATTTGAATTTTATTAGCATGGTGCTGATTCAGCAGGGTAAATAATAGAAGCAGAAGGAAGATGTTATAATTGCTTTTAGTGCCTTTAAGAAAAGGATCGTTACCTGTGAAGTACCTGTTTACTGACATTCCAGGCATCATAACATCTGCCAGAACAGTGCAAGAAAAGCTGAGATGGGAGGCCTCTAAAGCACGGGTGTCAAACATATGGCCCGCAGGCCGGATCAGGCCCACAGAGGGCTCCAATCAGGCCCTCAAGCAACTGGCTGCCATCTGCTTCATTTTCCCTTGCCTGCTTTTTTCGGTTGCCATTTTGTGTTTCTCCCTGGACAGGCCAGAGCAGCAAAGCAGCCTTTGCCTCTCCCCCTCCCTTTTCCCAAAGGGAGGAGGAGGGAGGAGCAGCCTCAACCAATGAGGAAGCTTGGCTCTATAGCTCTGCTGGGTGATTAAGTTTGTCAGGCTCAATTAATCACCCTGCAGAGCTACTGAGACAAGCCTCTCTTCCTTCTAATTAATGGCTGAGGCCCCGGGGAAGGAAAGAAAGAGCCAGAGCTTCCTTTGTAGTCCCCACCATCAGGAGAGCTACAAAGAGTTCTTTTAAGACTAGCAACGTTTAGTGAAGGTATGAGCTTTTTGCCTTGGAGTTTTGTTGGGCTTGTTATGGGTGTAACTGGGTTTCCCTCTTCTTTTTCACTGTTCTCATGCCCTCCAGTCTTTTTGTCAATAGGAAAGCACGTGAAAGAAGAGAAATATCAAAATTTGGCCAAGAGTGTATTCCACCCCAGGTTTACCCAACAAATTTTCCTTAATTTTTCTTTCACATTTTCCTTTGATTGGGGGTCTTGAATTTAGACTTCCCAGATAGTAGACTGACACTGACCACTGTACATGGCAGTCTCTCTGTTCTTGTAGTTGTTTTTTGGAGGGGAAGTTGTATTTTTTTTAGTTGTAGTCAGTTTTCTGGGGGAAATTATAGTTTTGTAGACAAGCACATAGCCCTCAGTCTGTGCCATGGTGCCTTCACATGTTCTTGACTAGTGCATGAAGCAATTTCTGTACAAAAGCTTACAGTGTCCAGCTGCTTCATGTTCCTCTGGGTCTTAAACTGAAAGGAAAGGTCAATACAGTCAAAACCCTTGGGGAAGCTTGGAGGCTATTTAAAACTACAATTCTAGCTTAGATAAAATATATACCACAAGTTAGGAAAGGCACAAACAGATATAAAAAAAGGGCTGCATGGTTAACAAACAAAGTAATGGAAGCTGTAAAAGGTAAGAAGGACTCCTTTAAGCAGTGGAAAGCTAGTCCAAGTGAGATTAATAAAAGGGAACACATGCTGTGGCAAATCAAATGCAAGATTGTGATCAGGCAGGCAAAAAGGAATATGAGGAGCATATTGCAAAAAACATAAAGACCAACAATAAAAATTTCTTCAAGTATATTAGAAGCAGGAAACCAGCCAGGGTGGCAGTGAGGCCCTTGGATGACCAAGGGGTAAAAGGATTACTGTAGGAAAATAGGGAAATGGCCGAGAAGCTGAATGCATTTTTTCCTCCGTCTTTACTGTGGAAGATGAGAAGTGTTTGCCCACTTCAAAACCACTTATTTTGGAAGGGGTGTTGAAAGACCTGAGTCAGATTGAGGTGACAATAGAGCAGGTCCTACAACTGATAGACAAATTAAAAACTAATAAGTCACCAGGTCCGGATGGCATACATCCAAGAGTTCTGAAAGAACTCAAAGTTGAACTTCTGGATCTCCTGACAAAAATATGTAATCTTTTATTGAAATCTGTCTCTGTTCCTGAGGACTGGAAGGTAGCAAATGTCACCCCCCATCTTTAAAAAGGGTTCCAGAGGAGATCCGGGAAATTACAAGCAGTCAGTCTGACTTCAATACTGGGAAAGTTGGTAGAAACCATTATCAAGGACAGAATAAGTAGGCACATTGATGAACACGAGTTATTGAGGAAGACTCAGCATGGGTTCTGTATGGAAGATCTTGCCTCACTAACTGGTTACAGTTCTTTGAGGGGGTGAACAAACATGTGGACAAAGGAGATCCAATAGATGTTGTTTACCATGACTTCCAGAAAGCTTTTGATAAGGTTCCTCATCAAAGGCTCCTTAGTAAGCTCGAGAGTCATGGAGTAAAAGGACAGGTCCTCTTGTGGATCAAAAACTGGCTAAGTAATAGGAAGCAGAGAGTGAGTATAAATGGGCAGTCTTCGCAGTGGAGGACAGTAAGCAGTGGGGTGCCAAAGGTCTCAGTACTGGGTCCCATGCTCTTTAACTTGTTCATTAATGATTTGTGGTTGGGAGTAAGCAGTGAAGTGGCAAGGTTTGCAGATGACACTAAATTGTTCAGGGTGGTGAGAACCAGAGAGGATTGTGAGGAACTCCAAAGGGATCTGTTGAGGCTGGGTGAGTGAGTGTCAATGTGGCAGATGAAGTTCAATGTGGTCAAGTGCAAAGTAATGCACATTGGGGCCAAGAATCCCAGCTACAAATACAAGTTGATGGGGTGTGAACTAGTAGAGACTGACCAAGAGAGAGATCTTGGGGTCATGGTAGATAACTCACTGAAAATGTCAAGACAGTGTGCGATTGCAATAAAAAAGGTCAATGTCATGTTGGGAATTATTAAAAAGGGAACTGAAAACAATTCAGCCAGTATCATAATGCCCCTGTATAAATCTATGGTGCAGTCTTATTTGGAATACTGTGTACAATTCTGGTCACCGCACCTCAAAAAGGTTATTATAGCATTGGAAAAAGTGCAGAAAAGTGCAACTAGAATGATTAAAGGTTTGGAACACTTTCCCTATGAAAAAAGGTTAAAACACTTAGTGCTCTCTAGCTTGGAGAAACGTCGACTGCGGAGTGACAAGATAGATGTTTACAAGATTATGCATTGGATAGAGAAAGTAGAGAAAGAAGTACTTTTCTCCCTTTCTCACAATACAAGAACTCATGGGCATTCAATGAAATTGCTGAGCAGTCAGGTTAAAATGGATAGAAGGAAGTACTTCTTCACCCAAAGGGTGATTAACATGTGGAATTCACTGCCACAGGAGGTGGTGGCAGCTACAAGCATAGCCAGCTTCATGAGGTGGTTAGATAAAAATATGGAGCAGAGGTCCATCAGTGGCTATTAGCCACAGGTGTTTTTTTTTGTGTGTGTGTATATGTGTATATATATATATATATATATATATATATATATATATATATATATATATATATATATGGCCACTGTGTGACACAGAATGTTGGAATGGATGGGCCATTGGCCTGATCCAGCATGGCTTCTCTTATGTTAAGATCCTAGAGACTGCTCTGTGAAGGTAGCACCTCCTCCAAGAGAACTGATATGTGAAGTCTAAAAATCAGTTGTAATTCCAGGAGGAATTACTTCTGCAGTGTAGACATTATTCCAGATGCCAATGCTAAAAAAAAATCCCGCAGCAAAGATTGGTGGGACTTCTCTGAGGCTGCAACCTTCACTGATAAAATCTTAATTTTTTAAAAAGGAAAGGATAGGAAAATAAGGTGCAATTTGACTATAAAATTTGGGTTTGCAAATTGCAAAGTTGGTGAAGCTAAATGAGATTGTTCCTCTGAAAAATGGCAGAGAGCAGAATCCTCCTTTTATGGTAACATGGTAGCCCTTTTAATTTATGGGCAGGCAATGTTAAAGTTAAATGTTTTTGTTTTGCCCTATAATGAGGATTTGTGATATGTAATGCTTATTTATATGCAGGGCTTTTAAGAACATAAGAACATAAGAGAAGTCATGTTGGATCAGGCCAATGGCCCATCCAGTCCAACACTCTGTGTCACACAGTGGCCAAATATATATATACATACACACACTGTGGCTAATAGCCACTGATGGACCTCTGCTCCATATTTTTATCTAACCCCCTCTTGAAGTTGGCTAAGCTTGAAGCCGCCACCACCTCCTGTGGCAGTGAATTCCACATGTTAATCACCCTTTGGGTGATAATGATAATGATCTTTTATTGTAGAAAAAGCCTAATAGGAACTCATTTGCATATTAGGCCACACTCCCTGATTTCTCCAGTGTTTCACATGGGTCGTTTTCGCACTCACCTTCCGCCGGCGCGACCCCCCTCTTCACCGCGCAGGATCTGCGCGGATTTCGCACTAAACGCTGCGGAGCAGCCAGAAAAGCCGGAAGCTCCCGTCGCAAAAGCCGCGCAAACACCAAACTGCTTTTTGGCAGTTTCAGTTTGAGCGGCTTTTGCGCTGGGAGCTTCCGGCTTTTCTGGCTGCTCCGCAGCGTTTAGTGCAAAATCCGCGCAGATCCTGTGCGGTGAAGAGGGGGGTCGCGCTGGCGGAAGGTGAGTGCGAAAACGACCATGGTGTTTTTGTAGAAAAAGCCCATCAGGAACTCATTTGAATGATGTTTAGTTTGTATCTCGTAGGCCACACTCCCTGACACCAAGCTAGCCGGAACTGCGTTCCTGTGTGTTCCTGCTCAAAAAAAAGCCCTGTTTATATGACATATATTTCTTATCTTTTCTTCCTTTTCATAGTGGTGAATCTTTTGTGTACATACAAATAACACAAAACAACAAAGAGACTGCAACCTTAGGCCAGTGTTTAAATGTCCTTGCATCTTCCTTAGATGGCCTCTGCTATTTTTTTCCTTTTCTCCTAACGTCCTCAGGAGTCTAGCAATGCTAAGAAAATATCTTATTTTTTCCTGTTCTCTCTCCCGCCCCAACAGTTGGTGCCTATCATCTTTTTTTTTTTGGCCTTGTTTCTTCTTGCCCGCTGAGCTGTTATGCTTTCCTGAAATGACGGCAGGACAGGTTATTTGCCATTTAGCAGCTGTCTTGGTTTTTAGACTGTTCTTTCTCATCTTCTTTTCAATGGCCCTTCACTGTTAAATGAACCTGAATGATCTTTAGTTTGTATCTCGTATTGATTTTCATGATGAGTTGGCAAATACTACGCAGTGCAGAATGCTTAAATCATCCCCTATCCAATGCAATGCTTTTGTTGACGTGTTCTCTTTTTGTTGGATAGGTGATGGGACAGATGCCGTGTAATTTAAGGAATCTTCATTTCACTTCACCAAACCATCACCAGTCCTGTCAGTTTTCCTCCTCTTGGTGCTATCCTCGTAATTTGAATTTACTAGTTCCCAGCTGACATTTTCTCCTTTTAATTTTTAGCAACAAATGGCCACTCATGAGAGGCCTCCATTCTGATTTTATGCGCACTCAGATTAGAATCTAGGGTTGCAAATCCCCAGGTGGGAAACAGAGGGGAACACAGTAAATGGGATGGGCAATAGAAGTTAAACAACTACTGTGATGGTAAATCAAGAATATAGTAACAAATTTAAAAAAAAAAACCTCTCATATATTTTAATATTCAACATTTTAAAATTTGCAAATTTCATAATAAACATTCATTCATATATTTCATATTATAAATTAGGCATACTTCATATTCTAACAGAGGTCCAATATTAACATTTCCATGTTGCAAAAAAGTCATGTTTCATTTGCAAATTTTAAAATGTTAGTATCAAAATATATGAGAGTTTATATATATATATATAGATATAGATATAGATAGATATAGATATAGTCCTTTCCAAAGATGGAGTTGCTAAGCAACCTGAGCAACAGATGTCAATAGTCTCTGGAGGGATTTGACTTTCCAAAGCCAGACAAAACCTCCAATGGCTCTTCCTACTTTCTTGGGGCAGGGACGGCAGACCTGTCCCAAATTTGAAACTTTGTACTCTGATAGCCCTCTTGCCACAACCGCTGCTGTCTATTTACCTCTCTACACAGAGGGGTGCCAGCCTCCAGGTAGGACCTGGGGATTCCCTGGAATTTCAGGCCATCTCTTGACTACAGAAATGAGTTCCTCTAGAAAACATGAATGCTTTGGAGGGTGGACTGTATGGCATTGTACCCCACTAATCGGGACTTCTTACCCTGCCCCCCCCCATCCTGTGCTGTGTCCAGGGAGGACTTGGCAACCCTATCTACACACTGGGTCTAAATTAAGGTTGCCAGGTCCCCCCTAGCCACTGGCTGGGACGAGGGGATAGGATTGACAGATCCAGGTTGAGAAACTCCAGGAGATTTAGGGATGGAGCCTGGGGAGGGCAGGGACCTCAGTGGAGTATAAGGCCCAGGGCTTTTTTTTTGTAGCAGGAACTCCTTTGCATATTAGTCCACATACCCCTGATGTAGCCAGTCTTCCTGGAGCTTATAGTAGGCCCTGTACTGAGAGCCCTGTAAGCTCTTGGAAGATTGGCTACATCAGGGCTGTGTGGCCTAATATGCAAAGGAGCTCCTGATACAAAAAGAGCCCTGATGAGGCCACGCTCCCACACAGTCCATTTTCTCCAGGGCAACTCATCTTTGGTATAGAAATGAGTTGTAATTCCAGGGGATCCCTTGGTCCCACCTGAAGGCTGGCATCCCTAGTCTAAATGGAGATTTCCTTTTCATCCTGGAGGAAGAAAAAATTCCCCTTGATCAGCTGATCAGGGGAGGGGAATGTGGCCATTCTGCCTCCCCAACTCCGTTGGCACAATGTGACCCAGCCAGTTAGTGCAAAGCTGGTCATAAAAAGCCAAGCTGGAGTTTTGGGATGACAGAGATGGATAGAATAGCTAAATTGGTAATAGGGAATAAAGATGTACAGATTATTCTAATTTCCTTCATTATAAAACAATAAAAGTTGTTATTTCCCAACTTGCGATGTTTTTATCTGTTTAGTCATCTCTCGGCTTGGCTTCGCGAACGAAGATTTAAGAAGGGTGCAATAGTCCACGTTTGCTGCAGGCTCGCTGGTGGCTGACAAGACCAATGTGGGACAGGCAGGTCCGGCCACAGCGGCTGCAGGGAAAAGTCTGATTTAGGGTTGGTCCTGTAGCAGTGCGATTCTTCCTCAATCTCCTTTTGTCCTCAAGACCAGCTATGCGTGCGTTCTCAAAGGAAGAGACAGCCTGGTGGATGGTGTGCCTCCATGCTTTGCGATCTGAGGCTAGGTCAGACCACTGGTGATGGTTGATGTGACAGGTGCTAAGGGATTTCTTCAAGGAGTCCTTGTACCTCTTCTTTGGTGCCCCTCTATTTCGATGGCCGGTGGAGAGTTCGCCATACAGGGCAATCTTGGGAAGGCGGTGGTTTTCCATCCTAGAAATATGCCCTGCCCAGCGCAGCTGCGTCTTCAACAGCAGTGCCTCGATGCTGGTAACCTCTGCCCGCTTGAGGACTTCAGTGTTGGTCACAAAGTCATAATCTGATAACATAATGTAGTATGATAGAATTTTTAAAAGCTCCCCTGCCTAGGTGCAAGAGTTTGATTTTGTATTAAATTCCTCTCCTGCCCAAATCAGCAGTGGTACCCAACTCATTGCAATATCTTTAAAATACAGATTTTTATTCCCATGGTTTATATCGCTGTTATAGGCTCTCCAATCCTTGAGCTTCTCTCTCTCTCTAAAATGGCCTCATGTTCTCTCTCTCCTGCTCAGCTTGTGAGAGACGTTATTTTCTATGTTGATTAGGAAAGTGGTTCTTTCATTTCAGGCATCTAGCCCAGATTTCCCGTGTGGCAGACGATGAGAACTTGTTTCATCGACGGTGTCAGCTTCCTTCCTTATTATGTTTCTTCTGCTGTCCTTTGGCAGTCTCAAGTTTTCCCCTTTCAATCTCTTAATGGTAATATATATAAACAGGGTATATTATTTTTTTCTGCAACATGTATTTTTTTTTAAAAAAATCCTATCGTCATTTTATATTTTTCTAGAAATGAGGTTTTGCTAATCAGATGGGAAAGTAACTTAAATTTTTACTGGAACTATCTGTCCTGAACAGACTTCAAGATGGAAGATACTGCTTTGGCCATTTTGTATGTACCAGCCTGTACCAGCTTACTTTCAAGAATCATTTTCTTTAAGTGAAAGGGGGAGATCTTTAGTTCATTGGTTGTAGGTAGTTTTAATAGTTGCAACATATGGATGTGACCCACAAAGTGAAAATGAATAACTTGCAGTATAAAATAGCAAAAGCATACAAAACATATGGCTGGTCCATGTAAATTTTTAACTGTCCCCAAATACAGAATACTTTTTGCTAAGGGCTGATGGTAAATGTTTTACCACTGGTTAGCTGGCAGGTTCCTAGTGATTTCCTTCTCTGAACAATTTTGTCAATCTGGATACTATTTGGCACCTTTTTATTGAATGTAAGAAGCATGGACTGGCTAGAGATGTGGCTGGTTCACACATCCATTGATGGCACTTAACATTTGATAACTGATAGCTGAATGTGTGAACCACATCCACTGAACAGCATTGTGTTCAAAGTGATATGAACTGTTATAGAAGTTATATCCATGGGTGTTTGACCTGTGATGGAACATTCACACATCTTGGATGCCACTTCACACTGCAATAATCAAATGATGCTCATGCATATGGGAACAAGCTCATAGAACATCAGTTGTTTTAAGTTTTTGGACAGCCTCATAGAGTCCCTTTCCATGGAAGTTAACCCAGTAATGGCTGCTCACCATGGTTATTAACGGGAACCTCCACATCCAGAGGTTATCAGCCTCTGAGTATCAGTACTTTTTTTGCCATCAAGATTCAAGGTGACCCTGTGGTAGTTTTCAAGGCATGAGATGTTCAGAGGTGGTTTGCCCTGCCTGCCTTTGTATCATGACCCTGGACTTCCTTGGTAGTCTCCCATCTAAATACTAATGCTAATACTAATGCTTTGTTGTCCTATTTTGGCCCTCTAAGACAGTTGATTGGCCGCTGTGCTAAACAGGATATTAATTTGATCTGGCAGGTTACCTCTTATTTCTTCCTTTTGTTTTCTTCTTTTATAACCCCCCTTTCTCGATGAGACTCAAGCCAGATTACAGTTTTTTAAAAAACCAAAACCAAAAACAAAAATCTCTATCAGACAGCAAAAGCCATCCACTAAACAATGAAATAGTACTAGTAATACAGAACTGGAAAACAAATGCAAACAGTTAAAAAGACAAGCTGCCTAAGGCATGACTTACAACAGTGCAGAAAGTGGGTCACAAAGACAGAAGACAATGCAGTAAAAGCAATGAGATACATACAATAAATAGCATGATAGATCACAATACAGTTCCTTTAAAAAAGCAGCCTTCAGAGCTGTTCCATTACAGTTCTAATCCCTTTATAAAAATGCCACCTTGGATATTTCTGTTTTGCACATTCTGCAAAATGATAGAAGTATGGGGGCCTTCCTGATAACCTCAGGCAGATCATTCCATAATGTTGGGGCCACTGCAGACAGAACATGTGAATGGGCACTTGCCATTTTTATCTGTTTGCAGGGTAGATCTTCAGAAAGCTTTTCTCAGATGAAGCAGTCACAGTGGAGCATAGCAGGAGTGGTGGACCTGCAGGAATGTGGGTCCAAGGCAATTAAGAGCTTTGTAGATGATAAGCAGAACCTTGAATTGAACTGAGTCACTGATCAGTAACCAATGCAGTGTCTATAGAATAAGAACCTCTTATTTTCTTATGCCCTGTCCTATCTTTTTCATGTTATCTTATGAGCTCTCAGGCTCCCATATTTAGCTGATGGGCAGCCGAAAGAGTAATGGCAGAATGAGAATGATATATATGTTCCACCTAGCTCCTGATAATAACTAAGCTGCAGCATTCTGAATCAGCTGTAGTGTCTGAGGACTTTGAGGGGAGATCTATACAGAGTACATTACTGTAGTCTAGTCTCAATGTTACCGTGCCATGCTTCCAAGTGGTCAGATCAATTGTATCTAGGCAGGGGGCCATCTTGCAGGCTAGACTGAGTTGGAAGAAAGGTGTTTTGTTTTTTTTTTTGCTGGTTCATTGACTTGCTTGGAGTAGTGGTTAAGTGTGCAGACTCCTGTCTGGGAGAACCAGGTTTGATTTCCCACTCCTCCGATTGCAGCTGCTGGAATGGCCTTGGGTCAGCCATAGCTCTCAGAGAGTTGTCCTTGAAAGGGCAGCTTCTGTAAGAGCTCTCTCAGCCCCACCCACCCCACAGGGTGAATGTTGTGGGGGAAGAAAATAAAGGAGATTGTAAACTGCTCTGAGACTCTGATTCAGTGAGAAGGGCGGGGTATAAATCTATGGTCTTCTTCTTGTTTCTCCAACAGCAAAGTTGGATCCTATATAATCCCTAGGTTCTTAACCAAATCTTCAAGGAACAGCTGACTCCCATCAAAAGTAGGAAGCACAATCTACTTCAAGATCTTTGCTTTTCTAACCAGCATCACTTTCATCTTATTTGGGTTTTGCGTTTGGATGGGAGATCGCCATTTAACCACAGCAGTCAGGCTTAGGTTTAGGAGTGGTGCTGAATCACGAGGGGATTTGGATAAAGAGATATAGAGCTGGGTATCATCAGCATATTGTTGACATCCAATTCTGGAGCAATGGAGGATTTCTCCTAAAGTTTTAACATAAAGTTTGAATAACATGGGGGATAGGCTTGCACCTGAAGTACCCCACCAGACAAGTCACACACTAAAGACTGGTGGTTTAAAATGGCAGTCCTTTGAGTCTGGGCTTTGAGCAACAATTTAAACCAGTCCAAGACACATCCCCTAATACTCAGTTCTGCTTCCGAACACATGCTTGAACCGTAAATTCATTAGCCTTTAAGGTCCTATGTCAAGTTGACAAGAACCTATCACCAGCTGTGCTTCCTCTCAATCCAAAACGACCTAGCTTTCCCACAAATTTGCTGGCAGCTTTTTCAGGGGCTGCATGAGGAAATTCACATTGATGGGTGTTAATTAATTAGAATCAGGTTGAAAGGCAGTAGTCGACCTGCCCATCAAACCTACTGTGTTTCAGTTAGAGCCTAGACCTAGGAAGACATGAGATCACATTATGAATCACTCACAAGAGCACAAGCTGCTTGAGAAACTTGTGCTATTTGGAGGCTGTAATCTATGTTACTCAATATTAGGCAAGAAGGATTATTTTCAGATACTCATATTAAATGATGAGCGTAAAAGTCAGCTAAATCAAAGCAAATGAAATTATTTGCTCAGGAAACTATGATGAGTGGAAATGTGATTTACTGAATTTTTAAACTGCTGGCAATGACTAGTAGAACACATTCAGCTTATAAAAACTTTGTAGCATGTGACTTGTTACTTTTATGCAGAACAAGTAACATAAATATTTTTAGTGCTAGATTTATGCAGATAATAACTATGTTTTTTGCCATCCCATTAAAGGCAGATTGTCTAATCAATAACCGGTATCATCATCTAATCCAGGGTTTCCCAAACTTTTCTTTCCCGTGGCCTGGTTATTTTTAGACTTCTCCTTCGTGGCCCACTAAAATTCGAGGTTGGAGCCAGCAGACTTTGGGGGTGGAGCCAGGAATTATATCATTTCCTATTGTGTCAAGGACCAAGTGATGTCACTTCCGGGGCACACTGAACCAAAACTCCACCTTTTCCTGTGATGTCACTTCCAGGGCACTCCCCCAAACCCGCCTCTTCTTCAGAAGTAAATTCATTTTCAGAAAAATCTCTCTGAAACTCATGCTGAGCCAAAATGGGGGTGGAAAGTGGGCAGTCCTCTCTTTTTACCTCCACACCTGCATGCACCTATGTTTGTGTATTCTTCTCCAGCTTGCAAGCACTCCTAATGCCCATGTTAATTTGTCTGCTCCACATACACATCCTCAACAGTGACTTCCAGGCTACATCGCCTTGATCTTAGCGGGGTCCACAGGTTCTCCTGCTTGCGGCTCCCCTAAATCAGGCCGGAGTTGTTCCTGTTCTCTTTGTATGCCCCGAAACTCCCCCTATCATGATCGCCATTACAGCAGCAAGAGGTGAACGCCCGATTGCTTGCTTCTCTTCTCTCCAATAAGCTTTTGATTTATCATTTCTCTACCTCAAGCATGATAATTCTACATGGCAAGTAAGTGGGCTTTCAATTGCCAATGGCTAATGGGTAGTTTTACATTTCAATAAATGGGCAGTTCAAAGGAAGGGAAAGAGGTTGATATCTCCAATTTCCCTGTGAATGATGCATCAAAAAACTAAAGAACATCTCTAAGTACTGGAAACAATTTGAATTAACCTGAATATGGATACTTAAACCAACCTGGATTATAATGGGATATTTGTTAAAGAGACTATTATTCGGCTGCAATACAGTCTGAACAAAATAAGATACTTGTTAGAGGGATTTCTCCTTGATTGAAATTCATATGCTAACACTCAAAACTCCAGTTGGAGGAGATTGGGAAAGAATGGCTATCTGGGACTCTGAGCTACTTTTCAACTTGGATTAATGGACTGAGTTTGCTGACAGAGAAAAATGACTTTGCTAAGCTAAATCTCTCACAAAGAAGATATTTTTAGCAGTTTGAATTCTCTGAGGCAAGATCTTGGTTTATTGACAGAGCTGAAGGAACAAATGGAAGCTTTTGTGCTGAAAGCTAGCGAAATCTCAAATCTACAACAGAACTGCCGCAGGGCAAACAAAATATTAGAGAATTGGAAATAGGCTGTGAGGCTTTTGTGAGCTTTTTCGCAGATAAAGTCTTGTCGCTCCGACACGACTTACCCACCATAATTGATACAGTAGAGGAACTTGGGGCACCGAGCACGTCTTCTGGTCCAATTCTGGACTCTTTCAGTCCGCTCAGTCTGGAGGAAGTTGACACGATCCTTGCAGCTGTGTGCCCTACGACCTGTAAGTTGCCCGTCTTGGCTTATAAAGGCTAGCCAGACGTGGCTGCATGAACCACTACAAGGTATTATCAACAGGTCCCTGATTGAAGGGATCTTTCCCACACCTCTTAAAGAGGTAGTGGTCCGTCCCCTCTTAAAAAAACCATCAGCAGACCCGGCCATATTTGCTAACTATCGGCCGGTGTCAAACCTTCCCTTTTTGGGTAAGGTTATAGAGTGGGCGGTGGCAATTCAGCTGCAGGGATTCCTGGAGGACACTTCCGCACTGGATCCATTCCAGTCCGGCTTCCGGCCAGGTCATGGGATGGAGACAGTTCTGGTCGCTCTCATAGATGACCTCATGCGATGTCTGGATCGGGGCAGCTCTGCAGTGCTGTTGTTATTAGATCTGTCAGCTGCTTTTGATATGGTTGACCATCAGCTACTGACTAGCTGCCTTGCCGATGTGGGGATTCAGGGATCTGCCTTACAGTGGCTGACCTCTTTTCTCCAAGATCGGGGACTAAGGGTGGTGATAGGGGAGGAAGCATCCCAGAGGCACTCTCTTAGTTGTGGGGTGCCGCAGGGAGCAGTCCTATCCCCGATGCTATTTAATATCTATATGTGCCCCCTTGCCCAGATTGTCAGGAGGTATGGACTGGGTTGCCATCAATATGCGGATGACACCCAGCTCTATCTATTGATGGACGGCCAGTCTGACTGTACCCTGGAAAATCTAGACCTGGCACTACAAGCCGTGGCATCTTGGCTCAGACTGAGTCGGCTGAAACTGAATCCGATGAAGATGGAGGCTCTCTACCTGGGTCAGGGCAGTCCGGGGGGAGAGATCCAGTTGCCGGCTCTTGACGGGGTACCACTAATACCAGCCCCTAAGGTCAAGAGTTTAGGCGTGCTTCTTGAGTCCTCCCTTACAATGGCGGCCCAGGTATCAGCCACTGTTAGATCTGCCTTTTTTCATCTTCGGCAAGCACGGCAGCTGGCCCCTTTCCTGGAGCGCAACGACTTAGCGATGGTAATCCATGCTACGGTCACCTCAAGAATAGATCACTGTAATGCTCTCTACATGGGGCTACCCTTGATGCTAACCCGGAGACTACAATTAGTGCAGAATGCTGTGGCACAGCTGTTAATGGGGCTGCTGCGATGGGAGCACATTCAGCCAGTGCTGAGAGAGCTGCACTGGTTGCCTGTTGTGTTCCGAGTTCGCTTCAAGGTGTTGATATTAACCTTTAAAGCCCTTTATGGTCAGGGACCTGTCTATCTATGGGACTGCCTTTCCCCATATATCCCCCAGAGAGCACTGCGATCAGGGACAAAAAATCTGTTGTCCGCCCCTGGGCCAAAAGAAGCCAGGTTGTGTGTAATGAGATCTAGGGTTTTTTGGTGGCAGCACCAGAACTTTGGAACACCCTTCCAGAAGCCATAAGGGCCCTGCAGGATTTGTCTGCGTTCCGCAGGGCCTGTAAGACCGAATTGTTTAAGCAGGCTTTTGCTATTTAATCGAAAAAGGGCTGCCACCTGACATCTTATAGAATGCTGGTGATCACAGTTGAGAATTCAATACCGCTTATATTGTACTGAAGCAGCGCCATAGAATGGTTTTAAAACTGAAATAAGTAAATTATGGTTTTATATGTTTTATTGGACTGATTGTATTGTATAATGTTGTGATCCGCCCTGAGTCCGCTTGCGGAGAGGGCGGGATATAAATTGCATGTAATAAAATAAATAAATAAATAATGAGCAGAGTGCTAAAGAGAACCCGGTGACGTCTGTGAAATTGAAATGGGAGAGCGACTTGTTGGGAAATGAACAAAAGAAAATCAAAATGGAACCCTATGGCATAATTAAAAAAGAAGACCGGAAATGGAGACTGACTGAAGTTATGTCGAGAGGAAAAAAGAATGTGGAATTTTTTCCACTTTCTTCAAGAGGGATGACTGCATTAAGAAGTAAGAAGGTGCATTTTAACCAGAAAATCATGATGTGGAAATCTTTCAAAAAGAAGAGCCTCCTGAACTAGGTTTCTCTCTGTGGATAGTTGGATATGGACTTTGCAAGAAAATCTGATATGTGATATTAGAAGGCTGTGAAATTCTTTTTTATTTTTGGGGGGCTATAATAAGTTGTCTTGTCTAAAATAATATGGACATAAAAACTAAAGGACTAAAAAGGTTTTGAAAATAATTTTATGTAAAAATAGTTAATCTAGATCAACTTTTAAGAAGGCAGATAGCATAATTATTTGATAAATTGGTGAACTTGTATTTAAAAGTCCGCTTGCGGAGAGGGCGAGATATAAATGTAAAGTAATAAATAAATAAAAGAATAATATTAGCTTTTTCTGTTTGTTATCAATATAGGTAATCCTACAAGTTAGTCTATAATTGTTAAGAAGGTGGACATTATAATTATTTTGTAAATTAGTAGATCTCCTTCTAATACATTTGTTTGAAGAAATTGTCTATAATAAGATAGATAAATTATTGTGTTCTATTTCTAGCCTGTTAAGGGTAAAGATATTGATCTCAGATTGTATTAAGGAGAGAGAAGGTGCATATTAGTTATAACTCAGGAGATTGATTTTTTTTTAGCAAGAAGGGTCTTACGAAATGTCTATCTTTGTGGGTAGTTGAGTATGGAACTCTCAATAAGAACAGGCATGTGACTTTTATTTTGGGGATATAATAAGTTGTTTTTTCTAGATCAATAGGAACATAAGAGTTGGATTAATTGTTAAAAAGGCGGACAGCACAGTTATTATGTAAACTTGCAAAATTGTTTTTAATATGCCTCCCAGGAGAAACTGTTTATATTGAGATAGACAAAATACTATGTTGTATTTTTCTTTTAGTTTCTTAAGGATAAAGATATGAATTTTATGTGTTTATGTTAATGAGGATATTGTTAAACTAACAAACTAGTCTGTGTTTTCAATATGGTTAAGCCAAGCCAGCCAGTTCCGTGTTGAGATTGCTCTCACTTGTTCATACTTATTTGTGTTGAAAAAGAATTGTTTAGATTTGTATTGCAAGTAATAGTTTAGTGAAAATGTTTTATAATGAAAGATAAAGATGGTAAAATATATGGAGAACTTTATACTTGCAGGTAGAACGAATTGGGTATTTTGTTTGGAGGAAGAATTATAACTGATATATTTGTACTGTTTTCTTTTTTTGCTTTTCCCATTTTGTATATTCCCTTCCCCTCTTTTATGTATCTATGCTTATGCTTCTTCTTTTTGTAGTTAAAATCAATAAAAATTATAAAAAACTCACATCCTCAACAGCACTGGCCAGTGTATGCAGTTGGGAGTGCTGTTGCCATTGCCATCAAGAATGCCAGCACTGTGTACCACCCACACTGGGCCCCGGCAGCTGCTCTACCTCAAATATGCTGACACGTTTAGTAGACCTTTCCTTCAGCTACTACTACTGGAACCCTGCCTCAAGCTACAACCAAGCTTGCTTGGTTTCAAAAAAATCTTTTGACAGCTATTTTTCATACTTTTCTTTGGTTGAAACATGGGGAAATTGCTGTGAAAGGTAGCAGAGAATTGTACTGCAATTAATGAATTAATTTCAAGTTATATGAAGTTCATACAAGCTTTTCTGCAGTTATCCCAAAAAGGATATTTATGAGGGGCTTGCAGCTTTTTACTGGCTGTGTTTCCCATGCCTTTAAAAGCAATCTGTTGCGCAGATACTTAGCCAGTGAACTACTTTCATCTTTTTAAAATATCTACAGGAGGAGTTTCATTTTGGTGTCAGATAGCTGTTAAAAGCAGGACCAGTAAAATGGTGCCAGGTTCATAGTAGCATCTCTTCCAGTGCTGTTGAGATATACCGCAGTAATCTCCAATAATCTCTTTCTGCCCCACACCTCTTACTCTCACTTACTCACACAGAAATCTCATAGAAGGCCACCTGGCTACAACTGGGGGTGCCAACTTTTTATTGGCAGAGCTCCTATGTCTGCAACAACAGTATGATGAACAGAAAAGTTTCATCCAGTAAAAATGGAAGGAAAGAAAGAGAAAGGGAAAGAATGAAATGGAAGAAAAGGAAAAGGAAAGAAAGACATTGAAAGAAAGAACATAAATATAAGAGGAGCCATGTTGGATCAGGCCAGTGGACTATCCAGTCCAAAATTTCCTCATACAATGCCCCAAAAGCACCAGGATATCCACCAGTGGGGCCAGGGCACTAGAAGCCCTCCCACTGTTGCTTCCCCCTCCCAGCACCAAGAATACAGACAGAGCATCACTTGCAGGGAAAGAAGGGGGAGAGCCTTCCTCACCATCAGATGACCCCAGCCAGCAAAAATTCTGCCCAGGGGTCGTTTGGTAAAAAAACAGCTACTGGAATGCCCACTCCCTGCCCCTCCCAGCTGAAAAAAACACACACACCCTTCTTTGCCACCCAGGCCTCCCGGGGAAATCTCTCTAAAAGAACATACTGCAAGACACATGAAAGCTCATATCTTGAAGAACACTTCATGGGTCTAAAATGCCAGTGGATTCTAGCTTTTCTCTCAAACACTGGGAGCGGGGGAGAAGGAAGGAGAGGCAGCCCAGCTCCTCTCTGCACAACGCAGAGACAGGGTGGGACTAGCTTTGCTGGGGGTAGGGACTAGCTTTGGCTTTTCTTGTGACCTGGTAGTGAGGCTTCTGTGGCCCGGTACCGGGTTGTGACCCTGCAAATGGGAAACATTGATCTAATCAATAAACAGTTGAGGTGTGAGGCAGCTATTTGAGACTGATCTACTTCTCAATTTCAGGCTTTCTTTGTTTAAAATCAGGTGGGCATGGCTTGGAGTAGAAGATTCACTTTGCAAGCAGGTCTGAGGTCAAGCACGGGCATCTCCAGTTAAAAGGATCAGATCGTAGAAGACAAGGCCCTGGAGAGCCACTTCCAGTCAGAGTAAACAATACTAACCTTGATGCCCAAGTATCCAACTCAATTTAAAGCATTTTCATGTTTCCCACCACAGGCCCCTCAGTTTGATTCCCTCACTGCTTCTGAGCATCTGCTTACCCCAAGGAACAAAATTCTGGACAGGGGCTTGCTGTCCTGTGGCAGGAAAGGGAAGAGAGAAAGTCCCACTCAGCCAAATCTATGGACAGATGCATCCTGCCATGTGCACAATCTAAAGTAGGGATGGGGGAGGGAAAATGCAATGGTATAATCTGATCTTGTCAGATTTTGGAATCTACGCAAGGTCAGTATTTGGAAGAAAGACCACCAGGGCTTTTTTTGAGCAGGAACGGACAGGAATGCAGTTGCAGCTGGCTTGTTGTCAGGGGGTGCGGCCTAATATGCAAATGAGTTACTGCTGGTATTTTTCTACAAAAAAGTCCTGTGTGAAACAATGGTGACATCAAGCATGTGGCCTAATATGTAAATGAGTTCCTGCTGGGCTTTTTCTGCAAAAAAAAAAAAAAGCTCTGGAAACCACCAAGGAGGACTCTTCTGAGGAAGGCAATTGCAAACCAACTCTGCTTCTCACTTCCTTTGAAAGCCCCCTACTGTGGTTGCCATGTTGACTGTGACTTGATGCCAATTTATACACACACAAGTAGGAATGATTCTCAGTTTCTCATCCCTGCTGTTTTAATAGCAAAATCCTTACATTGATTTGGGTCTTTCCTTATGCAAAAATGATCCCGTGATTGTTTATTTCATGCCATTTTCTATTTCTGGCTCTTAATTTCCCCTTTAAGATACCTATTTTTCAACATGCAACAACACACCAGCATCATTCATTATTTGGATTATCACATGCATTAATACCTCATACATGGCACAGAACAACCATACTGTGCACACAAATTAACAACAAAAAAACAACAGAAGAAAGTGGTGAACTGAAACTCTAGAGATAAATAGAAAGGAATATATATAGAGAGATTAAATGGGAACATTTTCTTGTCTGAAGAATCAGACTTTAGAAGACAAAATGTATTGCTTCAGTGATATTGAAATACACTGTTTAAGTACTGATCATCTTGTAGGGGGAAAAAAACGAATCACACACCTCATTATACCGGAGGGGTTCCCTAATGTCTCCTAGTAACCAAGGCTCCAGTTTCTCCTGGTTATTAATTGCTTCAGCCAGGGCAGCGTTAGCCAGTGCATCTGAAAACATGGAGGCTGAAAGAAGTCAATCAAACAAGAAAAGATAACGTTGACAGAAAGGAAGGCATACATGCATTGTGACATATGACTAATTGCAAACTTGAATGGGAGTGAAAGTGAATTTTCTGCCGAACTTTCGGCTTCTAGGAAAGACAGAAGGCTGCATCAGACAGTTGTCTCAGTTGCCATGGAGCCAATGGGACTTTGCCAATGGAGTTCAATGATGAGTACATTTGTTATCTATAGATTTCAAAGATAAGACTTTAGCCTCAGTTTAGTGTTGCTAAGGGTTGATTCTGGTCCTGTCACCAGGCTTTTAATGGCCTTTGGACCTGCAGCAATTAGCAGACTGATTTATTTATCCGGGACATTTGCATACCACTGCCTTTCTACTGAAACAGTCAGGACCAAAGATGGATGAGAAGTTACCATAGATAAAATCTCAAAATATCAACATTAGATTATTTAAAGCACATAATTAAAAATGTAATCAAAACAGGCAATTTTAAAAGTTGCACCTAGGCTCATTCAAACTGTCCCACAAGCTGTCCTAGATAATTCTGTCTCATAGGCTTGCTACAAGGAACCAAAGGTAGACACCTCCTTCCTGCTGGAATGTTTGATACTAGCAGGGTAACAGTGGAAAAGGCCTGGTCATTTTCCATCCCAGACTGTATCTTCATGAGTGAGGAGGCTGTAAGGAGACCCTGCTGTGAGGAACACAACTGCCACCTGGGTCCATACTAGAAGAGATAAGATAGATAATTTATCTTCTGCCATGAAACATTTCACCTGCAAATTTCTCTACATCGTGTAGTCATAGATAATGAAATGGAAGAAGATAAGGTCAGAGCATTTTTGTGTGTGACCATCAGGCAATTTTATCGAAATTGTTCAGAACCGGAAAAGTTCAGTAGAAAAAGACATACTTGTAAACTTGACATCTAAGAATGCCATGCGATTGAATTATAGAAAAGAGAAATGGCTTTCCCCAGCAGAGCAGTAGAGTTGGCATATATAAGCAAGGAAAGGAAAGGTCCCCTGTGTAAGCACCAGTTGTTTTCTACTCTGGGGTGATGTTGCTTTCACAACATTTTCACGGCAGACTTTTTACAGGGTGGTTTGCCATTGTCTTCCCCAGTCATCTACACTTTCCCCCCAGCAAGCTGGGTACTCATTTTACCGACCTTGGAAGGATGGAAGGCTGAGTCAGCCTTGGGCTGGCTACCTGAATCCAGCTTCCACCGGAATCGAACTCAGGTCATGAGCAGAGAGTTCATACCACAGTACTCCAGTACTGCTGCTTTACCACTCTGCACCACAGGGCCGCTTATATATAAACAAAGATCTCAGTTATTTAGACACTATTGTTCCTGGAGTGTCTTCTGTCTGGGTGATAGGAAGCACAGACTTACTAGACACAATAGTGCTGGGATTATCCCAACTCTGCCAAGGATTCTCCATGTGTCCTAGAATGAATCACTGCAATATTATCCTGAGATTCCCATATAAATTAGGGCTGAGAAAAGCAAAGCATGTATAGGGGATGGAGCTCAGCAGTGATGTGACACCATAGAATCCAAGCTCCAAAGCTGCCATTTTCTTCAGGGGGAATGATCTCTCTAGTCTGAAGATCATTTGCAATTCCAAGAGAGCCCCAGACCCCACATGGTGTTTGGCAACCCCAGGGAGGAAGGGTAGGCAATATGACCTCCAGGGGCATCCCCACTAAATGTGTTGCCTTCTCATTTGCATGCAAGCACACATTTCCTGCAGAGTGCAAATGTTCTAAAATTCATCAGCACAAGCAGGTCTAACAATGGTGTGGAAGAACTGTGTCTCTGCTCTTTTCCCAGGCCCTGATAATGCCCAGAGGGAAATAGGGCAGACAAGTCTAGCTCAGCCCACCCGAACTTCAGATTTGGCCAAGTTGAGAATTAGATATATTGATGATACCACAAGAAAGCTACTTTCTTGAATGGTATGGTAAATTTGCATGATCAGTCAATGAGAGAAAGGACTTAATATGACAGAAATGCTATGCATGTTCATACAAGGTAGATTACTTTGTAGTTCACATTGCTTCATGGCAATACATGAGGGTTTCAGTGATTTAAAGAACATTTGTACATGCACCTAAAGCATTTAACTTTTGACACCTTGTGTAAAACAGGTTGATTGCAGATAACGTTGGAATTCCTGTATGGGGCAGTAATGCTCTGTATTCTTGGTGCTGGGGGGGGGGGCAACCGTGGGAGGGCTTCTAGCTTTAAAGGTTTTTATTAATTTTCTAGAAGTTGAGGGTACAGGGTAAAGGGAGATAGAAATAAAAATTATACATCCATTTTAGTCTGCATATAAAGTACTTTCATGAGATACAAGTCTGCATCAACTAAATTTTCTAAAATACATAAATTGTCACATATTATTATCTTTTAGCTTTACATCATCAACATTTTGAAATTTTATATTGTAAATCTTCTTATTAAAATACCAATTCAATTTGACATTTCCAACAGAAGCAATCTTATAATATGAAATACAGGAAAAAGGAGATATAAGTTCACACCAGAGAATCTTAAGAGTCTTGAGTATCTAACCAAGTATAGCATTTCAACCATCATTTGCTTTCTTCTTCCTTAGATTTCCCAGACAACAGCTGGGATAAGTAGTCCAGCTCCACTATTTCCAGAATTTTCCTCACCAAGTCCATTCTTGTGGGAGTTTCCTGAAGTTTCCATCTCTGTGCCAACAAAATCCTGGCTGCTGTGTTGATATGCACCAACAAATGTCTCATCTCTTTGGAATAGTTGTCAGGAAATATATTCAATAAAAATAGTTCTGGTTTGAATTGAATCTGTGTCTTCATAATCTTCTGTAGTAATTCGTGGACCATTTTCCAATAGTCCTTCACCATCCCACACGTCCACCACATATGATAAAAAGAGCCCAGACTTCTGGGCTATGTCACCTTGCTATCAGGTGGATTCGCAAGCTCTCCTGCTTGCGACCCCCCTGATCAGGCAGGGGGAGGGGTGCCACGGATGTGACACCCCCCAAAACCCCCTGGGGGGGTCTCTTAGGCATGGGGCTTTCACAGTGGGATGGGGGTGCAATGGTAGTTGCTCCTGCTCCTTCTGTGTGCCCTGAAGCTCTGCCTGTCGCGATCGCTATTACAGCAGCAAGAGGTGAACATCCAATTGCTTGCCTTTCTTTTCTTCAACAAGCTTTTGATCTATCACCCCTCTGTCTCAAGCATGACAATTCTGCAATGCAAGTAAGTCGGCTTTCAATTACCAAGGGCTAATGGGTCCTTTTTACATTTTAATGACTTGGTAGTTCAAAGGAAGGGAAAGAGATCGATATCTCTAATTTCCCTGTGAATGAGGCCGTGGAAAGTCAAAGAACATCTCTAAGTACTGGAAACAATTTGAACTAATTGGAATATGGACATTTAAATCGACCCAGATAATAATTGGATATTTGTTAAAGAGACTATTATTTGGCTGCAATACGGTCTGAACAAAATGAGATACCTGTTAGAGGGATTTTTCCTTGTTGTCTGATTTGGAATACTTACGTTAACATCTAAAACTTCAGTTGGAGGAGACTGGGAAGGACGGGCTATCTGGGACTCTGAGCTACTTTTAAATCAGGATTAATGGACTGAGTTTGCTGACAGAGAAAAATGGCTTTGCTAAGTGAAATTTCTTATAAAAAGATATTTAAGCAGTTTGAAATCTCTGAGGCAAGATCTTGGTTTATTGGCAGACTTGGTTAAGAAGCAAATGAGAGCTTTTTTGCTGAAAGCTAGTGAAATCTCAAATCTGCATGAGCAGAGTGCTAAAGAAAACCTGGTGATGTCTGTGGAATTGAAATGGGAGACTGAGCTGTTGGGATATCAACAAAAGAAAATTAAAATGGAACGTTGTGGCGTAGTTAAAAAAAGAAGAGCGGAAATGGAGACCGACTCAAGTTAGGTTGAGAGGAACAAAGGCTGTGGAATTTTTCTCACTTCCTTCGAGAAGGATGATTTCATTAAGAAGTAAGAAGATGCATTTTAACCAGAAAATCATGATGTGGAAATCTTTCAGAAAGAAGAGCCTCCTGAACTAGATTTTTCTCAGTGGATAGCTGGGCATGGACTTTGTAAGAAACTCTGATATGTGAAATTAGAAGGCTAAGTGAGACTTCTTTTCCTTTTTTTGTTTTTGGGCTACAATAAGTTGTCTTGTTTAAAATAATATGGATTTAAAAATTAAAGGACTAAATGTCTTTGAAAAGAATTTTATGTAAAAATAGTTATCTTAGATTAACTTTTAAGAAGGCAGATAATGTAGTTTCCTGACAAATTGCTGAACTTGTTTTTAATAGATAATGATATTAGTTTCTATGTTTGTTATAGATATGGGTAATTCTACAAGTTAATCTATAACTCAGGAGATAGATTTCTTTTTAGTAAGAAGGGTTTCCTAAAATGTTCTTATCTTGGTGGATAGTTGGGTATGCAACTCTCAATAAGAACAGGCATGGAATTTTTATTTTTGGGTCATAAAAAGTTGTTTTAGGGATACAAGAGGTGGACTAATTGTTAAAAAGGCAGACAACACAGATGTTATGTAAACTGCTAGATTTGTTTTTTAATATGTCTCCCAGGAGAAACTTATATTGAGATAGACAAAATACCATGTTGTATTTCTTTTTTAGTTTTTTAAGGATAAAGATATGAATTTTTTGTGTCTATGTTAATGAGGATAGCGCTAAACTAACAAATTAGTCTGTGTTTTTTTAAAAAAAGGTTAAGCCAAAGCAGTTAATTTCTAAGTTTGTTCTATCATCATATTCTTTGTCAAAAATTTTGTTTTATGGTAGTTTATCTTCAGTCCTGCCTAGTAACCAAATTGAGTGATCTTGTTTATAAGACAGTCAATTGAGTCTATTGGTTGTTCTAATATAAAAACCAGGCCATCTTCGAAAGCTCTCAATTTATATTGCTCACCTTTTACCACCGGTCCCTTGATATTTGTATCTTCTCTTATCTGGTTATTCAATATATCTAAACATAAAATAAAAAGAAGTGGTGGCAATGGGCAACCTTGTCTTGTACCCTTTTGAATACCAATTGCTTCTGTTAATTCACCATTCACCATCACCCTTGTTCTTTGGGAAGAATATATTGATTCTATTGCTCTCAAGAAATTTTCACCACATTCCATACCTTTCAGTTGTAGCATAAATTGCCAACGGACATTATCAAAGGCCTTCTCGGCATCCAAAGAAATTAATGCTAATTGTTTCTCTGGATGAGTCTCATAATATTCCAATATATTACAAACTGTTCTGATATCTTCTAGGTAGAAGAAGAAGAAGAAGAAGAAGAAGAAGATATTGGATTTATATTCCGCCCTCCACTCCGAAGAGTCTCAGAACGGCTCACAATCTCCTTTACCTTCCTCCCCCACAACAGTCACCCTGTGAGGTGGGTGGGGCTGGAGAGGGCTCTCACAGCAGCTGCCCTTTCAAGGACAACCTCTGCCAGAGCTATGGCTGACCCAAGGCCATTCCAGCAGGTGCAAGTGGAGGAGTGGGGAATCAAACCCGGTTCTCCCAGATAAGAGTCCACACACTTAACCACTACACCAAACTGGCTCCCCAGGAATCCAGCCTGGTCTTGATGTATTATGGACTGTAAAACTTTCTTCAAACGTCATGCTAATATTGCTGCAAAGATGTTATAATCCACATTTAAAAGCGAAATTGGATGATAATTTTTTATATCTTTCAAATCTGCACCTTCTTTTGGAATTAAGGATATTGAACTTCTTGCCATGCAACTGGTATTTGGGCTTCTTCTTGAATCCTTCAAGGAGACATTTAAATGGTAACAGTAAGGACTCCTCAAAAGTTTTATAAAATTCTGCAGGCAGTCCATCTGGGCCCTGGGCTTTACCATTCTTTTGAGATGCCATTGCATCTCCAAGTTCCCTTATTGTTATTGATTCATTCAAAAATTTTTGTTGCTCTTCTGTAAATTTGTTAAGATTATTTTGGTTAATACATTCTTCTAAGTCTGTCTTGTGAACTTGTTTATCTTCATATAATCTTTTATAAAATTGTCCCACAATTTGGCATATCTCCTGTTTTTGAACTTTCTCTTTATTTTCGTCTTTCAAGACCGATGTTATTCTTTTGGCATTCTCTTTTCTCATTCTATAGGCCACCTTCTAGGTTTATTAGTATGTTCAAAAAAATTTTGTCTAGAAAATCTTAATTTTATCTCCATCTCCTCTATGAGTAATAAATTAAGTTGATGTTGTGTTTCTTTAACCTTTTTTTTTGGAACTCCTGTCTTGTCGGTTGCACTTTTAAATTCTTTTCAGCTTCTCCTGCTTGCAACATTAGTTTCTGAAAATTTTCAGTTCTTTCTTTCTTTTTCTTTGCGCTATATCTGATTGCAAGGGCCTAAAATATGCTTTGGCAGTATCCCAAACTACTTGTATCTTTACATCTTGTGTTTTGTTCTGTTTGAAAAAGGATTCTATTTCAACCTTAGATTCTTTAAGAAAATCTTTATCTTTCAAGATAGAGATGTTTAACCTCCACGATCTCCTCATTCGTGTGCCTTTAAGCTTTACCATTACAGGACTATGGTCTGATATGACTCTTGTTTGGATTTCTGTCTTAACTAGATCTTTAGCCAAATTTGTGGAGAGCCAACACATATCAGTTCTTGACCACGTTTGATGACTGGGAGAGTAATAAGTGAAGTCTTTTGAGTTTGGGTATCTTGTTCTCCATACATCAACCAGATCCAATTCTTCTGCTAGCTTCCAAAAGCTTATTGGTAATTGGAGACTTTGGCTTCTAGTATGTTTATGTATTTTTTTTGTCCAATTGTCTGTCAGAAACTGCATTAAAATCAGCTACTATGCAATATTCCACATATTCCAAATTTGATAACTTAAGGCGTAGATCTTGAAAAAATTTCTCTTGATGATCATTTGGGACATAAATGTTTGCCAATAAGATTTTCTTATTGTTCACCGTAACTTCCACTAGGAGGATTCTTCCATCTTCAGAAACGTACTGCAATTGTGGGTTAAATTTATCCTTAACATATGTTGCCACTCAACAGTGGGAGGGCTTCTAGTGTCATGGCCCCACTGATGGACCTCCTGTGGCGCCTGGTTTTATTGGCCACTGTGTGACACAAAGTGTTGGACTGAGTGGGCTATTGGCCTGATCCAACATGGCTTCTCTTATGTTCTTACATGCAGAATCTCACAGCATCTTATATTACATTCTGAGCTGGAAAATGTTTTGAGGGAAAAAATGTACGCATGAAACAGTTGTTCTGTAAAAGCCAGGCAAATTCTTATTCTGAATCAACTTCAGTGAGCACATGACTTACTGGTGGCAGTAGGGATGAGAAAAGGTACATTGAAAAAAGAGTTGTTTTTTATACCCTGCTGTTCACTACCTGAAGAAGTCTCAGAGTGGCTTATGATTGCCTTCCCTTCCTCTCCTCACAACCAGGCCTCGGATTCAGTAGGAGCTAACAGGAGCACAGCTCCTGAACCTTTCTGAGAGTTCCACCTCCTCCTTCCCACCTTGCCCATTGAATAGTAGGTGCAGCTGCATAACAATCCCTGGATGAGCTCCACCACCTATTTTTCTACAAAATGCCCCCTGTTCACAACAGACATCCTGTGAGGTAGGTGGGGGCTGAGAGAGCTCTGGGAGAACTGTGACGGTCACCCAGCGGGCTTCATGTGGAGGAGTGAGGAATCAAACCCAGTTCTCTGGATTAGAGTCCACCACTCTTAACCACTACACCACACTGGCTCTCATTGGCATCATCCACAACTTCCCCAAAGGGTTTTCAGCATCTTTGGCAGAAAGATATTATGAACAAACCATATTGTTATCTTTGCATGTAATGATGCTGACAATATCATCATTATCATAATTCATTGAGTAGTAGAACACACAGCCCCATGTTCAGTTCCTGGCTCCTCCAGTAGTAGGTGATGTGAGAGACCTAAGAAGACCCTGTAGAGTTGCTGCCAGTCTTAGCAGACAATACTGGCTTTGATAGATTAATATATAAGGCACCTTTCTATGTTCAACTACTCTAATGGAGTTAGCTGGTACTAGTCCTGTTGATGAAACTTCCTGGGAATCCTGTGTAATTCACCTGGAATTCTGTGATAGTGAAATGGAAGCCTTATTAATAAACATAGTTAATATCGTTATTATAAATCTTAGCATTCAAACAGTGCATGTCAACAAAGCAATTACTTTTGGGCTTCAGATATTGCTTTTCTGCTTTGAAAAATGATGCATTGCCATGAATTTCTGACCCCATGAGATGCAGTTCTTAAATTATGGCACAATTGCTTAACAATCTTCTGCAGTATAGCTATGTCTCTGTTCATGATATGCCTTGGCACTCCTTGAGTGCTCAGGCATGCATTTTTAACATAACCTCGGCAATTTTGAAACAGCCAACATCTGATGTGTGAGAAATCCGACAGTATCACATCAGTAAACAAGCAGTATGTTTCCTTTAAAATTCAAGTTTATCAAATATTGAAAACCAAAATGCTCCAGAACTGAAGTGAGTACGGGGGGGGGGGGGGGGGGGGAAATCCCATCTGTGTATATTTAAATTAATGAATTTGCTACTTAGATTTCTTCAGTAAACCACCATTACTTCATTTTTAATGACTCCTGAGATGTTCTGGATAGGCTTTCCTTCATGTTCACCTCCTGCCGCAGTTGTGGTTAGGGAAATTCAAGAATGGCATTTTCTGTGGTGGCATCATCTTTCAGTAAATCCGTAGGAAGGGATAAAGTCTTCCAAATGGTGATGCCCCACTTCCTGTGGTGAATATGAAACATTGTATCTATTCATCTGGCATTATCTTAATGATTTTTATGGGCCATATAAAAACATATCCATTAACTCACATAGTTGGTACTACAGTAACTTATTTGATTTTGCTGTTGCTTCCCTCTTACTTGGTTGTATTTGGATTACAACTGTTCTCAATCTTAAAATCAGTTGCAAGAGCTTTAAAACATTATGACCTAATTTAATCCTGTATGTTATCCGTCCTCCTATTCCCCCCCCCCCCGGCAAGTAACTGTCTTGGAACAATTTTGTGAGGATCATTTATTTTTCACCTAATTGCCATATGCTGGCATTCTATTTTAACTCTTATGCCTTGAATTCTCAGCCCAGTTTGTGACTTTTCTCAGGTGGCACATCAAACAGATGTTGAAGGGGGGGTTGTTTATGTCACCACCAGTGTTCCCTCTAAGCTGAGTTAGTGCGTACTAGCTCACAGTTTTTTAACCTCTGGTTCACACATTTTTGTCTTAGCTCAGAAAAAAATGGCTCCAAAGCAAACTAATTTATGCAGTAGCCAAATCACTCGCTCACAACTTTAAACACAACTTTAGTAGCTCATAAAGTAGAATTTTTGCACACAAGACTCAGCTTAGAGGGAGCATTGGTCCCCTTGAAACCATCAACCTTGCATAGATGAGGTGAGCAGCCGCCAATAAGAATCCAGTCCCAATTCCTTCCAAGTCTAAATTGTCCTGTGGCAGCCGCCAATAAGAATCCAGTCCCAAGGCCTCAGGTTGCTCACCAGAGTAATTTGCTTAATCCTTCTCAAATCATAATCCTCACCAAACTGTAGGTTGTGAACTAATTTGCTTAAATCACGTGCATCAAAGTCAACTGCAGTACAGTGCAGATTAGGGGAGGGGGAGTGCTCTAAGACCAGTTTGGGTTATTTACAGTGGGCTTTTATACCGCATTACACCTTTCTAATCCATTGACTTCAGTGATGTAGGAAAGTCAGTGGCAGAACATACAATTTTCATGTAAGAGGTTCCAGGTTCAACCCCCAGTATGTCTAGTTAAGAGGGTCAGGTAGGAGGTGACGTGAAGGCCCTGAGGTCCTGGACAGCTGCTGCCAAATGGAGTAGACAACACTGACTTTGACAGACCAAGAGTCTGATTCAGTATAAGGCAGCTTCATGTGATTATGTGAATATACTTTTAAAAGGTACAACTGTGTTTACAGTGCAGTCTTATGTAAAGTTACTCCACTCCAAGGCAATTAAAATCAGTGACATTAGACTGGTGTAACTTTACATAGGATTGCACACAAGATAGGTTCTATTAAGATGTGTAACCCTAACTTAGACAGATTCCCCGTTAGGCTTGTTCTGGTGTTGGAGCTCTTTTTTCCCTGGCGCTTCTGTCTGATTTTGCACAAGCTGCTGTGGGGCTATGACTTGCCTCGCCTATTTCCCACAGCAAGCAAGATCCTCTGAAATCTGGTTTCTGTTTGTCTTGGGAAAGAGGTGAGTCAAGTTGCAGCCCTGCGGCAGCTTGTGCAAAATTGGACGGAAGCACCCGGGGGAAAAGGACTCCGATACTGGAACATGCCTAGTGGGAAGTCGGTCTTACTTTGAATTTTTCCATTGATTTCCTTTTCTTCCTTCTTTTTTTGGCAGAAATCCTCAACCCACTTTATTCCATAGCAGAGGTGCTTGAGGATTGCAAGACTTATGCTCTATTCTGTCTTGAAATGGGTTTCCTGGCAGCATTTTTGCAGGCTACTGTAATAGGCAGAATTTCCTACTTGAAATTGGCTTAGCTTGACACATTTTGTGTCTGCGCTCTGGCCGTCCCCCCATTTCAGACATCATTAGCAAGTTACTTGCTGTAGAGATTCCACAAAATCAGTATGTGTGTGTGTACGTGTTGTCAGACCACAGGAGAGAGAGAAAATAAGAGAACAAAATAGGAAGGAAGGGAGGAAGGAAGGAAGGAAGGAAGGAAGGAAGGAAGGAAGGAAGGAAGGAAGGAAGGAAGGAAGGAAGGAAGGAAGGAAGGAAGGAAGGAAGGCAGGCTTATTTATTGTAGAAACGTTGAGCTGGAAACAATTTTGAAACAAGGGTAAGAACAATGTTTGACACTGAGAATCAGTAGACATTTGACAAAGTATTCCCAAACTTATTTTTGTAACCTGGGTGGAAACATACAGCTGAAAGTCTTGCATTTATGACATGCCATGTCTCCTTGTGTTATTTTTCCTACTTTACAATATCTTGCAGTTTAAATTCAGTCTCTAGTTCTCTAAACATAATCAATTACATTCGAATGGCACCCATATTTATTTTAACTGGCATTTCCCTCAAATGTTGCAAACTGAAGGTATGAGATAGAAGTGAAAATTTAGATGCATTAAGAATGCATTTCAATAAGCCAATGATACAAAAAAAAAGCTTGCATTTCTTTAAAAGAGTATCTGAATTATTTCCATAAACTGAAAGGTTCTTTATTAAGGGGAAGTTTTATTGTTATGATTGCAGAAACCTAGTCAGACTGAGGCTATAGTAATCTTCTGCAACTGTGGATCCATTATGATTTTTTGTACTGTTTCTAAAATATTTAGAAGAGTGTTCAAAGTAAAATTGGTGAGTTGGAATGTTTAGTGTTGGGGGAAAACATAGACATTGTGGGAATTTCAGAAACTTGGTGGAATGAGGAAAATGAGTGGGACGCGGTGATTCCTGGATATAAGTTATATCGGAAGGATAGGGAGGGAAGGGTTGGAGGTGGGGTGGCTCTGTATGTCAGAGAGGGTATAAAGGCCAGTAAGGTCAGAGAATTAGATTCCCTTCTAGAAATGCTTTGGGTCGAAATAGAGGGACCAAAAGAAAATTTAACTATGGGAGTTTGTTATCGCCCACCAAATCAAAAGATAGAGGACGATTATAACATGATGGAAAGATTAAAGACAGTGGCTAAACATAAAAACTGTGTCGTAATAGGGGATTTTAACTACCCACAGATTGATTGGGTCAATATGTGTTCAGGTCGAAAGAAAGAGATTGAGCTTCTATGAACATATCAACATATGAAGCTGCCTTATACTGAATCAGACGCTTGGTCCATCAAAGTCAGTATTGTCTTCTCAGACTGGATCTCCAGGGTCTCAAGCTGAGGTTTTTCACACCTATTTGCCTGGACTCTTTTTTGGAGATGCCAGGGATTGAACCTGGGACCTTCTGCTTCCCAAGCAGATGCTCTACCACTGCGCCACCATCCCTCTAGACGCTCTCAATGCTTGTGCTATGGAACAGATGATCACAAAACTTACCAGGGGTGGGGCGATCCTGGATTTTTTCCTAAATAATGTCCAAGACTTGATGAGAGATGTAAAAGTGATTGCACCGCTTGGTAGCAGTGACCATAACGTTATTGATTTCACTATTTGTATAAATAGGGAGTTGCCCCAAAAGACCAGCACAACCACATTTAACTTTAAAAGGGGTAAATTCTCTAAGATAAGGAGGCATGTGAAGAGGAAACTGAAAGGAAAGGTAAATACAGTCAAAACTCTTGGGGAAGCTTGGAGGCTATTTAAAACTACAATACTAGAAGCTCAGATAAAATATATACCACAAGTTAGGAAAGGCACAAACAGGAATAAGAAAAGGTCTTCGTGGTAATGTAGTGGAAGCTGTAAAAGGTAAGAAGGACTCTTTTAAGTGGTGGAAAACTAGTCCAAATGAGATTAATAAAAGAGAACAAAGGCTGTGCAAATCAAATGCAAGAGTGTGATCAGACAGGCAAAAAGGGACTGTGAGGAGCATATTGCAAAAAACATAAAGGCCAACAATAAAAATTTCTTCAAATATATTAGAAGCAGGAAACCAGCCAGGGAGGCAGTGGGGCCCTTGGATGACCAAAGGGTAAAAGGATTACTGAAGGAGGATAGGGAAATGGCTGAGAATCTGAATGTATTTTTTGCCTCCGTCTTCACTGTGGAAGCTGAGAAGTGTTTGCCCGCTCCAGAACCACGAATTTTGGAATGGGTGTTGAAAGACCTGAGTCAGATTGAGGTGACAAGAGAGGAGGTCCTACAACTGATACATGAATTAAAAGCTAATAAGTCACCAGGTCTGGATAGCATACATCCAAGAGTTCTGAAAGAATGCAAAGTTTAACTTGTGGATCTCCTTACAAAAATATGTAATCTTTCATTGAAATCTGCCTCCGTTCCTGAGGACTGGAAAGTAGCAAATGTCACCCCCATCTTTAAAAAAGGTTCCAGAAGGGATCCGGGAAATTACAGGCCAGTCAGTATGACTTCAATACTGGGAAAGTTGGTAGAAACCATTATCAAAGAAAGAATAAGTTGGCACAATGATGAACACAAGTTATTGAGGAAGACTCAGCATGGGTTCTGTAAGGGAAGATCTTGCCTCACTAATCAGTTACAGTTCTTTGAGGGGGTGAACAAATGTGGACAAAGAGGACCCAATAGATGTTGTTAACCTTGACTTCCAAAAAGCCTTTGATATAGTCCCTCATCAAAGGCTCCTTAGTAAGCTCGAGAGTCATGGAGTAAAAGGACAGGTCCTCTTGTGGATCAAAAACTGGCTAATTAATAGGAAGCAGAGAGTGAGTATAAATGGGCAGTCTTCACAGTAGAGGACAGTAAGCAGTGGGGTGCCCAAGGTCTAATGCTCTTTAACTTGTTCATTAATGATTTGTGGTTGGGAGTAAGCAGTGAAGTGGCCAGGTTTGCAGATGACACTAAATTGTTCAGGGTGGTGAGAACCAGAGAGGATTGTGAGGAACTCCAAAGGGATCTGTTGAGGCTGGGTGAGTGGGCGTCAATGTGGCAGATGAGGTTCAATGTGGCCAAGTGCAAAGTAATGCACATTGGGGCCAAGAATCTCAACTACAAATACAAGTTGATGGGGTGTGAACTGGCAGAGACTGACCAAGAGAGAGATCTTGGGGTCGTGGTAGATAACTCACTGAAAATGTCAAGACAGTGTGATTGCAATAAAAAAGGTCAACAGCATGCTGGGAATTATTAGGAAGGGAACTGAAAACAAATCAGCCAATATCATAATGCCCCTGTATAAATCTATGGTGCGGTCTCATTTGGAATACTGTGTACAATTCTGGTCATCGCATCTCAGAAAGGATATAGCATTGGAAAAAGTGCAGAAAAGGGCAACTAGAATGATTAAAGGTTTGGAACACTTTCCCTATGAAGAAAGGTTAAAACGCTTGGGGCACTTTAGCTTGGAGAAATGTTGACTGCGGGGTGACATGATAGAGGTTTACAAGATAATGCATGGGATGGAGACAGTAGAGAAAGGAGTACTTTCTCCCTTTCTCACAATACAAGAACTTGTGGGCATTCAATGAAATATATATATTTTGGCCACTGTGTGACACAGAGTGTTGGACTGGATGGGCCATTGGCCTGATCCAACATGGCTTCTGTTATGTTCTTATGATCAGTTAGATTGCATCTTCCCTTCCAGGAACTCAGGCCATATATTGGGCCATAGAGGCCCCCACAACTGCTTAAGCCTTCTTGGTGCAGGTATGGCTCATCTCACTACCCCCACAGTCCTTGGAAACTGATCTTGGACATAGCACAGGAAGAAAGGTTGCTGAAGGAACATCTTGCAGCTCCACAACATCTGGGCTCCTCTCCTTCTGTTTGCAGATACTAGAATCTGGGTGTGGCCAGAGGCATGAGCCAAAGGACAAAAGACAATATCACATATTTTTATAAGAAGCTTTCAGTCTCTCTAAAGGACAAAAACAAGGTAATAAGTTGCATCAGTCAGAGAGTGTAGTGCCATTGCCATTTCAGACTGAAATAAAGTGAGTTCAGCCAGCTCTGAATGAACCAAGAACATTTTATTGCAAGAAGAAACTCACATAGTAACACAGGCAATGGCAAAACTGCAAGTATAGACAATCTGGCCATGGTTAACCATGCCCCCGCCCCCCAAGCAGGCAACAGTTACTCTTGTTGGCTCACTGCAGAATCCCTCATTTGCATCTCTTTGTTACAAGTTGTTACATGCCTAGCATCCTGATTGGCCAGTTCTTCCAAGCTTCGGGATCCTGGTTTGCAAGGAGTGCTTGTCTCAAGCTCAGGCAACAAGAACCCAGTAAAACACAACACATAACAAAGAGTTATGTGTTTTCTTTGTGGCAACCTCACCATCCTCAAGCCTGTACCATGGTTCTGACAGCAACAGCAGGGAGGTTCTGAGCTATACCATGAAGATTACAGCAAGCATGATGGCCTTTAAGGCCTTATGTCCTGCCAGTAATGCCTGCTAATAGAGCCAGAACTAGAGAACATAAGGATACAATGGATTGATGTATCTCTTAGATAAAGAAATAGGATATAATTCTTTGTAATGTGTTTAGGACCAGGGCAGTGATCCTTTTTAATATGACCAAACTAGTTTAAATTGGCTTTGATATGTCTGGCTAAACTCTAATCAGAGTATTTTGTGTTCGCCACTCCAGCACTATTTGCAGAAGTCTGAATTCATAAAATGGCAATTTACAAATGTACACATATTCATTTGAAAATTGCAAGCTGCAAAGGAATAAGGAGCTGACTGACCCCACCCCACCCCAGCCTCTGGAGATCTTTGAAAGGAATGTTTAAAATATTTCTCATTGAGCACCTAAATATTCAAGTTTTTAAAAGTGGGTTTTCAGACAGTAATGGCTCCAAACATCTCACTTTAACACAGCTGCAGATGCTGATGTGTAAGTAATGCGGATAGTAGAGCACTCTACTGCCACTTCACTTTTCCCCTAGATGTCTTCAAAAAAAAAGTTGTACATACTGTTAACAGATATGTTCTACAGTATTGTACAATATAAGATTGTTGGTTCAATCCCATGGGAGAAAAAAATGGTGTAGCACTGTCTTGAGAAAACATAATTGCCCCTGTTACAATGGGGTCTTGGACCTCAGGGCCGGTCCATATTCCTTGACCAAAATGAGAGGCTGTATGATGATGTTGCCAAAGTTGTAATTATCTGGGTTAAAATAAAGACTTGGCCAGCTGACAATGCTTGGCTGCCTTATAAAGAAGTTCTGCATCCATGCTGAGTTTTCCCCCCCTTTGTTTTAAATTAAAACTGAGCCACAAGTTCATGCACTTCCCTCCTTTCTTTGTGGGAGAGAGGCCCCCGGTGAGATCTCTCCATCTCTGTTGCTGCCAGGGGAATGTCAGGTTCTGAATTTCAGAAATAGGCTGAGGAGAAAAAAAACTGAGCTTACGTTCTGATTTGTTTTCCAAAGGAAAAATAGCTTGCTTGCTTGACTGAGCCCGGCTCTGAACTGAGCCAGAGGAAATTGAGTATTATTGTTTCCAACTCAAATAAGCTAAAGCATAAGCCCTTTGTATACCTTCTGTAATGCTGCTGAACAGCCCACGTGACTCTTCTTGGAAACGGGGGAGGCGGGGCTAGGGTTATGGTCTGAGGGAAAGTTTGCAGAACGTATGAAGAAACCTTAAAATTGGTCTTTGGGAAATTAGGTTCAACTTGGCTATGCTTATGACCCATGATTTGAACAAGAATTAGACCAAAACGGATTAAAATGGAGACACATTTTCATTTTAAAAAATGCTTAGCTGCTGAAGGAAAATGACTTCCATCACTGATTTTGCCCCTGTATGTATGAAGTATTTTAGTTAGTCTTTACACTGACCATTTGTGGAGATTGTCTCATTTCACATTCCAAGTTGATGAAGAAGTTTGTTCAAGAAGAAAATATAATAAATTAGTTTAAAAATTCAAATTGAAAAACATCATTTATTTATTACACGCATACTTTTCCTTTCTTCTCTCAGGAAAATAATGGAAGCATACACAGGGTTCATAAAATATCTCTTGCCAAGGCACAACCAGACCTGTCACCAGATGTGTCGTCATCGTCGTCATCATCATCTATGTACTATGGAAAAGAATTACAAGGAATGACACAGTTAAGAAAGAGTTAACATTTGGAGAGGTCATCTGCCTCCTGGTGGTGTCTGGGAAGAAAAAAGTGTATGGTGATTGTTAAGATAGCAGCTGGACTTACTGTGTTTAGGGTCTCTAGGCTCAGGTTGTCTATATATGTTCTGACAATAACCCCAGCATGGTACGCCATATTGCAGAGGGACTGAAAGTGAAGAGAAAGCAACTCGTATTTGGCTACCTGGAGAGTTCACAGGCATCATGTAGGATAGGTCTATCAGTGGCCACTAGCCATGGTCACTCCAGTCAGCCTTTGAATTCCAATGCCAGGAGGCAACATTGGGGAAGGCTTCCATGCACTGTTGTTGGCTCTTCAGAGGAATTGGTTGGCCACTAGATGGACCATTGGTCTTTTCCAGCAAGGCTCATGTTTTTATCTGCTGAATCACAGCTCATTCTCTTAGGCACTGTGTTATGCTGTCTCTTCTACCTGTCTGTAGACAACTGAGATTCACTTCTGAGATAATTTAGATAGCAGTTTAGACCTTCACATCATCCTGTTTCCATCTCAGGCCTTTGATTGGCCACTGGATGGACCATTGGTCTTATCCAGCAAGCCTCTTAATTTCTTATCTGCTGAATCACAGCTCATTCTCTTAGGCACTGTGTCATCCCATCTCTTCTACCTTTCTGTGGACAACTGAGATTCACTTTTAACTAAGATAATTTAGATACCAGTTTAGACCTTCACATCATCCTGTTTCCATCTCAAGCCTTTGATTCTAGTATCAAGCCAAAGTGATCCTGGGCTGAAGAGCCCTGGATTTTGGAAAAGGCATCTCTGAGCCCAGTCTTCCCTTGACAACAGCATACCACTACAGAACTAGCCCACTCACCTCCTACAGGGAATATACAAGCTATTGGATGCTTTGTATTCTACCCACATCTTTATAAACAGTGACATTAGGCATTGCCATTAGTATCCTCAAAGCTTCAAAGGACAGAATATAAAATATAATGCCCACCCCTTAGAATTCATTACAGCTTTCTTTAGGACCTGGTATGTGCTCTGTAGTCCTTTCGACTAAAGAATGACAAGAGAACAGTACTTGCAAATTCCCAGGAAACTCATTATATACTCAAATGGACTGTCATTTTGTGGTAATAAAAGAGCATTAATCTCAGATTCAAATGCAGTCAACTCTTATTTAGCTATGAAGTTGTGACAGACATTTCTCATTGCTGTCAGGACGCTGTATATCAAATTGTTTTAATTAATTCTCTCTTCTACCTAGGTTATTTTGACCTGACCTGCCTCTTTCAGATTTGGAAGCTTATTTAGTGTTCAGCCTAATTTTCCCCCTTCTATTTTTTTTTTTTTGTACTGCAAGACAATCTCTCACTTACACTTTACTCTTGTAATTCCTTTGGAAAATAAGATAGTGGGCAAGCTTGTCTGAACTTTCCTCAACATGCTACTTGTTCCTAGGTTAATGGATTTCAATTAAACTTATTTGCATTTTGAATTGCTGCCTTCATGAAGCTGTGTAAAACACAGATGAATACCCAACAACTTTGAGTTTGTGTTCAAATATAGTCCTGCCAAGGACTTTGGTTCCACCAGTTCTTAGTTAGGGTTTCCAGTGGTGCCTTGGCAAATATTGGGAGATTCTGAGGGTAGTGCCTGAGGAGGATGTGTTGTCACTTCTGGGTTATGCTCCAGAAATTTCCACAAAATGGTAAAGCCCATATAGATATGTGGAAATTCCTAGACTATCACTATGGAAGCCATTTTGCAGCTGTCCTCCTACTGCTCAATTTCTCAAGGGTGGAGAGGATTTAGCCCAAGAGCAGGGGTATACCCATCATGGGCAGGCAAGTAGTAAGCCTACTTTCAGTTATCTGAAGGTCTCTAATACAATGTCATTCATTCTCCCTTCTTGCTCCTTGTAATTGGATCTCCTTCCCAGTGTAGCACAGGAAATAGAATGTTGAAATAGGATTTGGGTGACTGGGCTTCAAAAATCCATCTCAGTATTGAATATCCATGGCTGACCTTTGGCTAAACATTCTTTCTTTAACCTACCCTATCTTACAGGATTGTGGAGATGGTAAAATGGAGAAACTATGTATGAACCCCATAAAGTGAGGGTGGGATAAACATTAGATAGACATGTACATCTCAATTTTTTTAAAAAAATTCTTCCTCAAAAACTCTGATTTGGTCAGGTGTCAGGTCTTCAATCCTCATTGCCAGGTGTAGCTAAGCTTTGTTACAAGTAATGGTGTTTGCTGCCAACAATTATCCCTTGCTATAGATTTCCAGGACCCAAAGTGACCCATAAACATTGAACAGGAGGCTTTAGGGACTGGACTAATAAATCAGGAACTGGACACCTGCAGGTTGTCAAAATGTATTTTCTATAATTTTTTAAAATGTTATACCTATTTTCATAAGCACCTTATCAATCTGATAATTATAAAAATAAATAATCATGACCTCTACATAGGCTGCATTAGGCCCAGTGGTAGCATATTGAGGTGACAGAAACTTGAGGTGATGGAATAGACAGTGAAACATGAAACGGGAGACAGATAATGAATTTTCTTCCTAAATGTTCTGCCTGGGTTTTTTTTTAAAGCATATAAGAGAGGAATAGGTTGCCAGCATTTAACAAATGCCAGGAGATTTTGAGAGCAATGTCAGGGGAAGGATGGGTTTGAGAAGTATGCAACTTCAGAACATAAGAACATAAGAGAAGCCATGTTGGATCAGGCCAATGGTCCATCCAGTCCAACACTGTCACACCCAGGTGCCATTAAGAGGTCCACCATCATGGCCAGAACTCCAGAAGTCCTCCCACTGTTGCTCCCCAAGCACCTAGAATAACAGGCATCACTGCCCCAGACATAGTATTCCATCTATACCTTGTAGCTTACATTGATGGACCTCTGCTCCATATGTTTATCCAATTTCCCCATGAAGCTGTCTATGCTTGTAGCCTCCTCCATTTCCTGCCGCAGTGAATTCTGTGTTAATTACTCTTTGGGTAAGGAAGTACCTTTATTTATCTGTTCTAAGCCTACTGTTCATTAATTTAATTGAGTTCCCATAAGTACTTGTGTTGTGAGAAAGGGAGAAAAGTACTTCTTATTCAACTTCTCCATCACATGCATGATTTTGTAGACGTCTTTGTCACCCAATTGTCTTTTAGCCAAGCTAAAGAGTCCTAACCTCTTTAATCTTTCTTCATAAGGACAGTGTTCCATTCCCTTTTAGCTTCCTCTTTTCTGCACCTTTTCCAATGCTGTATTATCTTTTTTTGAGATGCTTTTATACAACTATGGAGTTGTATAAAAAGAGGCCTAATTCTCAATGGCTGGGAGTCATTTGGGGTCACCAACAGAAGAAAATAAGTTTATCCTCCATCCTACAGATTGATCATTTTTACTTTTCCCCATGTAAATGATAAAAAGTGGGAAAATAAAGGACTGCCCTTGGTGCTATGCTGCAATGATAACTGGCACTCTAAGTTATATGGATATGACCTTCACTGGTAACTGCAATAGGGCTTTGTTAGACAAGAGCTTGCCCTCCACCCATATAACAATGGTCTTCTAGTTGGTGATGAATTAAAGTGGAATGCTGTTATAGTTTTCCAGGAAGCCACTGGATGTTTACAGGGCAATCCTATGCAGAGTCAATGTCAATGGACTTAAAGGTGTATCTCTTAGAATTGCACTGTTAGTTTGCTACACTGGATATATAATTCTTCTTTGACTTTTCGCCCTCTTTTGATAAAAGGCTAAATACAATATCCCATCATTTCTGAAACAGAGAGAGGGGGGAGGGGAACCCTTTTTCTAGCTGACAGCTTCTTTGGCAGACATATCTTGTAGTCCCCAAAAGGACACTGATTGAATTTTCCAGTTGAACTACAGCTCAGCTGTTTGGAGTGTTCATTTCCTCTCTCATTTCTGCTTTCCTCGCAGTGGAAAAACCTTCCCATGGACCTACTGAGCATATGCATCTGTTAGCATTCCAGATGGAGGATAGCTTCTGTGGACCTGCTGGATGATCAAAATATGGGGCAGAGATGCCACCAGATTTGCCTTGGAGCAAACATAGAGGTGCTTCTTGAAACCTATATGCATTTTGATGGAAATTAAAAATATGCTGATAGATTTTGTTAAAGGTTGTTTAGGGGAGTTTCACATTTTTGCTATAAATGAGGTTAAAAATAAACACAGTGATGCATTTTACTGGCTGATATTTGTTCCAACATGTACACAATCCTCTGGAATGAATGTGCTTAATTTTTTTGCACATCATAGAAGGCAGCATGCAAAATAATAAGTGTGTGTTAATTTGTTTCCTCAGTTAATGGAGACACTGTTGCATTAGGGTTGAATGAGCGATCCATTTTGTGGCTTGGATTGGATCCATTGGAGCCTTTTTTGTGTAGATGGATTCCCCCCTCAAGTGATTTTTCCACCACATCCTTTCTGCTGCAGCCCAACACACTGAAACGTTTTTCCTGGGGTTCTTGGGTGGATTCAGACCTGGGTTTGTTTTCTTCTGTATTCATTCTATTATCATTCTCTACATATTTGATTTATATGTTTGCTGCATCACATGTTCTATTCTATTCTGTTTCAATGATCCACCTCAAATGCATCTGAATTCAATTATACGGATATACATGATGCACATTTAAATATGTACACATTTTTAGGCATTTGACATGTGTTATAATCTATACTTCCAGAGCACTTCCATAAAAATATCTATCCACCTGTGTATCCCAATGTATCCAATGGGTACCACATGCACAAATAATCCAACACATCACAACAGAAGATGACTGAAAAGACTATGCATGCAGTTGCATTCTGTGGTATGATTAGCTCATATCAGTATGTCATATTCTTTAAAGAATTCCTGTAGAGTGGCATTAAGAAGAACCATTATTTTGTAGGTGCAAAAGCTAAGAGAACAGCTAGACAATGATGGGCCAAAATTAAATTTTATTGCATGTTTCCATGTATTTTATCATTGTCAAGTAATGTAGTCAGTGATTTCTTAATGGTATAATTTATAACGGGAACAAATACCCATTTAGAGATATTTAGAAATAAGAACATAAGAAGAGCTCTGCTGGATCAGACCAGTTGTCCAGCATATTGTCTCACACAATGGCCAACCAGTTTCTCTGGAGGGCCACCAACAGGGCATAGAGTCCTACCCCTGATGTTGTCTCCTGGCTCATGGATTCAAAGACTTATTTTAGACTTATCATCCATGAATCTATCTAATCCCCTTGTCTATGCCTGTGGCCATCACTAAATCCTCTGGCAGCAAATTCCACATTTTAATCACTTGCTTCTGAATCTACTGCCCATCAGTTTCATTGGATACCTCAAATTCTATAAGCATTTTAATCCTTGCATTCTCAAAGCCAATGGGATGTGGTTAGAGTGTTGCCCAGGAAAATGCACTTAGACTTCTATTATCCAGAGCTCTGTTATTGCAGAACAGCCACATCACAGCAGTAGAGATAGAGAATCAGGACTGATAGTCGAAGAATATAATAGCAGTTTAGGCCAAACCCCAATGTCAGCAAAGAGTAATAGGTCAACATCAAAGAACAAGAGGCAATAACAGTAACTTCAAGACAAACCTGAGTGTTACTCAATGATGATTCATGGGCTCATTCTCTCATGGTGGATGGAGACATGATAGAGCCAGCAGAAGTCAGTCTTTTTGGAAATTAGTCATGTGGATACTCTGACACTTCTCTGATGTATGGAGCCTAATTCACCACTTTTTGTCTCATCTGTGAGCATGAGCTTGACAGTGGTGCTGGGAAGAAGATTAGAGTGACAGCCATTGAGCCGAATATGTCACAGAACAGAAAGAAAAACCCTTTTAAAAAAGGGATTAGACAACTACATGATGGACCTTTCAATGGTTATTAGCTATGAACACTAAGTGAAACCTCAATGTTAGAGGTAATTTATTTTTGAATTCCAGATGCTGCTAAGAAATGTTGCCTGTGTGTCCACTTTCTAACCTTCCAAAAGGCACTGAGCTAGTTATTGCTGGATAAGATGGACCTTTGATTGGATCTATTTCCAGCAGCTCCTTTGCTCTTGTTATGAGAGAGCCCCTGACAGGCAGCACACCACTGAAGCCAGTAATGCTTTATCATTTGGCATCAGTAAGAGGAGTTTTGCATATGTCAAATCGCAAAAGAATAAAAGACAAAGGGGAAAGTAAAACAAAGTCCCCTTCCTGTGTGTTGTACTTCCAGCTTTAGACAGGGATCGTTATTCTTATATTTTTAAATTCTTTTCGAAATGTAAATGTGCCACGTCGCAAAGGTTGAGCATATTATACCATTTAGAAATTAGACAAGCCTGCATTTAACATTTTGTGAATCAAATTGTTGATTGCTAATGTTCCATTTCCTACTCTCCCTCTCACCCCTTCTCCTAAGTGATGTTAGCATGGTTACAATTTCCCAAATGTTGTAATTGTGACTGAGTGAATAAAATGTCAGTGGGGATAATGAAATAAGTGTAGCAGGATGGTCTGTAATAATAATTGCTAAGCCAGGGGTTGTATTAGCATATTTATGCTTGCTTGAGTCTGAGTCTTCAACAGAGTTGGCAAATGTTTGCTGAAGAAAGGCAGCCTTTGGGCAGCCTGCCTGGTGGACCTATCATGAGGAAGTGCCTGAAGGAACATAGCCAGTGGCTCATCGAAGGAAGGGTTAATGTGTAGTGACAGCAGGTCACAGAAGGCCCTGCTGTAGATGTAAATGAATGCACTCTGTAGCATACAATTTCCCAGAGTCTGTGCTGTCCTGACCGCCATGTTGCAATGTGAGTTTCAGTACAATCTTATGAAACTGTTATGCTTAAAGCATCTCTACGGACAGTTCCAGAAGGGTAGCCCTTGCCTGGGTGGCCTGGGCTTGCCTGATCTCATCTGATCATGGAAGCAAAGCAGTATTTGGTTAGTATTTAGATGGGAAACCACCAAGGAAGTTGCCTGCTTCCACTCTGAACAGGAAATTGGAGCTGCCCCCTGCTGGGGGTAACACAGTTTGAGTTTCTCAGACAGACATGTGGTGTTGGAAAGTGGGAAGATTAACAGAGTATGGGTTAAAAAGAAGATGATTAGATCAAGGGTGTCAAACATGCGGCCTGGGGGTCAAATCAGGCCCTTGGAGGGCTTCTATCAGGCCCCTGAGCAACTGGCTGTCATCTGCTTCCGTCTCCCTCCCTCTTGCTCCCTTCTGCATCACAGCTTTCTCAACTGCACAGGTGCTGCAGAGCCAAACCTCTGTTTTCTCCATTGGCTGAGGCTCCTCCCTTGGGAAGGAAGGGGGGAGGCAGAGCTTGCTTTGCCAGGCTCTCTCAATCACACAACAGAGTTACTGAGCTAAGCCTCTCTTCCTTCTATTGGCTGAGGCTCCTCACCCTCCTGGTCCCCTGGGGAAGGAAGGAAAGAGCTAGAGCTTCCTTTGCCCAGGATCTTATGGAAGAAATACAAAGAAAGTATCTTTAAGACCCAGTGCTAATGTTTTAAGCATGTTTTAGTTTTAGGGGTTTTTTAAAAAAGAAAAATCTTTAATTGTGTTTGTCTGTGTCCTTTATAAAGTTTCTATCTCTGCTACCTAATCTTTAATAGGAACACACACGGCCCGGTCTGGCATGGCCCGGCCCAACAAGGTCTCATTTATGTCATATCCAGCCCTCATGAGTTTGACACCCCAAGTTAGATGGTAGATAACATTTGTAGGTGGGTCTTCAGATAGATTTACTCCATGTCATTGCTGTTAGTTATATATGCATTCAAACAAGCAATTATGAACTATGTCAGCTTTAATAACTTCAAATTTTATTCAGTTTTTTTTTTTTTACAATAGACATATAACAGTGAATTCTAGCATCCTCACAGGTAGATTTTCTATATGTTGTAAATGCCAGCTAGTTAGCAGTTAAAGCAAGGAGAGATTGCCGTGGCATTTCCAGTGATGAAGAGAAGGCTTGCTTCTCTAATGAGTGTCTCCCAGAGCACCCAAGGGCTTCTATGTAACAAGGCTCTGCTTTGTGATGCATACTTAGAAGCACAGCTTGCCTCAATGTGATTTGCGAGGGTCCTTCAAAGTAATCACTGTTAAGGCATTTGAAAGAATTCTTGACTGAATTAAAGTGTTTATACACAATAGGATGCACTAACTTTTCAAGTCCGGAAACATGAAAATGTCACTTTTGATGTCACCTGGAATGGTAATCATCAAGTCACTGATGACACACTAGCATTCACCTAAAACTTTATAGTTTAACCATAGAGTTTGCGGCAAATGCTAGAGTGCCATCCAATATGACAGCATCACTTCTGGCTAGTACTGGAACTGAAGTAATAGCAGCCAGGCACTGCTGATTGCCCTCCATTTCCTTCCGCCTACTAACTGGCAAACCAGTAGAAGACTGCAGAAGAGGACTGAAGATTTATACCCTGCCCTTCTCTCTGAATCAGAGACTCAGAGCAGCTTACAATCTCCTATATCTTCTCCCCCCACAACAGACACCCTGTGAGGTGGCTGGGGCTGAGAGGACTCTCACAGCAGCTGCCCTTTCAAGGCGATAGCTATGGGTGACCCACGGCCATTCCAGCAGGTGCAAATGGAGTAGAGAATTAAACCCGGTTCTCCCAGATAAGAGTCCCCACACTTAACCACTACATCAAACTGGCTCTCTCTGTGTGGGAAACTTTCTTCCCCCCAAATGGTGGAAGCCCTTTTATGAATTGTGAATGGAAAAATTGTAGTTAACAATAGATTGGTATAATTCTGCAATATATTTTGTAACTTTTTGCATGAGTTTGATCCAGTCAACTTCTTAAACTCAGTTTCACTTAATTCCCCTCCTTACTACGGCCCCCGGCCACAAAGCTTTTCTCCATACTGTCCTCATGATCTCCAGCACAGGCTTTTTGGGTGGTCAAAGGGGATCCCTTCTTTCTTTTTTCCACAGGGAAAAAGCTAATTGGATCCTGCCCTGTGTCTATTAAATACCATGTATTATTATGTGAATGATGTCATTTCTCATTCTTTCTCATTATTCATTTATAATGTACTTTATGTAACTGAAGTAAAGCAAAAACCTTTGTTAAAATGGGAATGTTGAGGGGCAGCTAATTTTTATAACCTACATGGTGCTTCACAGGAAGTGACCATTTATGAAATTCTTACTTGATTAGGCTGGGAATGGTTACCAAAGAAACACCTGCCTATTAGCCAATTGCAAGTCATTGAACATCTGCTTGTTTTCAGTGCTGGTCATGTAAGCAGATCTTCCTGAAAACCCCAGCATCTCAGAGCTACTGCATAAAGTCCTCTGACCTCCCCACAGCAGCCTTTGCTCTTTTTTGATCAGAAAGAGCGACTCTCACTGTCTGGATTCTCAACTTCATGTAAACAACCCAAATTTTGGTACTTCTGGCAATTTCAGGTTTTAAAAATATTGGAACTCCTCAGCAGTGATCTCCTGAGTCCTATTAACTCTGCATTACTAGCAGATGTCTTAAACAATTGGTTAAAAAAATACTTGGATAAAATTCAAGAACATTCCTCTCCCCATAGAAATTCGACGCATTATCCTGAGTACAGTACTGTGCCGCAGCAGTATAAATATTCATGTTCCCAATTATAATGCCTGTTCATACCCCTAATTATCTGTATGTAGGTACTGATATAAGCAATCTATTAAATTAAGTTTTCATTTACAGGGACTCATTCTTTATGGTGCATTTTTTTTTCCAGAGGAAATCACAATAGTTGAAAATGTTTGTGAAGATTATATTGTGAGAGAGGTATAATTTATCTCCTTAGCAGGCATGTTGTTTTAAAATATCTGCCATTTAACCAAATTATATGCATTCTGAGAGTCCACAGAGCTCTTGGAGGGTGTTTTGTCCTTGCCCATTTGGATGTCATAGCGAAGTTGAAGTCCCCCCCCCCCCCATCCAGCCAGTGACATCTTTAGGAATTCTTTTGCTGCTTCCCTCTGTCTCTCTTCCTTTTCTCTTTCTTGTTTATCCTATAAAGCATTATATACAAACAACAACAACAAATAGCAATCATCCTCATCAACATTAGCAATAATAGAAACAACAGCAATAATAATTACAAAAGCAGAAGTTCTTTTCATCAGGGATTTTTTTGTAGAGAAAGCCCAGCAGGAACTCATTTGCATGCTACGCCACACACCCCTGATACCACCATTTTATCCAGCGGGAACTAATTTGCATATTAGGCCACACCCCTGATGCCAAGCCAGTCAAAACTGCTTTCCTGTGCATTCCTGTTCAAAAAAAGCCCAGCTTTTCATCCTTATTTGGGTACAGATGGCTCACATTCACTGCTTGAGAATAAGTAGTTAGAAAGTGATTCTGAGGAGTCAACTAGGGGCAGCAAGATGGTCCAAGAAAAAGGAAAAAGCCAAGCCAAGGAATAATCTGGAGTGACATTTCTATTATATCTGATTCACTCCTATGTGCATGCTGCTAAATGAATATGCTTTTTGTTCCATCAATAAATGAGAGACAGTATGTCTGAACCTGACATTCAAATTCAATTACCTTGACACTGCAAGATGGAGATTGTGATTCCAAGCCTACATGTGATTTAGAAGGTTCATCACCATATTGCTTTGGATGTCACAGTTTTTTGTTAGCTAAAAGGTTTAAAGAAGAGGCTTTCCAGGCGCAGGGTTCTGTTATTTTGTTTGGTTTTGGTCCTCATGCCTTGTTATAAAGAATGGAGATTGCACAGACACTGCTGTATCTTTTGTAAACTGCCAATAATGGTGTAGGAGGCAGGGTTTGTGGAAATCATAATGCCTATTTGCCCTTTGCAAACAACAGCACAGTCTTCTTCCAAACATAGGAACCAGCTGATAGTGCTGAAATGGCAAAAGAGAAGTGAAACAAAATTGAAGACAAGAGAAGCAAAGCAGATGGTCAGCAACTTTTTCCTTGTCCATGTTACAAAAATCTTCACCCCCAAAAGATTGTCAATCAGAACAGTTTAAATAAAATCAGATAACTCTATTTTAAATGAGTTCATCTTCTCTTAAATGGCAAGGAATCCTTAGGGACTCTGTAAGCTCTCAGGGACTTCAGTAAGCCAATTTTCCCTTCTATCTCCCCTACCTTCAACATTCCATCCCTTCCCAGTCATATCTAGTCCTCATCAATAGTTATAGAAGGTTTTTTTAAAAGTGTGGTTAATTTACAAAGTCATAATTTCTCATATTTGGGGAATCCCAGGAGCAGGGGTGGAATTCTAGCAGGAGCTCCATTGCATATTAGGCCACACACTCCTGATGTAGCCAATCCTCCAAGAGTTTACAAAAAAGAGCCTTGGAGGGTTGGCTACATCAGGGGTGTGTGACCTAATATGCAAAGGAGCTCCTACTAGAATTCCACCACTGCCCAGGAGTATTTATAGATCCTACCTTTTCAGTGAGAAGCCCCATTATTCAAATTTTGCTATGCATGGTGAGGTCAGATAGTTTAGAAAAAGAAAAAGAGCTGGTTTTTATACCCCGCTTTTCTCTGCCCTAAGGAATTTCAAAGCAACCTACAATCACCTTCCTTCTTCCCCCACAACAGGCACCTTGTGAGGTAGGTGGGACTGTGAGATTTCTGAAAGAACTGCGACTGGCCCAAAGTTACCCAGAAGACTTCATGTGAAGGAGTGGGAAATAGAACCTGGTTCTCCAATTTAGAGTTCACTACACCATGCTGGTTTATTATTAGATATAACAATTATATGTAGCATTTATATAACACTTTCAAATGTCCAAAGCATTTCATATACAGCTGTATAATTTTTAGCATTGTTTATGGGCAGGGGAAATGGCTTAATGGCAGAGTATCTGCTTGATATGCAGAATTTCCCAAGTTCAGTCCCCAGCACCTCCCATTAAAAAGAGCTGGCTGTAGGTCGTGGGAAGTAGACAATACTGACCATGATGGATCAAGGGTCTAATTCAGCATAAGGCAGCTTTGTATTTTCATGTGTTCGCCATCACTGTAGGTTCATCATCACAGATGAGGAAGGGGCTGAAGCTATGCCTCAGAGAGCCAGATTGGTTTAGTGTTTAAATGTGTGGACTCTTATCTGGGAGAACAGGATCTGATTCCCCACTCCTCCACATGCAACTGCTGGAGTGACCTTGGGTCAATCTCTCAGAGCTGTTCTGCTCAAAAGCAGTTTCTGTCAGAGGTCTCTCAGCTGCACCTACCTGTCTGTTGTGGTGAGGAGAAGGGAAAGGGAATTATATGTCACTCTGAGACTCCTTCTGGTAGTAAAGTGAAGGGTATGCCATGTCTGTGAGCCGCCCTGAGCCTGTCTCAGCGGGGAAGGCGGGATATAAATAAAAGTTATTATTATTATTATTATATAGATCCAATCTCCTCCTCCTCCTTCACTAAGTTTGTGATTGAGATATCAGATTTGAACTAAAACCTGCAAATCTTATGCAAACTTTCTTGGATAAAGTTCCCAATGAATTTAGTGTAACTTGTGTCTAGGTGAAGGTAAGGTTGCTCTATTAAAGAGGACTTCAAGCCTTCTGAACCTGTGGGTACCTTTGGAAAACTGACACAGTGTGGTGGGTGCAGCCGCAAAATGGATGCCACAAAATGGCTGCCAAAGGAGATGCAGCCAGCCACAAAATGGCCACTGCAGTTGCACAGTGAAGATTCTTGTGCAGCTGGTGGCAGCTGTTGCCAAAACAATGGTTTTTTTGTTTTTGTTTTTTTAAAAAAACTACAGTCAATCAAATATCCAGTGGCGAGTCAGAAGCCTTGCTGGGCAAATGCCACATCTGGTCCCACCTACTTTCTCAAAACATCTGGCAGGTACCAGGAAAGGTATCTGTGGGTGCTGTATAGGGGATCTCAGGTCTATTGGGTATTATTCCACACCAATAACAGGTTTGTTCTGATTTAAATGTTAGATACTTCCAGAAATTTCTCTGTAAATTTGTATTTAAAAGGTCCATGCTTTTGAATTTGAAAAATCAAGATTTATTTTTTAATGATGTGTATGGAAAACTTCCTGAAGTTTTAAAAATTATTGTCACCGAGTCCTAATTCTATTATTTGGTCAAGTTACCATTTTCTTTGAAATGTAAGTCAGATTCAGCTGTGAGGAAATTCCCTGGGAAAACTGCCACATCATAACTATGTGTGAATCTCATACTGAGTAGTCTTGATCCATAATTGATGTATATCTGTAAAGACTATTTTGGCAAGGATGTATCATATTACATAAAAAATACTTTTTGGGAAACTCGAATTAACTTCCCAGTGAAACTTTGATTTCTAAATGTTTGCCTCATTCCAGTATAAAAGATTACTTTTTCAGGGTGGGATAAGCTTAGCATCCATGTTTGTCACATTTATACCTTCAGTGGCCTGTTATATTTTCTATGGTATTATTTGGATAAAATGCTTGCTTAACATTACAAGATGCAACATCTGGCTCTTTCAGTTTCAGACAACATTCAGCGTGACCGATGTTAACTCTGGGAGCATTAGACAGATGGAACAGTTGAGATTTTCATATGAGGATATTGCATATGATGCCTCATCTCCCTTACCACATCTGATAAGTTTTTCAATGGTAGAGGAATGTGAGTAGAGACACACTTACGGTAAATAGTTGAGTAACTTTTTAAAACATCTGTGGCAGAGGTTCAGTAAATGAGAACTGTAGGTTGATAGAATTTTATCTCACAATAGATCATGAAGTAATGGTCTGTTAAGTGGAGGACATCCTTTCGGTGTACCACCATCTAGCTCTGGTGAAAAGGAACTACAGAAGACAAGCCATGTGAGTTAAGCAAGCGTCCTTACACTGCAAGAGAGGAACAAGTTAAATTATATGCTTTGAAAGCATACAGGATATTCTAGATCAGGCTTACTTATTGGCTTGTGCAATTAGGAGACCTGATTTTGCTGACAGTGATACTATCTAGGCCTGATTAAATGTTTGAAACCCACCCACCCCCCATTTTAAGCATAGAGTTTTTGGTAAATCCTAGAGTACCACACTGACATGATGATGTCAGTTCCAGTTTGCTCCAGAAGTGATGTCATAGCATTGCTACACAGAACTGCCACCCCATCAGTGGTCCAGGGAGGACGTCTTCATGCTATAGTAAGAGAATTGTCTACTCTAGTGTGGTTAGATATGCCCTTGATGGATCAGGGTGTTTATAAGTAATTCAAAGATCTGCAGATTTCTTCTTTAAATTTACCCAGGTGAAGACTGAGGAGCAAGAAGATCTGGGCCTATGGGAAAGAGAGAAAGTTTTGGAGTGGGGAAGAGGTATGCTGGTGGTAGTCTTAGATACTGAGATTTAGATGGGAAATTCAAACCTATCCAAATTGGATCAGTCAAAACTAAGCAGCTTTTGGTAGAAAATACTAAAATGGACATAGCTCCATGTTGGCAGGAATGTTGATCCAGCATGATTCTTGTGACTCATTGTACCAGGATGAATGTTTTAGAGTTGTTCACTTTTGATCTGAGAGCTAGGTGAAAGAAGGTGTTATTGTTGCCAGTGATTAAACCACACTGTGAAGTCCAATCCCCTGTCCTTTCTCTGATGGCTCTCAGCTTTTGTCTTGGAGATGGCCTAAGACATGTTTCTGGATTTCAATTGACTGGTGGATATGAACTGGTCTCAGTGCCAAGAGAGAGGGAAACAAGAAAGATATGTCAAACAGAATCGACAGAAACTCTTTTTTGTCTTCTTGTTTTTGTATGCTGCTGTTGTGAGATATTTATTGTTTCTGTTGCTTATTTTCTCAGTTTGCTTGTCTTTTGCCATTTATCCACAATTGATGAACAAATAATGTAAAAAAATGATAGGAAAATTGATGCAATTAAATGTAAAATGACATAATGAAAGCAAGGATGCAAGGCAGAAGGAAAAGTGTATTTTCAAGGTAAACCAATAGGCACGAGAAATTCTATGACAACTCTAACTTTAATTACCTGCTCTACAATTTACAAGATAGTATTCCAGCTGTATTTTTAAGAGGAAGTGACTACACTGTGCTGTAGCTTATAGAGACCTTCACATATGCAGTGATTTTTCTACTCATTGGTAGTCAGGGGGACATTGTACCTCCTACATGGTATCACCATGCATAGAAGGACTATTTCCCTCCATAGGATAGGAAGTACTGCATAAAGAAGACATTGGATTGTTGTGCTTCATGATCCCCAGCAATGGAATCAAGATGGTTCCATTCAAATGTCTAAATGTGAACATGGGAACTTCTACCTGGCACACCTGAATAAACTATATGGGAGATACTGTATTATTTTTTGTGGAGTGAAATATTTGGATATAGCATAAAATGACTTATGACAAAAAAAGCCACTGTAACTTGTTCTGCTGATGGATATATAAGGGTTAGATGAAGTTGCCTTAGACTGAGTCATAATGCTTGTTAACCTTTGAGAGTACATCTATCAGCACATCTACCTAGCTTTGAAAAGAGCAGCTGAAGACCAAGACTATGCTTCAGACTCACTTGTTGATAGTGCAATCCAAAGGAGAGTTACTCCAGTTTAAGCCATTCATTTCAATGGACTTAGACTGGAGTAACTCTCCTTAGGATTGTACTTTGAGTTTATTTCAAATGGAAATGTCAAGGAGTGAACCCAAAACATCTGCATGCACAGCATATGCTCTGATATTGCACCATGTCCCCTCAATTTCTTGCACTATTGATCCATTAGTCCTGGTTCTGGCAATGGCTTCCCAAGGTCTCAGGTCAATGGAGATACAGAGGGTAATAGAAAAGTTGGCTGCAAGAGTGAGACCAGCAGTGACATCCTAAGGAGAGGGAACACTTTGGTGTGAGTCTGTATTCACCCAGCAAAGCTTCAGATACTCAGGACTTCCTGAAGGTACCACCATGTAGCTGTATTTCTCAACACACAGCTACCCCCAGATTCTCAACTCATCCTCTGTGCATAGGGATGATGCAAGTCACACTCAGTGGGTAAGCACTGACAATTCCCTTTTGTTGTAGATACACTAAATTTCACTGTTTTGGAATGAAAGAATGTCACAATACAAAAAAAAAAAATCCCAAAGCAATTTGTCACGGGTTGGGTTTTATTTGTGTTTTATAACATGTGAGAGTTAGGTTACATAAAACAATTGAATGATGACTTGCCTTAACATGATTTACTGGACCTGGTCAATATTCCCCAGGAAGGCCGAAGGGGTATCTTTGTAATGTCTTTCAGAAAGTTCAGGTAAGCAGCAGCCAGACACCTGGTCAACTCTTTTCATGTAGGTCAGGGAAAAAAAGAAGGAAGGGAATCTTATGATGAACAGAGTTACATACATCTAAGCCAAGGGACCTAAAAGGCTATAACTCTGCTTAGAATTGTGCCGCAAAGGTCTATTATGGGGCAGAATGAGCTCTGTAGCTTGTCATTACTGGGAAGCTGTCTCAAAGGTTTCCCTATAAAAAAGGGAAGTTGTGGAAGAAAAATAAAACAGCACCCAAAATGAAGGCAAGGAAGGCTGAAAGAGAAACGTTCCTGAAGATGGCTGATGGCATCCTGATTGAGACAAAAGTTGGAATGGAGAAGCAGAGTACTGCTTGTCCTAGTCAAACTAAAAAAGAATGTGTGCTGATAGAACAAAGTTTCTAATTATGGGTATGAGCTTTCATGTGCATGCACTTTTTCTGATAGAAGTGTGTATGCATACAAAAGCTTATACCCAGAATTAAACTTTCTTGGTCTTAAAGGTGTCACTGGACTCAGACTTTGTTCTGTTGCTTCAGTCCAGCATAGCTATCCACCTGGTTCTAAATGCATGCTGATGCTTACCTTTGAAGTCTGTCATATGAGACTGGCATCCTTCCAGGACTGTCTTTCTCTAGGAACATGTGTGAGTTCTCTTTTGCTGTTTCTGCTGTCCTTCCTGTAGACAGCACAGTTAATGGTGGCATGCTTACAATCTTCCTCAGTGACAGCCTCCATTCTTTGGAATGCCCTTCTCAAGAATGCACAGAAGGCCACTTCTCTTCGAGCATTCAGATGAGGCTACAAAACGGGACTTTTAAACTGAGAGCCAGTGTGGTGCAATGGCAACAGCATCAGACAAAGATCTGGGAGGCCCAGGTTCATATCCTCTCTCTGTCATGGAACCTGTTTCCCAGGCCGAGGGAAGCAAGATTGACATCCACCAGATAGAGGGCCTTCTCAATTTCTGCTCCCTATTGGTGGAACCAGTTGCCGGAGAAAATTAGGGCCTTGCGGGAACTTGCCCAGCTCTACAAGGCCTGTAAGACAACACTATCCTGGCCCTTTAATTGATTCTGAAATACTGATATAGTAAGGAATGATATCTAATAAATACTGAATGCCATTGGAAATGAAATAACAGCAAACAATATTAGCACCTGACTGTTAATTTTTAATTCTAATTATGATGTCTTATGTGTTTAAATGTTACTGTGATTTTACTGGTTGTGAGCCACCCTGAGCCTGCTTTGGTGGGGAAGGCAGGATATAAATCCAATAAACCATTAAACCATCTGTTGTACTCATAGGGCAGGATAGAATCTGTACTGCAGCAAAGGGCAATGTGGAAATTCCCTGAGCAGGGTTGTTCAACTTTCCTAGGCATAAACCACAACAACCAGAGGAATATTCATGAACCTCTACTTTGCTCCACTACACTGGTCCTTCATAAGGGTATAAATCTACCTGAATGGCTGTATACTACAGCTAGTTACGCTGGCTGTTTGGTCTCTCTACATAAGGGATAGCAATCGCCAATTAATTAATTTCTTTTATGTGCGAGTTGTTAATCAGGCTCTTTAGGCTTCATCAAAGCTGCGACCATGGTTTCCCCCCTCAGCTCAGCTCCTTCTTCCTTCTGTGTCAATTCAAGTTCATAGCAGAATATCCTCAGAAATCAAAGAAGAAAGCTAAGTGTAGATATAAGCTTCTTGATCATTATGCCAAGATAATGATGTACTCGCTATGCGACTTGTTTTCAATATGATTTTTTTTAAAAAGGTCTTATGTGTGAAGGATCTCTTCAGATGTCACATCACATGGGACAAGAACAGAAAGAAACTTCAAAGTAATCTTGCCCAAGAGCCAAGAAGATGCAAAATATGGATTATTTTCATTAAAACCATTAAATGGGTGTTGCTGTAAAAGTTCAATACAGATAACCAGAAGGACAACCTACTACACTATACAATCTGCATCAAGGGTCTCCAATCTTTTTCATTCAATGGGCCCCTTTGGAAATTTGAGAGGTGGTGATGAGCACCACTTCAGCCCAGCATGGATGCTACAGGAGGTGGAGCCGAATGGACTACCTCCCTCCTGACACCTCTTAGGGAGAAGGAAAGCCTGAAGGAGCAATGGAAACATACACTGACTAAGGAAAGCCCTGCATTCCTGTGCATTCCTGCTCAAAAAAAACCCTGGTTCTCACTTCTTGTGGCCCTTTCTTACACACCCAGGGAAATCTGATCACCACTTTGGGGGCAGGAAGCAATTTTTTTCCAGGTCAGTTTGGCCAGGGATCCTGGAGGGTTTTTTGCTATCTTCTGGGCATGGAGCAGGGGTCACTGGGGGTATGGGGGGGAGTAGTTGTGAAAATCCTGCATTGTGAATATCTTACATGACTCTATGATTCTACAACTTTTTATAGTCATAGCTTTTCCCTTGAGTATGGATGGAATATTCATGATGGCATTGTTAAGTGATATACCTCCCCCCATAAGAACTTTAGGATGGATACAACCAGCTTTTCTGCTGGTGAAAAGGGAGGTGGTCTGCTTTGACCATGAAAAAGACTTTGCTGGGGATCATGAGACCTGCATGGACTAAAACAGTATTAGATAGAGGAGGGGAATTGGGTGTGATTGAGTGAAAAGAGCTGGTTGGATCTAGCCTCTTTCCATTATTTTTCTCCTTCATATTACTCAGGGTAGTTGTTTTGTACAGCAATGTCTTTGCTAATTTGAGATGTTTTCACAGTTGTTGGTCTGTCTTCCTTCATCAAGGGTTACATTCTGTTTACATTCCGTTAATAATAATCAGACTATTACAGCTGATTTGACTTGTCTCTTCAACATTCTGTTTTCTCACACCATTGAAGTTCCTCCTGTTTATTCTGCAGTTTACTTTTTGAAACTGAAAGGTATTTTTTATTATTATTTAAGAGAAGAATGTATGAGGATAATTTACATAAAAATGAAACCTCACATGAAAGTGCAGCTTTCGGGAATCCTTCAGTTGGTAAACATTTTGAGTAAAAACTGGCCCTTCCCCTCAAAAAACTCATTTCAATTTGTAGTTTTTAGCTTTCCTTTTTAAGAAAGAAAGAAAGAAAGAAAGAAAGAAAAAGAAAGAAAGAAAGAAAGAAAGAAAGAAAGAAAGAAAGAAAGAAAGAAAGAAAGAAATGCTTCCTAGAGTTAGTTTTAAAATTGCTGTGAAGAAGTCTTGTTTGCTTTCTTGGCAAAAAGGCATTTTAAACAGTAATTTCTGAGAAAAATCTGAGGAAAAATACCTCAGATTTTATTAAGCAGACAAAATGTCATTTTTGTGAATTAATTTTCTAGTTTTTAAACCAGCTTTCCACCTCAAGAAGTAATCAAACAGCATGAGCCTGTTTGTGTTTACTGAGATATATGACCAATGTAACTAGTGAGGTAACTAGTGTAGTAACTACACTACAAATAATAGAAGTGAATATTTTCAGTAGAATCTTTTCTCACTAAAGGTAGCTGAATTGGGTGGTCTGAATAAGGAATGGTGGTGGAGATTGTCCTCAAGTAACAGCTGATTTATGAAAAACCCTGGTAGGGTTTTCAAGGCAGGAGACATTCAGTGGTAGTTTGCCATTTCCTGCCTAAATGTAATGACCCTGGACTTTCTTGGTGGTCTCCCATTCAAGTACCAACCAGGGATGACCAAGGGTGGAATTCTAGCAGGAGCACCATTGCATATTAGGCCACACACCCCTGATGTAGCCAATCCTTCAAGAGCTTACAAAAAAGAACCTTGTAAGCTCTTGGAGGATTGGCTACATCAGGGGTGTGTAGTCTAATATGCAAAGAAGCTCCTGCTAGAATTCCACCCCTGGGTATGACGCTGTTTAGCTTCTGAGATCTGACAAGATTGGGCTAGATGGCCAGGGCAAATATGGAATACATTACTTAATAAAAAAGGCATGAAATTTAACCCCAAAAAACCATGATCGAACTCAGGTCATTAGCAGAGAGGTTGGATTGCAGCACTGCAGCGTTACCACCCTGTGCCACGGGGCTCCTAGTACAAAGCTTACAAATATCCTAATCTTGTCTTTTAGAAACTGTGAAGACTTGCAAGGGAAGTGAAATCCTGTCTCACTCATTGTTCCTTAACTTCCTTGTTTTATCCCACCCCATGAAGAGGAATTGGTGGCCAGACAGCTCCCATGTGGCCAGGTAAAAGTGGCGGGGGGGGGGAGAAGAGATGCAAGCATGTCCCATGCATTTTCTGTTCCAAGCACCCCTTCCATTGGTCACTACTCATGGAGAGGTAGGCTTGGAGAAGCAAGCACATTTGGTGCACTTGCTGATTCAAGCCCTGCTCCTGGCCAGCTAATTGCCTGTTGGGAGCTAGAAAACTTCTGAAGAAGATCCCCTGACAAAACCTACAGTGAAATGTGTTGGGATCCACAAGAAGTAAATAAATTTTCTGTTCTGGACCTTTCTTTCTCTTGTCCTCTTTGGAAACTGGAGTAGCAAGTGAGGCCTTTGGTTGAAGCAGTGGATGTCTCCACCATCTCAGACTCCGCTGCCCATAGTAAGCCTATAGATGCTACTATTCTGCTAACATCTACAGAAGACATATTTGACTGCTCTGGAGCAACATATGCCTTTTGCTGCCATCTTGCCTTACTTTATTGTATTATTGAACTGGTTTTCAATCATATATTTACTGTATTTCATTTATGTTGTGAGCTGCCCTGAGCCATTTACAGGGTAGACTGGGATATGACGATGACGACGACAACAACAACAATGACAACATAGAATACTGGACATGCTTGCCACTCTAAGCCTCCTTTGGATTGCTCGCCTCTGCTACATTTCTTGAATTGCAGTGTCTATGCAAACATGGACATTGCTTCTTCTATGAGGGAGACCAGGCACCTACGCAATTCTAAGCAGAGTTTTTTGTTGTTGTTGCTGTCAAATCAGAGCTGACTTATGACAAGGTGGTTTTGCCATTGCCTGCCTTTGTGTCACGACCCTAGTTTTCTTTGGTGGTCTGCCATTACAATACTAGCCAAGGCCAACCCTGCTTAGCTTCGGAGATCTGACAAAACCAGACCAACAATTACAACTTTCTAAATCTATTCAAGTCAATGGGTTTAGAAAGGTGGGATTCTGTTTAGGATTGTATGGCAGCACCTCTCCCCATATTCCCTCTTCTGAGAGCTCAGGAAGCATTTTGATTTGAATAAAAAAATGGTTGTTGGGGAAAGGTTTTGAGAAGATACCTCAGTGCATCTTAAGACATACTGTACCTCATTAGTGATTTGTGATATAAAACATCCTCTCCATCATAATCTTGGGCATTTTGCTATTATTAATTAAATACTGTTTTGAAATGCTTCTCCTTTCCTCCATTAAGATAACGATCCACCACACTTAAAATGTCATATTTTGTTACCTAAGAAAGTATGGCAAGATGGAATGTAACTGATGGTGCATTATTGTTGACACTTTTTGAGTTAAGAAAACAGAAGATCAATAGTATTTTTTTTTAAAAAAGGAATATCTATGTACACAATCTTGAGATTGATTTGAAACCACATGGCAGTCCATCATTTTATATACGTATATGTAATCTACTTCAACAAAAAATCCTCTTCATTTTGTTTTACAGAAAACAGGGGAGGGGGAATGATGAATCCAGAAAGGATATGCCAGGACAAGAAACTTCATTAGAATTAAAATAAAATAAACCTAAGGATTATGGCTTTGTTCTCTTGCATGAGTAAATTAATACGCAATCACATAGTGAATTGGACTGCTGAACTTCTGAACAGGATGATAGAACATGAGATGGTGTATTATCTCTCCATGTGTAGAAAGGCTGTTAAAGCTGCTGTTTAGGATATGGTGCTATCTCAGTAGAGCCTCCCCAAGACAATTTTGCCACACTCAAAGTCAACTAATTGTAATATTAATGAGTTAGTTTAATGAGGGAAGCCTGTTCTTCTTAAAGATGGGTGTGTGTGTGTGTGTGTGAAGAACTGTCCTTGACCAGTTCACCCAAATTGCCCAGAGGTAACTATAAATACTTGCAGGATAGCTTCTAGTTCTTGCTTGAGTGACAGATAACCTCACTATTTATTGCTCCAGGTGGGCAGCAGTGTTGGTCTGAAGCAGCAGAACAAATTTTGCATCCAGTGACACCTTTAAGGCCAACAAGTTTATTCAAACTATGAGCTTTTGTATGCAGGTACATGTCCTCAGATACATTGAAATGGAATTTAGCAGTGTATATGTTATACACTGGAGTGATAAATATGTCAAAGTGGGAGATTTGTGTCCATTTCTCCTTTGGCATAGGTTTGTCGTCACTATTTATATTCCTGTAGCCTTTTCCTTCATCCCTGTTCTTTATCTTGGTGGACTTCTGATTAGTTGTCCATGAAAAAACGCCAAAGGCACATAGTAATGCCAAGTAGTAAATCTCAAGCTGAAAATATCAAATCGAAAAGAGCAAGAGTCCAGTAGCATGTTGAAGACAAACAAAATTTGTGGCCATGTAGGAGCTTTCTGAAGATCTGAAGAAGTGAGCAGTGACTCATGAAAGCTCCTACATGACCACAATTTTTGTTAGTCTTCAAGGTGCTACTGAACTCTTGCTCTTTTCTACTGCTACTTGGCTGCTTTTAAAAACAAACAAACAAAAAAAACCCCTGCCCCCTTTCTCTTCTTACAGGTTACCATTACATGTGAATGAGTATATGCTTTATGACAGCAAAAAAAGAATGCTGACATTATCACACCCACATTCATTTTGCCTCTGAACATTGGCACCATGAAAACAAAAAAGACACATACTGAAAACCGCAGCAAAGGGTACAGGCATCTTTTTTTGGGGGGGGGGGGGGACTAGTTTTCCTAACGTTATTGTCTTTTCCAGTGACTCCATGTAGCAAACCATATTTGGATGCTTCACTATAACTTCTCATCCTGTTATCACTGTCAGTCCCTAATATGTTCTGATCCTGACATGACTTCATAGCATAAGCTGACATCATTTCAGGAACACAAGCTCTGCTTAAAATAATCTGTTGTCAGCAAATGAAGAACCAGACTTCTGCATACTGCAAGTGTTAGCTGCCTTCTGTAGGGCAGATGAGTGTAGATGATTTTCTCAGCTGCTTATCCATTACATCTGAAATGCTCCAAGCTGTTGTTTAATACTTGTCAGTCTATTCAGTCTTCTTAGACCTGCCAAATTCAGTAGTATTTAGTTCAGCCATTTAAATGTTAATGGGTGCAACACAGAAGAATGCAGACAATAATTTCTTCCTTTTAGAGCAATGCTGATGGGGAAAAAGGGGAACGTAGGCAATCTCATCTCATGATAGCATATCTTGCAAACTACAGCCCTATTATCTTTAATTAATTTATTTCTGCAGCATTGCCAGTACTTTTATAGTTGCAGTTATCTCAAAATTTTCATTGCAAGCCCTCCATCCCAGCGTTTGATATTGTGGTGAATCTGCATTGCTGGAGGCGAAAACTTAATATGCAAGCAACTTTTCTGTTCAAGATGCTTACACGGATGTAAGTTTGGGATTTGTTTTGCTAAGTTGCATCCATCAGTTTGAGCTGCGGTACATGGATCTTGGCACATTCTTTTGAATGCCTTTCAGGGACTTTTTAAGATGTTTGTGTGTCACATCTCTTCCAAAAATAAAGGGTGACAGGAGCTATACAATGAAATGCAGGCCTTTTATGTGCACCTTTTCTTTTGTGTTAAAGAAGGCACTTTCTCTCTTTAAAAAACCCCCTCCACCATCAGGATATCGAAGAAGCTGTTGTATAAGCGAGCATCTTTGGGGCACACATGCTGTCCAGGTTTCTTAGCTCGCTTCTTTGGTGTTTCCTTTGAAATAGTGTGAACAATTCACAAAGAAGATCTCATCGAGTCCTGAAATGCAGAAATTTCTTTGAAATGTCTTTGTGTCCAAACAGAAATGACCCTGTGGGGTCTTCATGTTTTGGATTGGCAAAGAGACCCCATGCCCCTGCAAATCATATGCATAGATAATGTGGAACAAAACCTTGCATTTTACAAACTTACTTTGCAGGCAACCCTTCAAGTCTCCTCAAGCTCAGAAGTCCACCAAATTTGCAATGCTACTGTTTTACACTTTCCATCAAATCAGCCAGGGAAAATCCTCCAAGTCAATTCCACACAATTGGATCTGCACTTTACTCTCCAGTAAAACCAGCAACATTTATCATAAAGTTCTTTTTATATTTGAGAAACTTTGTTGCAGGTGGAATGTTAGATTTGCCTTTATGAAGGGGCCAATCTGTTTAGCATCAATTGTGAATTTGCATGTAATTGTAATATGAACTGCGAACTAATCTCTAGGGATCAGCAGATGCTTGTCATTTTATTCTTTTTATATTATTCACATATTTTTTGTCAGCAGATACAGTTTTCTTCCTTTTACTATCTATTTTTTTAAATAGTTGTTTGTATTGTATCTGTCTGTGGTATGGCTTTATAGGCACCTTGTACTGTATTGCTGCATGTAATGCACATCATTTACATATCGATGTACAACTCTGATTTTAAAAGGTAAAGGTAGTCCCCTGTGCAAGCAAGCGCCAGTCATTTCTGACTCTGGGGTGACATTGCATCATGAGGTTTTCACAGCAGACTTTTTCGGGTGGTTTGCCATTGCCTTCCCCAGTCATCTACACTTTACCATTTACTGGGGCACAAATGAGTGCCCTTTATAGAAACAATTTGGTGTAAAGCAACACACACACAAGGTCATGAAAGGACAAAGTCATGGGTCTGATTCATCCAAGAGAGAAGTATAATTGAAAAAGCCTTTTCTTTTGTCCAAGTTGAAAAACTGGCTTTCATAATTCAAAATCATTTTTACTGAATTCATACTTTCTTAGGGCTGCCAGCTTACAGGTGGGAAGTACAATGAGAGAGGTCACATTGTAAGACTAACAACATAAACCCAAAGGGTTCCTATGACCCAAATTACTATAATAATAAACATGCATTTATTACAAGAAAGGCAGACAAATACTACAATCCTCAATATATAGCCATTGGAACTCAGTCCAATAATAAAATACTCAGTTTATAGTAATCATGTAGATTCCAGTAGTGTCAATGTATGCAGTTATGTTCCAATGTTATCAAATTCCATGAAAAAATGTGTGCTTCCCTGGAGAAAATGACTGCTTTGAAGGTGGACTCTATGGCATTGTATGCTGCTGAGGCTCCTCCTCTCCCCAAATCCCTCCCTCTGCTGGATCCACCCTCAAAGTCTCCAGATATTTTCCAATACAGACCTAGCAACTCTATATTTTCCTCTCCAGCATGGATGGGGAAAACCTAGAACCAGAGAAGATTTATTTACCTTATTTCTAGCCTGCCTTTCTTTCTGAGACTCACAGCAGATTACACAGCATAAATTGATACAATCTATATGAAGAGACATCTAATAAGCAATGGGCTAGGATTACAAATATCTGAATAAGCACTGAATGTTAGACATGATATGGAATGCAGATGCAAGTATTATATTAGTGGGAAACATGTGATGACAACAGGGTAATACATACAACAAATAGATAGTATGTCCTATATACAGTGGTATAGTACACAGTTCCTTTTCCTCTATGAACTGCCTTCCTGAACAATGCTGTATATAGTCCTATCGCCTTTGTAGAAAAGCCCTTCTGAAAAACTTTGTTTTCCATAGTTTCTGGAATGACAGATGTGTGAGACCCCTCCTGGTTTCCTCTATTTGTAATCAGGGCTTTTTTTTGTAGAAAAAGCCCAGCAGGGACTCTTTTGCATATTAGGCCACACCCCTAACACCAAGCCAGCCAGAACTGTGTTCCTGTGTGTTCCTGCTCAGAAAAAGCCCTGCTTCTAATATAAATACCCTGGGCTATTTTTCCCTTGGTGGATTGCAACAGAACATAGTTCCGGCACCTCTTCATGGAAATTCTCAAAAAATTCTCAAAAAAATGTTTAAAAGTTCATTAAGGGCATCCAGGTGTTTCTCCTTCATTTCCCTCTTGAGAGTTCCAGCACCTCTCTTTTTCTGAAAAAAAGTCCTGTTATACCTATGGAATACACAGTAGCTTAGTCACTCCTTTCAGTATAATTTCAGAGTGTAACTTTGTGGGTCTGCAGAAGAACAGTCAGGGTCCAATCCATCCTGCAGTAGCATCAGTAATTTGAGTTCAGTAGCACCTCACAGATCAGCAAGATCATCAGGGTCTTTCAACGGTCAATGCTCAAGAGTCAAAGCTGATGAGGAGAGCTTATACTCTAAAAAATCTTGCTGGTCTCTAAGGCACTACTCAGGGCTTTTTTTTGTAGCAGGAACCTCTTTGCATATTAGGCTACAACCCCCCCCCCCCTGATATGAGGGCTCTTCTTACAGGGCCTACTGTAAGTTCTTGGAGGATTGGCTACATAGGGGGATGTAGCCTAATATGCAAAGGAGTTCCTGCTACAAAAAAAAAAAGCCCTGGCACTACTGAATTCAACTCTAACTGGTCCTTTTGATATGTTGCTGTGCAGCCACTGGAATTATCACCCAAGAAGGACTACTTGTATTCTGCAATCAAATATGTTCCCTTGAAAATATGGGGCATATTGTATGGATGTATCTGAGCCAGTTATCAAGGGCAGAGTCCTTAGAACCTCCTCATTTAATGAAACCAGCTTCAAATCAGCTTCTCCCACTGGTGAAAAAAAGAGGTGTTCCCTTTGAGCACCTAAAAGGTCTTAAAAACTGCTTGTCTTTAAAGGAAAAAAAGGAAATGACAATCTTAAAAAATCTTTAAATAAGCACTGTTGCCGTGATTATTGATCTTGATGTTTCAAACAAGGACTCAATACATCAATACATTCTCTTTAATACATTTTAAGATCATTGCAAAAATGAATAGGAGGGACACATGTTGTATTTTGAGAAATACGCAGAGCAGATCTGCTTGCAAATCCTAAACTAACTAGCTGCAGTTTTTGGAGAGCCTATCAACACTTTTACGTTTTATGTTATAGATTTTTCTATCCTTAATGGAAATTATTCAGGCTATTTTGAGTTGAGCAGAAAGTAAATTAAAAGAAAATTTGCCTATGAAGTACAGCTCTAAGGCAAAATTATAAACTCCCAAACTGAAACAGCAGTAATCTCTGGAGTTCTTTATTGTTAATGCTTTCAGCTTGATGTGCTTATTAAACAAGTTACGTTCTAGCAGTATACCAGGTTTTTGCAGCTCTATATTAACTGAATTAAATTCAACAGGAAGGAGTTTCACAAAAACAAGCTGGGGGCCTATAAGGAAGGGGAGAAAATTAGAAAGCCTCACCCTTCCCTCAAGAACTCCATCTCCAGAACTATATAAATTCTAAAGGCTTTGAATAGGCTGCTTTTCCTCCTCTCCTTCCTGTTTCCCCATAACTTACTCTCCGCTTCTGTTGACCTTTTGTGCTTCTGGGTCATAGTCAAATAGGGTAACCTAGTTGGGAAATAACAAGATTTGTGGGGAGGAGGGCAGGGTTTGGGGAAGGCAGGGTTTGGAGAAGGCAGGGGCTTCAATGGGGTATAATGCTCTAGAGTCCAGCTTCCCAAATGACCATTTTCTCCAGGCGAAGTGTTGCCTGGAAAGCAGTTATAATTTAGGGCTACCGATCCCCTGGTGGGGGCAGGGGATCCCCCAGACTGGAGGCCCTACCTCCTGTTCAGGGTCGCCAGAAAGCGGAGGGGAGGGAAATGTCTGCTGGGCACTCCATTATTCCCTATGGAGACCAATTCCCATAGGGAATTATGGATTATTGGTCCCCAGGTACCTGGGGCTCTTAAGGGGGCTGTTTTTTGAAGTAGAGGCAGCATAGCTTCCAGTGCCTATCATCCAAACACCCTCCAAGTTTCAAAAGGATTGGACCAGGGGGTTCAATTCTACGAGCCCCAAAGGAGGTGCCCCTATCCTTCATTATTTCCAATGGAGGGAAGGCATTGAGAAAGTGTGTGGTTCCTTTAAAAGTGATGGCTAGAAGTCCCTTTGGAGTTCAATTATGCTTGTCACAACCTTGCTTCTGGCTGCACCCCCAAAGTCTCCTGGCTCCCCCGCAAAGTCCCCAGATATTTCTTGAATTGGACTTGGCAACCCTATTATAATACCAGGCAATCTCTAGCCACCACCAAGAAGTCGGCAATCCTGTTGTCAGACCTCGTTAGGTTGGGAGTTTCTTTGTGGGGGGGTGAGAAGAGTCTTATTTCTTTTTAATTTATATATGGATGTATACTTTTATTCATAGCTGTGGCGTTTCCAAGCTACTGAATGGAATTCCTGCCTTGTCTATGGGATATCTGGTTTTGCTGCTTTTTGTGATGGGCACAGGAGGGCTAGATATAATAAATAAAAGGTATTTATTAGGGATGGGGGTTATTTCAAATTTCATATCCTGGCTGCTACTTGAAATTTTAAGTACTTGCTAATTTAATTTTTGTCATATACGCAAATAGATATGGGAAAGGGGTTCTATAGAGGCATGGCTTCAAGGCTACATGTCCAAAGTTTGAGACACCATGCAATGCAAAAGACTTTGAGTAGGGTGGCCAGGAGAGCCTGTGGGAAATGGGAGTGGGCATGGGGGTTCCCTGAGTGATGAAGTGTTTTCAGTTTTTTTGGGGAAAAGATGACTAAAGCCTTGTTTAGATCTTCAGTGGTTCTCCCACCATGTATAAGGGGACCATACTGCTACCTGTGATCTCACTGGACATGATTTCACAACTTTGTGTAAATTAGTCCAACATGCATGTTTCTTAGAGCTTTGGCATGCAAGAATAAAACACTATTTTAAAGTTTTGGGGGTTTTTTTGCATATACCAGTATGCCCATGGGAAATACATGCTTAGTAAGAGGGCCATGAATAGCAGCACACTCCTATTTATGCATGGTTGGAGGGGCCAAGATGAAGTCTGAAAAAGGCTTTTATGGAAAAGACAAAGAAAGAAAGAAAGAAAGAAAGAAAGAAAGAAAGAAAGAAAGAAAGAAAGAAAGAAAGAAAGAAAGAAAATAAATGTAGATAAAGTAGATAGAAGGTATTTCCCCCTCCCTCTTAAAAAATACTAGAATTCAGAGTCATTTCCCCCTCCTCCATGAAAAAGGCCCCAATGGATGCTCAGTAGATTAACATTGCAAACAGGTGAAAGAAAATATTTCATACAATGCACAGTTAATCAATGCAAAAGATTGTATGACAGCCATTAGTGGAGATGGCTTTAAAAGCAGAATAAATTCAAGGAGCTTAGGTTTATCAACAGTTAGTAGCCATGAGGCTAAATGGAAGATCCATATTCACAAGCAGTGTACTTCTGAATACTGATTGTTTGAGAGTAAGAATGGAGTAGGACATTGAATTTGTGCCTCCGCCCCCGCCCTCCCCCAATGTCTGAATGGCTGCTGGGTACTGTAGTAGAATATAATTTTATCAGTTGCTAAATTTCCATCTTTCATATTTTTCTTTGGAAACTAATGTAGCATTTATTTAGTCATTGCTCAAGATTTAGTGATCAGAAGAGTTCTGAGAAGGAAGGAAGGAAGGAAGGAAGGAAGGAAGGAAGGAAGGAAGGAAGGAAGGAAGGAAGGAAGGAAGGAAGGAAGGAAGGAAGGAAGGATTGTAGTCAAAGAACCTTTGGTCTGATCCATAACATTTTCTTCATAGTTTTTGGAGAACTACAAGAATACCTGACGGCCCACTAATGACTAGGAGCACACAGAGCCAAGCACGAGCAGCTTTTGCTAACACCTCATGAGGCCAAACTGTTCATTGTCAGAGGTAATTGGAATCAGCCTGGTTGTCTCCTTCTGCACTGCCATTTTTGGGATGAAGTAATGGATGAGCTAATGCCCAATGCTGGTGCCATTGAACTGAGCGGCCCTTGCAGAGCAGCTGCAGGGGCTGCTCAACTTGACTTGCTCCAGGACCATTTTCACTTCTTAGGCTATTCCTGTCTACAGCTGTGGCAACTCTGGCTATATGGCAGTACATCACAGAGGGCAATATGGGAGCATTAGCATTTAAGCAGTTTCCCTTCCTTTGAGATGCACAGAACAAACATGCACATCTGCATCCACTTTTTTCAAGGACAAGCAATGTCTGTATGACATTTATTTGCTATCGGAACCCATTAATGACTGTAAAATTGTGTTTTCCATTTCCTATAGAAAAATTCAGATAAGGCCACGCCATTTTGAAATCAAAATTCAAACGTTGTACTTCTTTCTCTTTTTTTAAATTAACAGATTCGAATCTGGTGTGCTTGACGGATTAGGTTTGCATAAGATGTCCTTGCTTTGCGGTTTACTTGTTGCAATTATCCACATTGTTGTAAATGACACATTTAGCAGGAGATAATAATCAATATTACCTTTTGCTGCTTAGCTACCAAATATAAACCCATTAATTTGTAGTTCTTTGAAATATTTTAAACAATCACAGAAATTGGCACTATAAAGAATCTGAGGGTCATAAGAAATACTTTATCAGAAAAAAATACAGAATATCCCCGCTGAAGAATGCCTCCTCTTTTTGGTTTTCATTATTATGGCTCAAAACCTGTTGCCAATTTCAACAAATAATCTAAGTTAGATAATACTATATATTTGAACATCCAGTCATGTCAATTTTTAATCAGTTCTATGCAATTATTACATGTAATGAATGTATAGTCTTGACACTATTAGACTAAGGGATATTCTATAATGTTGTCTCTTCAGCTGTTTTATAGATGAGAATTCAGACATTAATAATGAAAATCCAAACTGAAAAAAGTCCTGTTATTCATCTCAGCTACCAGACAGCATGGAAAAAGGACTTAACTATAGATATCTCTCATGATAGTTGGTTGGAAATCTGGAACTCTTCTGTCATGTCATATGCAGCCATCTGCCTAGAAACCGATTAGAGACTCCATGAAATGAGACCATGGACTATGGCCATTAAATTTTGGGCGTGCATGCTTTTTAGAACAGATGATGGTAGTCTTATTGGTCACTTGTTAATGGTCTCAGTCCTCTGCGTGGCTGTGCCACATAGACAAAATCAATTAAATTGGGATGAATATTGGAAATCTATTTCTATATACCGAAAAATCAGCTTTTTTATTGATTAGACAAAGATTGGTTGATACTGAATTGCAAGTACTCAAAAGCCTTGCTAAAGGCAGATGTTCACCCTTGAGTTTGGGGGTTTTACCTCCTGGGTATAGAGCTGAATATCTCACCTGCCTAACAGCCCCTTGGCAATACAGAGCCTATTCACAAGCTCGGTTCAATGTGCTACCATCTGCAATACTTCTTGGAAGATTCCATAAAACTCCCTATGCTAACAGACTGTGCACTTGTGCATGTCCAGAGACAGAAACTTTAGAGCATGAATTTTTAAATTGTACTTTTTACTCTGACCTTTGCTTCATACTTATTGACCCCTCATTGACATACTCATTGACCCCTCATTGACATACTCATTGAGTAAGAACATAAGAGAAGCCATGTTGGATCAGGCCAATGGCCCATCCAGTACAACACTCTGTATCACACAGTGGCAAATTTTTATACACACACACACACACACTGTGGCTAATAGCCACTGATGGACCTCTGCTCCATATTTTTATCTAAACCCCTCTTGAAGGTGGCCATGCTTGTGGCCACCACCACCTCCTGTGGCAGTGAATTCCACATGTTAATCACCCTTTGGGTGAAGAAGTACTTCCTTTTATCCGTTTTAACCTGTCTGCTCAGCAATTTCATCGAATGCCCATGAGTTCTTGTATTGTGAGAAAGGGAGAAAAGTACCTCTTTCTCTTCTTTCTCCATTCCATGCATTATCTTGTAAACCTCTATCATGTCACACCGCAGTTGACGTTTCTCCAAGCTAAAGAGTCCCAAGCGTTTCAACCTTTCTTCATAGGGAAAGTGTTCCAACCCTTTAATCATTCTAGTTGCCCTTTTCTGGACTTTCTCCAATGCTATAATATCCTTTTTGAGGTGCGGCGACCAGAACTGCATACAGTACTCCAAATGAGACCGCACCATCGATTTATACAGGGGCATTATGATACTGGCTGATTTGTTTTCAATTCCCTTCCTAATAATTCCCAGCATGGCATTGGCCTTTTTTATTGCAAACGCACACTGTCTTGACATTTTCAGTGAGTTATCTACCACAACCCCAAGATCTTTCTCTTGGTCAGTCTCTGCCAGTTCACACCCCATCAACTTGTATTTGTAGCTGGGATTCTTGGCCCCAATGTGCATTACTTTGCACTTGGCCACACTGAACTGCATCTGCCACGTTGACGCCCACTCACGCAGCCTCAACAGGTCCCTTTGGAATTCCTCACAATCCTCTCTGGTTCTCACTACCCTGAACAATTTAGTGTCATCCGCAAACTTGGCCACTTCACTGCTCACTCCCAACTCTAAATCATTTATGAACAAGTTAAAGAGCATGGGACCCAGTACCGAGCCCTGCGGCACTGCACTGCTTACCGTCCTCCACTGCGAAGACTGCCCATTTATATTCACTCTCTGCTTCCTATTAATTAGCCAGTTTTTGATCCACAAGAGGAACTGTCCTTTTACTCCATGACTCTCAAGCTTTCTAAGGAGCCTTTGATGAGGAACTTTATCAAAAGCTTTCTGGAAGTCAAGGTAAACAATATCTATCGGGTCTCCTTTGTCCACATGTTTGTTCACCCCCTCAAAGAAATGTAACAGGTTAGTGAGGCAAGATCTTCCCTTACAGAACCCATGCTGAGACTTCCTCAATAACTCGTGTTATTCAATGTGCCTACTCATTCTGTCCTTGATAATGGTTTCTACCAACTTTCCTGGTATTGAAGTCAGACTGACTGGCCTGTAGTTACCCGGATCTCCTCTGGAACCTTTTTTAAAGATGTGGGTGACATTTGCTACCTTCCAGTCCTCAGGAACGCAATTCCAGTCATGCAATAGATATCTGCCATTACTTCACAAAGTCTTCCTGTGATGCCTGAATTAGTTCTTCTGAATTTCTGGGATAAGTCTCATCTAAGTATTGTGCATAAAGACTTAACATTTTTGCTTATAGCTGCGGCGCATCTCACAACAGTGTTAGCTTGGAGATCTCCTTTACCGCCTTCCAAAAAGCATGGCATGATAAAATATGGGAGCAATTCTTTATGCACAAGATTGCCACCTTTGTAAACCATACCTTTACCAAAAAGGGAGATAACAAATTTATTTCAACATGGACACCATTGTTAAAATACATGACAGGACATAATCTTCTCCCTTCCAATCATTCTTTTCGTATTTGGTTACAACTCTAACTTGATTTGCCCTGGAAAACTTACCTCTGAGTACTCGTTTTGCTTCCAGCTCTTTACTCTCGTAGATGGCTTTAGTAATCTTATATATAGATGTATATGTTTTCTCTCTGAGTTGTAATAATTTTTAACGTGCTCTTTGTACTGTGTTTGGTACATAACTCAATTACCTTGCCTGATAAGTTACTGTGTTGCTTTTTAATATTTTGCTTGCATGTATTCACTATTTTATCTCAATAAAATATTTCACTTATTATATTTTTAAAGCCCCTTTATTCATTAATATAACAATTTATTTAGGTCAAAAAATTAAGGATAGTTGATAATACCTGGAACTCTTGCAGTTTTAATTTTCCAGTGTGTAGTGTTTTGGGTTAGAGAATATTAAAGGAGTGGAGGCATTTGCAGATATGCAACTGACAGAAATGTTTACCTGTCAATTGTAATACAGACTTGGCCACTACAGAAGATTGCATTGATAGTCTTTCCAGACTTATTTTGAATAACACTGTTGGCTCACCAGCTTGGAGAGGAAATAGTGATTACAGTAAAAGCCATCTGATTACATAACATGTAGTTCCACATTTACAGAAAGGAGAGAAGATTCAAGTACCAGTGTCAGAGGGCAGACAAAAAGAAATGAGGTGGGGCTTTAGCTTCTACCATCCCAACATCAGAAACAGTTCCACCTTCTTGCTGTAGACGATGCTTTTCCAGTACCATTCCACTTATTATTCTTATATTATTTATGCCCACTCTGAAATGCTACCAGCTTCCTTGAGCTTTGTTGCTGAAGTCTCCTTTCCCCTACTCTACCTATAAAATGAGTGACTAGTCTCATTCTCTGTTATAAAGTGGGCTCAGTCAGCTCTCTGTAAACTAGAATGCGTTTATTGAGGAGCAGTCACAAACTACTCCTGGAAGTGAAAATATATATACAGTTAGAAAATAGGAAACCACGCCTCCCTCAGGCAGGCACTCACCAATCCCACTGCTCCCTCGAGGATCCTTCATTTGCATTTCCCTTCAAAATGCCTCACTTCCTGAATGGCTGATTCTAGCAGAACAGCCAATCAGAATGTAGGCATCAGGATCCTGGCCTGCAATGGACATTTGCTTCAAGCTTAGTCATTATATTAAACTTAGTACATAACATTATCAGAATTCTGATGGACAGGGACCCTTAGAGGAGGGAGTTCAGTTCCAAATGGATGGGAGAGAAAAGTCACTCCCAGAAGGCTTTCCAGGGCACATATTTATTCATTTATTGAGCTGAATACTAGTTGTTTATCTGTTAACAGTTCCCATACAGTTGAGGGAATAGTTAAACAATTCATTCATATAGATGGAGAGTGACTGAATTATTTTTTGTCATAAAAATGGAACCATGTTGAGAGGCAAAGACCCATGGGCTTAGGGCCTGCCGATGTGGTGGGACCATGTAAATGTTTTCACACCTGTGCAAGAGTGACAGATAAACAGCTTGTACATAACTGGAAGAACGTCTAAAACACCCTTAGAGTACACAGAGGTGTCCCAGTGCCTCCCAATTTATTCAAAACAAGATATTGACAACTCAAATTGATATTATTTGAACATCTGTTGGAAACAGAAAGTATAAAAAAAGGCATTGAATTCATGTAAATCAAATTCTCTTTGACACACAAAAGCAGTTTCTTATCTCAAAAGTAATTCCAAAACCAATCAAAAGCCCTGAAGGAAAAGATTGTTTCTTTTGCTTTAATCAAAGACCTAATCAAAGACCTTATAAATTTATAAACATGGCCTGAATCAAATGTCCTTTACTCAAAAGTTCTTTTTGTTGTCTGTTGATTTTGTCCCTTCCAAAGTAGTATATTATGAATATCACCTTTCTGGAAAGGAGTGTCAGAATGCATAACTGAAAAGGTAATAAGCACTGGGCAGTTTTGCTGTGCCTTGACCTGAATACCTCAAAGACTCATTAGATCTCAGAAGCTAAGCAGATTGGGCCCAAGTCAGTATTTGTATGGAGACCACCAAAGAATATCAGGGTCACAATGCAGAGGCAGGCAATGGCAAATTGTCTCTGAACATATCTTGTGGTTGTAGTCAACCATCAAAACGTAAAGACTTAAATCAGGTGGATATTTATCCAAATGCACAATTAGATGAAATATGAGGGAAAGCACTGGAGAAGTCAAAGCTCTAGCATAAGAATTATCTGAGCTACACCCCTCCAATAAGTTCTGATAGTTGAGTTATCAGGGACACCATGGTGTGGAAGCTGAAGGAAGGTCAGGAAGACATCCAGTCTGACTGCACCTAAAATGTGAAGAAGCCCAGTCATGTGCAGCATGGCCAAATTTCTAAGGGGTACAGTGGATGATGTGAGCAAGCCACCCTATGGGTACTGGCAGGAGGAGCCAAAATGGGAAAAATTGTCCTTATTTCCTTCCTCTTCTGTAATCATAGAATCATAGAGTTGGAAGGGACCTCCAGGGTCATCTAGTTCAACCCACTGCACAATGCAAGGAATTTAGAAATACCTCACCCAAAAACCCACAGTGATGCCTGCCCAAGGCACAGAAGATGGCAAAAAAACAGAAAAAAAACTCCTCCAAGATCCCTGGCCTTGTGGCCCTTTCAGGAAGGGAGCATAAGAACAAAAGAGAACATAAGCAAAGCCATGTTGGATCAGGCCAATGGCCCATCCGGTCCAACACTTGTGTGGCACAGTGGCCAAAAAAACAGGTGCCATCAGGTGGTCCATCAGTGGGGCCAGGACACTAGAAGCCGTCCCACTGTTGCCCCTCTCAAGCACCAAGAATACAGAGGATCACTGCCCCAGACAGAGAGTTCCATCAATACCCTATACCAAGTGTAAGGATTTGCAAAGGGAGGAATTCTCTTCATTCCTGTAATGCAGAGAGATACTTTGTTTTTCAGATGAGGAAAAAACCATTAGCCTGACAGACACCCTAGAACCACCTCCCAAAATAGCAACCACAGACTTGTACTTAGCTGCCAGGAACCATTTTGTTTGGCTCTACTCCATCTTGAATTTTAGTATACACTTCCAGGCTACATTCTGGCTTACTTCTGAAGTAGTCTGGCTGGCATTTGTACATTGAGAAAATTGGGGGTGAAGGATGATAAGGGATATACTTTACCCAGTGTGCCCTTTGCAATGGTGCATAGGGGACCTTACAATTCCATTAGGAGGCTTCTGCTCAACCCCAGGATCTTCTTTGGAGATAAGAACAAAGGCCAAAGGTTGACCTAAGCATGATTATTTTAGAACCTTCAAGCACATTGTTTCTTGTAGATATGGCTGCAACTTGCCCCCCCCTCCCAATACTCACATTTAGTTGTGCAGACACTAACAGTTGTGTGTTATTTAATGGTCTTCTTGGGACATTCTCTAGATGGTAATACATATTCCAGATTGAAAGCACAGAATGTATGTTCACCAGTTTGTCTAATCCCAGCACAGTCTCCACAGATAAATCCACATCTAATCTGATGCTGTACGTATTTGCTCAGAAGAACTCATTCAACTGCTGGAAACATTAAGACAAACTGTAATGAAGACAATGAAATTGTTGAAGTTTTTTCAATTTCTTGACTCCATTATCAACCAAAAGGGAGACTTCAATTAAGAAGTCAAAAGAAGACTGAAACTGGGAAGGGCAGTTATGAAGCAGCTAGAAAAGATTCCTAAATGTAAGGATCAAGTTAATTCCTGTCAAAGTATTCTCCAATATGAGTGTAAAAGTTGAACCATGAAGAAAGCTGACAGGAAGAAAGTTGATTCATTTGAAATGTGGTGCTGAAGGAGAGTTTTACAGATACCAAAGACAAATAAGCAAATTGTAAAGGAGCCCCGTGGTGCAAAGTGGTAAGCTGCAGTACTGCAGTCCAAGCTCTGCTCATGACCTGAGTTCAATCATGGTGGAAGCTGGGTTCAGGTAGCCAGCTCAAGGCTGACTCAGCCTTCCATCCTTCCGAGGTTGCTAAAATGAGTACCAAGTTGCTGGGGGTAAAGTGTAGATGACTGGGGAAGGCAATGACAAACCACCCCATTAAAAAGTCTTCCAAGAAAACATCACGATGTGACATCACCCCATGGGTCAGTAACAACTCGGTGCTTGCACAGGGGACTATCTTTACCTTTAAATCAAATAAAGCCTGAACTCTCTCTAGAATGACTAAATTGGGGCTATCATACTTTAGTCATATTATGAGAAGACAAGGGTCACTGGAAAAGAAAATAGTGCTTAGAAAAGCAAAAGGCAGCAGAAAAAAAGGAAGACCCAACGTGAGAAGGATTGAGTTAATTAAGGAAGCCATGGCCTTCAGTTTGCAATACCTGAGCAAGGCTGTCAACAATAGGACATTTTGGAGCTCATTAAGTGATAGTGTCCAATAAGTCAGAAATGACTTGATGACACCTAACACACCCAAGTATATCAGGGCAGAATACCAGGAAGCGGGGTGGCAGGGCCTTTGGATGACAAAGGAATAAAATGATTGGTTAAGGAAGGTGGGAAGATGGAAGAGAAACTGAATAAATTGTTTGTGTCTGTTTTCAGTGTGGAAAACGGAGTCACTGTTTTTGTGAAAAGTGTCTGGAGAACTGAGTCAAATTAAACTAGTAATTTCTAGGACTACCAGACAAACTGGAAATTCATAGATCTCTGGGTTCAGAATACATGGTTCATAGGTTCTTAAGGAACACAAATGTAAAATACTTGGTCTACTAACCAGTACATATAACTTGATCCTAAAATTGCCTCTGTACCAAAGAACTGGAAAGTAGCAAATGTTGCAGTAATTTTTTTTAAAAAGGGGTCCCTAGGAGACACAATTTTTTTAAAAAATCTGGCATTGCTTCTATGGTCCCTCCTTCCTGCTTTATATTTCACTCTGCTGTCATATGTTTTGCACACGTTTATTTTAGTTCTGGCTATTAATTGGCTTTATGGTATATTTTTATTATGGTATATTTATTTATCCATGTTTTGCCTTAGTAATTCTGATTGGGTGGAAATGTGAGATATAAATGTTGTAAATAAATAATAGAGGTCACAACTTAATTTCCAGCATAGGAAATGCTGAAGACACTTCATATCATGTCAACAAATTTGTGTCTCTTGTATAGTGTTGTTTACTCTGACTGGTGGCAGCTCTTCAAGATTTGAGACAGTTTTCTTTCAGCCCTGCTATATGAGCTCCTTTGATTAAATGTAACAGGTGTTGGATTTGAGTCTTTTAAAACTGATGCAAATTCTGCATAGCTTCTGAACCGTGTTCTTTGCCTGATTCACTGGATGGGATCCAAGGAAGATTCAGCAAAAGACTACTGGGGTATGTAAATCTGTCATTTAAGTCATCTCTTATCAGCAACCTTCTCTTTGACTTTTTAGAGTAGTGTAAAATGTTAGACAGAGAAACCCACTGGAGGTGCTAGGTGCTTGGGTATTTGGCTGGTACGTTTTCCTGTAATGTCTAGAGCAGTGTTTCCCATTTGCAGGGTTGTGACCTGGTACCGGGCCATGGAAGCCTCACTACTGGGTCACAAGAAAAGCCAAAGATAGCCCCCACCTCCAGCAAAGCTAGCTCCACCCCCAGCAAAGCATGACCTCTGCTTTGCTTCCTTCCTTCCCCCATCTCTCTGTTGTGCAGAGAAAAGCTAGCCTTGAAGACTATCACAGGCTGCAAAGCCTGCACTCCGTTTGGCTTCCTTCCTTCCCCCGTCTCTCTGTTGTGCAGAGAAAAGCTAGCCTTGAAGACTGACGCAGGCTACAAAGCCTGAGCTCTATTTGGCTTCCTTCCTTCCCCCATCTCTCTGTTGTGCAGAGAGGAGCTGGGCTGCCTCTCCTTCTTTCTCCCCACCTCCCAGTGTTTGAGAGAAAAGCTGGCATCCACTGGCACTTTAGACCCATGAAGTGTTCTTCAAGGTATAAGCTTTCCTGTGCCTTGCAGTATATTCTTTTGGGGGGATTTCCCTGGGAGGCCTGGGCGGCAAAGAAGTGTGTGTATGTTTTTTTCAGCTGGGAGGGGTGGGGAGTGGGCATTTTTCTTTTTTACAAAATGACCCCTGGGCAGAATTGTTGCTGGCTGAGATCATCTAATGGTGAGGAAGGCTTTTTTTTCTTTGCCCCCCCCCCCTTCTTTCTTTCTTTCCCTGCAAGTGATGCTCTGTCTGTATTCTTGGTGCTGGGAGAGGGGGGAAGCAACAGTGGGAGGACTTCTAATGACCTGGCCCCACTGGTGGACATTCTGAAAGTGACATCACAGGAAAAGGTGGAGTTTTGGTTCAGTGTGCCCCAGAAGTGACATCACTTGGCCCTTGACACCACAGGAAATGACATAATTCCTATCTCCCGGCTCCACCCCCAAAGTCTCCTAACTCCACCCCCAAATTTTAGTGGGTCACGAAGAAGAAGTGTAAAAATAACTAGGCCACGGGAAAGAATAGTTTGGGAAACCCTGGTCTAGAGCATCTTCAAGTATGTGACAGGTGTTTGCAGGTTTTGTGCTGATATTGTGTACACCTTTGAAGTTCCAAGTGATACTATTTGTATGCATGATGCTGCAAAGCCCATGTAGAAGTGTATTATTCTGGAAACTTCTGTCAACATTGTAGAAGATACTAACACTGCCATCTTAAGAATACTTTCCTGGGAATATGCCTCCTTGAATAAAATGGTACTTACTTCCAATTAGACCTGCATAGGATCAGTTCCCAAATTGCTAAAAATAACAACACATAGTCAAGAACATTTTAACATCTAGCCTTTTAACACAAACAAGCATCGTTGCAGTAAGGGTTACTTATTGGGGGGGGGGGCACAAATAACCCTCAAAGCTGGCAAAAATCCATGTAATTAAATTACAGCACTATGACAGCAGGGACATTACATATGTTTCATGGGAAAGGAATACTAAATTAGGTAGGCTTTGTCTGGATCCGACACCTAAATGTTTATGTTCAGTTCTTATGTCACAGGTTGAAGATTCTTATGATATGTGTATGTACGTTAAGTTCCATCCAGTTGTTTTCAACTTATGGTGACTCTAAGAACTAATGTCCTATCATTAACAGCCTTGCTCAGGTCTTGCAAACTGAGGGCTGTGGCTTCCTTCACAGAGTCAATCCATCTCATGTTGGGGCTTCCTCTTTCCCTGCTGCTTTCAACTTTTCCTAGCGTTATTGTCTTTTCCAGTGACTTTTGTCTTCTCATAATATGACCAAAAATCTTATGACAAATTGATAAATACAGGGTTGGATCCAGTCAGTTTATTCACTCAGTCTCAACAAATTACTACAGCTCTACTACAGAGAGCCAGTTTGGTGCAATAGTTAAGTGCACAGATTCTAATTTGGGAGAACCAGGTTTGATTCTCCACTCCTCCACATGCACTTGATGAGTGACCTTGGGTGCTTTCAGACTAGAAATTTGGCCAAACCCAGGAACGCCTCCCACTTGATTTAAACAACCACATTCACACAATCACATCTGTCCTCCGAGCCCAACCCATTCTCATCCCGTCCCCAGATGCCTCTTATTCACCTTAAAAAGCTACCTGGATCTTCCTGATAGCTTCCCCATGAATCGGTTGCAGATCGCATAATCCCCTGCTGTCTGAAGGCCCCGGCACAACTTATGAGTGGAAGAGCTGTGTGACTGTAGCAAGCTGTTTGCAGCACCACTGGGTTTTTTTTCTCTAGGAAGCTCTCTCTGAGATGCACTTGTGCACTTCCCTGGGTAGTGCACACACAGGGGACTTGTTTTAGAAAAACCTCCCTTTCAGCAGCAGTGGCTACTTGAGCCATGCTAGTGGTTTGAAGATGCAAGCACAGACTGCTGTCGGGATCCTGCTGCTTCACCAGTGGCTGTCTGATCTCTCTAACATGGACCTGCCTGAGTCAGGACTTTTTGCCTCGGGATACTGGCATGTCAGTTTCCCAGTCTGAAACCACCCCTTGGGTCAGCCACAGTTCTTCAAAGAGCTGCTTTCTCAAGAGCAGTTTCTCAAAACAGCTCTCTCAGCCCTACCTACCTCACAGGGTGTCTGTTGTGAGGAGAAGAAGGGAAAGGAGATTGTAAGCCACTCTGAGTGAAGGGTGGGATATAAATCCAATATCTTCTTCCTCTTCTTCTTCTCATCCCACATGGCTTTTATCCATACATGTCCCCAGCATAGTGTGTTTTGGTGGTAAAAAAGAACCTCACCTACCCTTTTCCCAAAAGAACCCCACACCCTTTGTCAACCCATAAAATGTAGGCAGGTGTTTATGCAAAAGGAGTTCAGTAAGGTGGATGTGTACAGCCAGGGACAGATAACTGTGAGTTGCAACATGTGGCAGAGTAGAATCACCAAATATTGTCCAACTTAACATAGCCTTTTCCCCTCGGACTCTTCAAGGTAAATTTAGACTAATGATGGACGAACTCTCCTTAACTTGATTCAGAACGGACTTGATATTAAATGAGCATTTTATAATACAATTCATTTTATATTCTGAGCCAGAGAAGAACTTCTTAGGGAAAAGGTCACTTGATTTGTAACAAATCGCAGCACTAAGAGCTGAACAAATTAGTATTCTGAATCAGATAATTATGAACTTTGGTGACATTACTCTTTTAGATAAATTTCATATAGAGCAGTGGTTTTCAAACTTCCCAGGGAACACCGTTCACATTGATGTATCTGCCAAGAACCCTTACATGTCTTCTAGAGAATGTCATTGTGCGTTGCTGAAGATTCTGGGGTGTATTCTACAGTGCACTCATGATCCAAACAGACTCCTGGTTAAACTCAATTTTAATTAATTATTTTTTTTAAAAAAATGTGTTTCCTCTTTTTCCTTTTGGCTCAAAGAGGTAATGAAGCTTTATGGATTAACACCAACTTTAAAAAAAACCCCAACTTCCCCTCCCAATGCCTGCTGTTCTTACCTCTTCAAGATTCATGGAAAACAAATAAGCAGTGCCTCCTAAGAACAAGGAAACTTCCCTCACCTCTTCAGGGAACCCATTCTGCAGAATGGGAGCTATGATGGGAAAGGCCTGGTCTCTGGTTGATGCTGGGTGGGCTACCATAAGTGGAGGGACAGCTAGCAGGTGGCAGCCTGAACACTGCAGTTGGCACATGGGAACATATTCCAGGTATTTCCATCACCTCTCATAAAGTTACATTGTGCCCTAAAATAAGCTCTCTCTTTATTTATTTAGCAGTTTACAATTAATATTCGGGGGGGGGGGGGAGGCAAAGAAAAAAATGGCCACAGAATATCATTAATAGAACAACATTTGTAAAACTAGCAAAAAACTTGTGTGTGTGTTTCAAGTACTGTCAAACCACAGCCAACTTGTGGCAATCTCATGGGGTTTTCAGGACAAGTGATTAAGAAGGGGGGGGGGGTTGCCTTTGTCTTTCTCTGCAGAGCCTTACTTGGTGGTCTCCCATCCAATTACAGAACCAGTTTAGCTTCCGAGACCTGACAGGATTGGACAATTCCACATCTCAAGAAGTTTTTAGGATTCATATAATACTATGCCACCCTGCTAGGGATGGTGCATTCTGTTGGCACAAGGTGCAAGCTACCTATGTCTTTCTGGTGGTGGTATGAATCTTGGATCAACCTTACCAAAACTGTGAGGTAGACTATGTATGCACAAGTCACAACCAACTTATGGTGACCCCAGCAAGGGGCTTTCAAGGCAAATAAGAAGCAGAGATGGTCTGCCATTGCCTTCCTCTGCGGAGCCTCCCTTGGAGGTCTCCCATCCAAATACTGACTGCTTAGCTTCCAAGCCTTATGGTGACCCCAGCAAGGGGCTTTCATGGCAGGTGAGAAGCAGAGATGGCCTGCTACTACCTTCCTCTGCAGACCCTTCCTTAGCAGTCTCCCATCCAAGTACTGACCCTGCTTTAGCTTATGAGATCTGACAAGACTGGGCTATACCATGTTTCCTTCCCTCTGAGAGGTAGACTACAACTCAATCTGTTACTACAAACTAGTAAATACTACCCACTTGCCAGATGAAGGAGAGCATTGTATCTTGGACAACCAGATCAATCACAAAAACCCAGAAAACTTCTCTTTGAAAAGGAGTTGCCTGGTAGGTTTTTAATCACTGGCTTGGTAGCTTAGAGATAGAGCATACTTTCCTGGGAATATGCCTCCTTGAATAAAATGGTACTTACTTCCAATTAGACCTGCATAGGATCAGTTCCCAAATTGCTAAAAATAACAACACATAGTCAAGAACATTTTAACATCTAGCCTTTTAACACAAACAAGCATCGTTGCAGTAAGGGTTACTTATTGGGGGGGGGGGCACAAATAACCCTCAAAGCTGGCAAAAATCCATGTAATTAAATTACAGCACTATGACAGCAGGGACATTACATATGTTTCATGGGAAAGGAATACTAAATTAGGTAGGCTTTGTCTGGATCCGACACCTAAATGTTTATGTTCAGTTCTTATGTCACAGGTTGAAGATTCTTATGATATGTGTATGTACGTTAAGTTCCATCCAGTTGTTTTCAACTTATGGTGACTCTAAGAACTAATGTCCTATCATTAACAGCCTTGCTCAGGTCTTGCAAACTGAGGGCTGTGGCTTCCTTCACAGAGTCAATCCATCTCATGTTGGGGCTTCCTCTTTCCCTGCTGCTTTCAACTTTTCCTAGCGTTATTGTCTTTTCCAGTGACTTTTGTCTTCTCATAATATGACCAAAAATCTTATGACAAATTGATAAATACAGGGTTGGATCCAGTCAGTTTATTCACTCAGTCTCAACAAATTACTACAGCTCTACTACAGAGAGCCAGTTTGGTGCAATAGTTAAGTGCACAGATTCTAATTTGGGAGAACCAGGTTTGATTCTCCACTCCTCCACATGCACTTGATGAGTGACCTTGGGTGCTTTCAGACTAGAAATTTGGCCAAACCCAGGAACGCCTCCCACTTGATTTAAACAACCACATTCACACAATCACATCTGTCCTCCGAGCCCAACCCATTCTCATCCCGTCCCCAGATGCCTCTTATTCACCTTAAAAAGCTACCTGGATCTTCCTGATAGCTTCCCCATGAATCGGTTGCAGATCGCATAATCCCCTGCTGTCTGAAGGCCCCGGCACAACTTATGAGTGGAAGAGCTGTGTGACTGTAGCAAGCTGTTTGCAGCACCACTGGGTTTTTTTTCTCTAGGAAGCTCTCTCTGAGATGCACTTGTGCACTTCCCTGGGTAGTGCACACACAGGGGACTTGTTTTAGAAAAACCTCCCTTTCAGCAGCAGTGGCTACTTGAGCCATGCTAGTGGTTTGAAGATGCAAGCACAGACTGCTGTCGGGATCCTGCTGCTTCACCAGTGGCTGTCTGATCTCTCTAACATGGACCTGCCTGAGTCAGGACTTTTTGCCTCGGGATACTGGCATGTCAGTTTCCCAGTCTGAAACCACCCCTTGGGTCAGCCACAGTTCTTCAAAGAGCTGCTTTCTCAAGAGCAGTTTCTCAAAACAGCTCTCTCAGCCCTACCTACCTCACAGGGTGTCTGTTGTGAGGAGAAGAAGGGAAAGGAGATTGTAAGCCACTCTGAGTGAAGGGTGGGATATAAATCCAATATCTTCTTCCTCTTCTTCTTCTCATCCCACATGGCTTTTATCCATACATGTCCCCAGCATAGTGTGTTTTGGTGGTAAAAAAGAACCTCACCTACCCTTTTCCCAAAAGAACCCCACACCCTTTGTCAACCCATAAAATGTAGGCAGGTGTTTATGCAAAAGGAGTTCAGTAAGGTGGATGTGTACAGCCAGGGACAGATAACTGTGAGTTGCAACATGTGGCAGAGTAGAATCACCAAATATTGTCCAACTTAACATAGCCTTTTCCCCTCGGACTCTTCAAGGTAAATTTAGACTAATGATGGACGAACTCTCCTTAACTTGATTCAGAACGGACTTGATATTAAATGAGCATTTTATAATACAATTCATTTTATATTCTGAGCCAGAGAAGAACTTCTTAGGGAAAAGGTCACTTGATTTGTAACAAATCGCAGCACTAAGAGCTGAACAAATTAGTATTCTGAATCAGATAATTATGAACTTTGGTGACATTACTCTTTTAGATAAATTTCATATAGAGCAGTGGTTTTCAAACTTCCCAGGGAACACCGTTCACATTGATGTATCTGCCAAGAACCCTTACATGTCTTCTAGAGAATGTCATTGTGCGTTGCTGAAGATTCTGGGGTGTATTCTACAGTGCACTCATGATCCAAACAGACTCCTGGTTAAACTCAATTTTAATTAATTATTTTTTTTTAAAAAATGTGTTTCCTCTTTTTCCTTTTGGCTCAAAGAGGTAATGAAGCTTTATGGATTAACACCAACTTTAAAAAAAACCCCAACTTCCCCTCCCAATGCCTGCTGTTCTTACCTCTTCAAGATTCATGGAAAACAAATAAGCAGTGCCTCCTAAGAACAAGGAAACTTCCCTCACCTCTTCAGGGAACCCATTCTGCAGAATGGGAGCTATGATGGGAAAGGCCTGGTCTCTGGTTGATGCTGGGTGGGCTACCATAAGTGGAGGGACAGCTAGCAGGTGGCAGCCTGAACACTGCAGTTGGCACATGGGAACATATTCCAGGTATTTCCATCACCTCTCATAAAGTTACATTGTGCCCTAAAATAAGCTCTCTCTTTATTTATTTAGCAGTTTACAATTAATATTCGGGGGGGGGGGGGGAGGCAAAGAAAAAAATGGCCACAGAATATCATTAATAGAACAACATTTGTAAAACTAGCAAAAAACTTGTGTGTGTGTTTCAAGTACTGTCAAACCACAGCCAACTTGTGGCAATCTCATGGGGTTTTCAGGACAAGTGATTAAGAAGGGGGGGGGGGGGGGTTGCCTTTGTCTTTCTCTGCAGAGCCTTACTTGGTGGTCTCCCATCCAATTACAGAACCAGTTTAGCTTCCGAGACCTGACAGGATTGGACAATTCCACATCTCAAGAAGTTTTTAGGATTCATATAATACTATGCCACCCTGCTAGGGATGGTGCATTCTGTTGGCACAAGGTGCAAGCTACCTATGTCTTTCTGGTGGTGGTATGAATCTTGGATCAACCTTACCAAAACTGTGAGGTAGACTATGTATGCACAAGTCACAACCAACTTATGGTGACCCCAGCAAGGGGCTTTCAAGGCAAATAAGAAGCAGAGATGGTCTGCCATTGCCTTCCTCTGCGGAGCCTCCCTTGGAGGTCTCCCATCCAAATACTGACTGCTTAGCTTCCAAGCCTTATGGTGACCCCAGCAAGGGGCTTTCATGGCAGGTGAGAAGCAGAGATGGCCTGCTACTACCTTCCTCTGCAGGACCCTTCCTTAGCAGTCTCCCATCAAGTACTGACCCTGCTTTAGCTTATGAGATCTGACAAGACTGGGCTATACCATGTTTCCTTCCTCTGAGAGGTAGACTACAACTCAATCTGTTACTACAAACTAGTAAATACTACCCACTTGCCAGATGAAGGAGAGCATTGTATCTTGGACAACCAGATCAATCACAAAAACCCAGAAAACTTCTCTTTGAAAAGGAGTTGCCTGGTAGGTTTTTAATCACTGGCTTGGTAGCTTAGAGATAGAGCATCTGCTTTGCAGATACTGACCTTGATGAAGATGGATAGCTGTGTTAGTCTGTCTGTAGCAGCAGAAAAGAGCAAGAGTCCAGTAGCACCTTAAAGACTAACAAAACTTTGTGGCAGGGTATGAGCTTTTGTGAGTCACTGATCACTCCCTCAGACACAGCTAGATAAACTAACAATCAGGGCTCTTTTTCTAGCAGGAGTTCCTCTGCATATTAGGTCATGCCCCTGCTGTAGCCAATCCTCCAAGAGCTTAGAGGGCTCTTAGTACAGGGCCTACTGTAAGCTCCAGGAGGATTGGCTACATCAGAGGGCATGGTCTAATATGCAGAGGAGCTCTTCCTAGAAAAAGAGCCAACAATACTATATTAAGCGAAGTTAAAACCCTTCGAAGTCCAATGAAGTCAATAGGTTTAGAAGAGTGTAACTCTGGTTAGGATGGTACTGTAACAGTCTGACATAGCAGAAGGTGGTAGAGTATGCATATGTCAAGTGCACTAGCTTACCCTCCAGCAGGCTTTCCCCACAAGTTGCAGTCATTACTTCATTTTGCAACTCCCATGAAGTTTTGTGGTGTAAAAGATGATTGGTAATAATGAACAAGCTGTCTTTCTGCCATTCTTAATATTTTCATCAAGGAGTCCTCAATAAGCTTCCAAGGAACCTGAGGTGTTTTTTTTTTTAATGAACACAGTTTTTTAAAAAATTGCTGATGCAGGAGAATTACCCGGTGGACACTAATAGAATGAATCTGATTCTGTTGGTTCAGCTCACCTCAGCCAATGTCTTCTTGGCAGTTTGTCATTACAAATTTTGAAACTTTCCACAAAGTGCAGCAGCTTAATGCTGGACAGAACAGACACCGAGAGCTGGAAGCTATGAAAAGAATTTTTTTCAATGGCTCGCCAAGCCTTTTGTCTTAAAAGGTCATTAAAAATTTTCCAGTGATTCTAAAAGCCTTCATTGTAATGATTTTGTTATTGGGATCCCATTATGTACCAAAGTCTATACCTACAGGTACAGTACATTAAGATATCATTTATCAGTGTGACATTGGCTGTCTACCCATTTTATCTCTTGTAGAAAATAACTCGCTCTTCTTGCCTAAAGGCACCTCTAGCTGCTTAGAACCATGAAATATAGTTATTGATGCCTCTCTTATTAGCTGGATCTAATAATGTTCCATTTGAAAGCAATTCCTTTATGCGGTGTGCTAGAGAGGAGATTTTCCCACCCCCAGCAGAGCTGATAAGGTATCAGGCATCATATCAGAGGAATTGTGTTCCAGACAAAACAGGCACATTCCAAGTATTGCTAATTATGCAGGCGCCTTGGGGACTGGGTCATAATTTCCCCTCATATTTATTTATGCGTTGCAAGCACTAGAACCATCTGTTAGCTTCCTTTGAATTCCCCCCCCCTCTTTATTGTTGGAAGTGCTGCATTGGATCCAGCCAGATTTTTCATCCTGTCCTGCCCAGTGTCCCCTCTTACTGCTGTCCCCAGCCCACATGACTTCGGTCTATATAGGGCCCATGGTCTCCAACGTAGCATTCTTTGGGTGGTCCTCATTACTTTTTCCCCAGCTGAAAAGCTCGTTGGATCCAACACATGGGAAGTTCCTTTGGCCAGGGCTGGATTCAGGCAACAAGATGCTTTGGAAACTGGGAGGGAGCTAACTCATCTCCCTACCATCCCCCCTTGCCCCCCCTCTGTCCATCCCTGTCATAGGATCAGCGGAATATCACATGTTCCATTCCATACTAGTTCTGTAGCATTGTTTTGATGTGCTAAGTGTTCTGTTCTGAATTCTTTGGCTTATCTGTCATGAATTACTATGTATTTCAAATGCACACATGCAATATGCATATTGATATATATTTTATGTATGTTTCATAGCCATTTGATAGGTGTAAAATCAATATAAAATGCAGGGCTTTTTTAAAAGCAGGAATGCACAGGAACGCAGTTTCGGCTGGCTTGGCACCAGGGGGTGTGGCCTAACATGCAAATGAGTTCCTGCTGGGCTTCTTCTATTAAAAACCCTGTGTGGAACAATGGTGATGTCAGGGGGTGTGGCCTAATATACAAATAGGTACAAAAAAACCCTGATAAAATGTGATGTGCTTCCATATGCATGTGAAATGGGTACTTTCCTACCAAATCTTAGGAAACATCAATATTATATGCTCTACAATAGACAACCTGCGTAGGAATGGTGTAGTGGTATGCAAAGAATTCCTATAGGCGAACAATTTGGATGCATGCCTATTCCCAGATCCACCTGTCTGTGTCTGTCTCTCTCACAGGGTTCATAATTTTCATATATTAGTTCTTAGAGCTTATAAGCCGCTCTGTTTCTGTGTGTGTGACAGAACTAGTTTTTGTTTTTTGGTGTGTGTGTGTTAAAAAAAAACCCTCTTTCCCCTGGTTCTTTCTCCCCATCAAAGTCCTTCTTGTGATACTGATGCTGCTTTATGGTAATGGAGAAATTTTTCAGGTTTCTTTATTATGCTAGCTTCAAATGTAATATAGACTAATTTTGAGGGGTAGAAACAGTACCAGTGGAAGGGCTAACCCCCTCCACAGCAATTTGCAACAGTGACTGCACAGGTACTGCTCTGATCTGAAGCCTTAAGAAAAACCCAGAAGATCTGATTCCAGATTTCTTAGGTAATGAGGCATTGAAACCAGTCTTGAAATGGTGTGTGTGTGTTTGTGTGTGTGTAGAGAGAAAAAGAGAGACTATGCCCCCTGTAAGGCTGCATGATAATGTGCATGCATAAAATAATATCAATAACATGGACTTAGGCAGGAGGTTATTTTTAAATTACTGACTCACTCACTGCTTTGCTCACATTTTATTTTAAAATTGTTCAAGTCAACTGTGTTTCTTTTTCGCTAGAGTGGCTGCAGCAGGCTGCTGTCCTGCTGTCCAGGGTACTGAATGAGAAGTGGAACTTTTTATCCAAAGCATCCTGCAACTGGTGACAGTGGAAAGAAAGAAAGAAAGAAAGAAAGAAAGAAAGAAAGAAAGAAAGAAAGAAAGAAAGAAAGAAAGAAAGAAAGAAAGAAAGAAAGAAAGAAAGAAAGAAAGAAAGAAAGAAAGAAAGAAAAGAAAGAAAGAAAGAAAGAAAGAAAGAAAGAAAGAAAGAAAGAAAGAAAGAAAGAAATCTACTGTTGGGGGTTCTCCTTACACCTTAAGTAAGGGAGTTGCCTTTAGGTGAACATTGTGACCTTGTGTCAGTAAGTCTCTAAACCTGAATCGGTTCACAGGTTGTGCTGAGAACAGAATGCAGAAGAGAAGAATACTCTGTATTGGTTTGTATACTCTGTATTGGTTTGTATACTCTACTAATATGAGTAGTTGAGAAATTCTATGGGTAACCCTTAACTGGGCTGGTAGTCTTTGCTGAAAACAGCACTGAAAATTGGTGCAGTTTTGAGACATTTGCTTTAATTCAAATGTACAAGTAGAACACTGGTAAAAAAGACTGCCCTTTATCAGGGCAGCATGTCTTCTACCCCACTTCATATTACAGGCAGAGGTATACTACACCTTCAAGATGCCTCAGCCAACTCAGCAGTGTCTGCCTAAATTCCCCTGCTTCCAGAATCTAAAACTGCTGTTTCCCCTACACACAGACATATGCCCCCTCCCTTTGGCTATGGAGGGAGATCACCTTCAAATCCTAATGGATCCTTGTTTCAACAATTAATACACATTGAGGAGATGCCTGAAGTCATTGAGAAGTATTTCCATGTCTTTTGTAATGGGCTGTACTTTCTAACAGGCATACCACATTATTCCAAGCCCATAGGGTAGAGAAGGGCACAGTAGCAGTAACATTAGCTTTCATTTTGTTTCTGCTTCTACATTCTCTGATACACGTTTCATATTTATGTTTCATATTTATTGTTTTCACTATCTTCCTTCATTTTCTCCTCTCTTCTTTTTAGTATCTTTGCTTGTCTCTTCCTTTCTCAACTCCTTTTCTAGTTCTCTCCCCGCCCCCCCTCCCCCCCCACACACTGGTCCCATCCTGATCAACGTGTAAATACTGTTTCCAAGTCATACTCATGATAGCTGCTGGGGTTTTTAAAAGAAAAAAAAAGGCAAATGAAGTACTGTTTTTGTTGCCAAGTGTGTTGATTTATACTGTTTTATTTGTTTTCATGTACAATGCTATAGAAAAAATCAAGATGGAATCCTTTGTAATGAATTAATCAATCTACAGATAATGTCAATTTCATGCTGCCGTGAGCAGGTATATGAATTATACAGCCTCATATTACACTAATTTAGAACATTCAGTGGCCACTAGCGAGTTACCATCAACATCTCTTACATTCCTACCAGCAACAGCATGACTGGGTGGCATTGATTTCACTAAGAAGTCCTTTTTTCATATACAAAAGTCTTTGCTAATTGAGGTTATTGCTCAGCTGTATAAATCTGAAGCTGCCACCTGTAGTTCAGCAAAACATTACCTCTTGTCACAGGTTCAATAATTTGCTGGTTAATATATCTTACCATTTCTTTGATTTTTTTTCTTTGTTCTCCCATCATTAGAAAGACAAATGACTTTCAGCTCTTCTTTTTTTATTCAGGTCTCAAAAAGTTCTACTCACATGCCTATAACCACAGACAAAACCTCCAATCCTCTGCAGATTGATGAGGCTTTTTAATAATCTGTTAACAAGTTGGGTAAGGAGACACTGAAAATGTTGAGTAATTGTTGACCATTGACCCACATGAAAAAAATATTTTTGCATTTAACCATCCTTACCTAGTCCTTTTTCTTAAATAATTTAAGATTTAACATTCAGTGGCTTTAGCATTTGTTAAATGCACACAATTCTCAAGACAGACACAATTTCAGCTCAATACAGTAGTACATAAGTTTATGGAAATAGTCTCATCAACCAAACCATCACAGAGACTCACTTCTCTTACAACACTGTTGTTTCCAAACTAGTCTGTAAATTATATTATAGCTTTCTTCTCTTGATCACCAATTATCTATCTATGTGCCATTAAGTCACAACCACTTATGGTGACCTCAGCAAGGATCTTTAAGAACATACGAAGTGCCCTGTTGGATCAGACCAATAGTCCATCTAGTATAGCATCCTTTCTCACACAGTGGCCAACCAGTTCCTCTGGACACCCATCAACAGGATATAGAGGCCTAGGCCTTCCTCTGTGGTTGCCCCTGGCTCTGGGATTAGTGTCTTTGAATTTGGAGTTTCCTTTCAGTCACCATGGCTAGTAGCCATTAACAGACTTAATCCTCCATGAATCTATCTAATCCCCTTTTAAACCTGTGGCCATCACTACATCCTCTGGCAGTGAATGCCATATTTTATTCTCTCTGTGTAAAGTAGTATTTTCTTTTGTCCATCCTGACCTACTGCCCATCAGCTTAACTGGATGCCCTCAAGGCAAGTAAGAAACAGAGGTGGTTTGCCATTGCCTTCCTCTATAAAGCCTTCTTCGGTGGTCTCCCATCCAAGTAATGACCCTGTTTCACTTCTGAGATATGACAATATGGGCAATTTCATGCTGTATTCCCTACCATTCACCAAATTAGCATGATAAAAATCTGTTGTGAAAGCTATCATATGCAAAACTGCATTTAGGGCGAGCAAGTCAGTCACCAGATTTCACGGGTACTGGATTTGGGTAGATGCCTGACAAGTCTCTTCTGCTCAGCTATCCACTCAACAGCAGAAACAAATGGTATAATGTGAAGACCCGGGAATCAAAGTTCAATACTGGTCTGCCCAATGTTAGTATGCAGCTCTGTTTCTTTATCTTGCTAGCATAGTTCAGTTATTTTAATTTTAAAAGTCTATCAATTTGTTTATACCTGCTGATATACTGCATGAAATAATGCTGATTTATCTGTACTAGCATGCCAATTTATTGGCTTGTATAATAGGGGAAACTCATGTTTGCAGATTACACATTAAAAAGTTTGGTCAGGCCATGCAGCAGAAAAGCAAACAAACAGAATTCAGTTCAGGAGGGTAGCCATGTTGGTCTGCAGTAGAAAAATTAGATTTTGAGTCCAGTAGCACTTTAGAGGCCAATTTTTTTTTCAGTTTAAACTTTCAAGAAGTCAAAGCTCCCTTTGTCCACCAGCATAGACATCTTTAAAAGGGGATTAGACAGATTCATGGTGGACAGGTCCATCGGGGCTACTACCCAGTGTGACTAAAAGGAATCTCCTCATTCAGAGGCAGCAAAACCTCTGAATCCTAGTGCCAGGAGGCAAACTCAGGGGAAGGCCTCAGCCTCGATGCCCTGCTGTTGGACCACCAGAGAAACCGGTTGGCTACTGTGTGAGCCAGGATGCTGGACTAGATGGACCACTGATCTGATCCAGCAGGGCTCTTCTTATGGTCTTGTCAAAAGACTCTGGCGAAGTGAGCTTTGACTCTCAAAAGCTTATACTCTGAAAATCCTCTTGGTCTCTAAGGAGGTACCAAACCTGAATCTAGTTCTTCAAACACACACACACAGTATTCCAAAGCGGACTGCACGGAAGGAAATAGCAGAGATGCTTCTTGAGTGGGGAACACTTAGGTCTAACACTAGCTCTGGCCACATGCCACATGCTGGCATTAGCTTTGTTATAATGGAAAAAAAAATGAGAATTCAGTGGGCTGGCCAGTTTGTGGCTCGTTTGATGCAAGGGGCTGAAACAGTAGGTGTTTCTGGTACTCTTAGACAGTAGCAGCAGTGTAAAAAATAGTCAGCAAATGAGTCTTTTAATGGCACAAGGGAAGAAACTCCTTTGAATGAAAAAGGCAAAGAACAGATTTTTTTTTTTAAAAAAAATCCAGCTTCTCTCCTTTAAGAAGAGAGGAGAGGAAGGAAGAGAGGAAGAGTGGAAAAGATAGAGAAGAACGTACAGGGACCTCTACAGGATGTGTTTTTCCTCTACTGCTTTCATGCAGTATGTCAAAACACACACACAGAGTTATGTATGTGAAGGCATGCCTGGACATGTTGGGTGCAAGCTCCTGCCTGGCTCATTGGAGCTATAGGACTGAGCTTTTAAGGCGCATCACAATAGACTGAGAGGATCCTAGGATCTGCCAATGAGGATGCATATTCTAATGAAGGATCCAAAAAGGGCACAATCACAGATGAGTTTCTGCTTCTTGGGGACTGGGTTTCTCCTGCCCCAATTGTATATATTGCCATATGTTCTGGGTAAAGGTAAAGGTAGTCCCTGCTCAAGCACCAGTGGTTTCCGACTCTGGGGTGACATTGCAGCATGCTGTTTTCATGGCAGACTTTTTATGGGGTGGTTTGCCATTGCCCTCCCCAGTCATCTACAATTTCCCCCCAGCAAGCTGGGTACTCATTTTACTGACCTTGGAAGGATGAGCCGGCTATCTGAACGCAGCTTCCACTGGGATTGAACCCAGGTTGTGAGCAGAGTTTGGACTGCAGTACTGCAGCTTTACCACTCTGCACCATGGGGCTCTTTTAGTCACTTAGTAGAGATGCTGAATCACTAATAAAGAGCTTTAATCGCTACAGAAGAGCCTCCTCATGCATTGAACCCAATATTTGTGTGTGTGTGTGTGTGTGTGTGAGAGAGAGAGATCAGTCCTTAAAGACTACATCAGGAAAGCATCTCAGAATTCAAATCCTCTCACTGTTTGTTTATTGCAAATAGCTAAGAAGATCTTACTGCAGAAAAGATTTTTCCTTGCCCACCCTTTACAAGCATTGTGGGAATGAAGAAGAGGGTGCAGGTGGGCAGCCATGTTGGTTTGAAGCAGCAGAACAATGTTTGTGTCCAGTGGCACCTTTCAGAACAACACAGTTTAATTCTGGGTATAAGGTTTTAGGTGCATGCATGAGAGAATACACCAGAATAAAGCTTGGTTAGTCTTAAAGGTGTCACAGGACTCAAAAGAAGAATGTTATTGCTGCAGGATTTGCTTGTGAGGGTTTTTTTTTCCCCCCTGTAACAAGAAACAAAAAAGGAATGCTCATGTAAACATAGACTTATTTCTCCCACTGCAGTGCAGTTATGCTGGAGTAGGAGGCTGAACAAGCCATTTGCTGTTAGCCCCTCTTACAGGATAAGCCGAGTTAGATCCTTCTAAATCTATTTCACTTGGGAGGCTGTAATTCTTCTCAGGATTGCAATGTATCTGATGCACTTTCCAGAGCGGCAGTAGGGATAATTACAAGATTTGTGAAGTGTTGTGGATGTACTAATGGACTAAATGCTTACTATTATATTTATTATTGTTGAGATGAAATCCAATTGATGCAAGCAAATCTTAATCAATAAGACTGAAAGTGGAATCCTATAAATTCCTTTACCCTAAATCCACTGATTTCAATGGGCTTAGACTGCAGGAACTCTGTGTAGGGTTGCACTGCCTGATTCATGTTTAAAGCTGTTTTTGTCCTGGTGGGTTGTTTTTCTTGGAAACTGGGTGGGGAAGGGGAATAAACAAACAGATCTCATTTTCTATCAATATGCAATAGCCTTTCTTTCTCTCCCCCCTCCCCTCCAGTTATGGGTGATTTCACATTTTTGACTGCATCAATATTGAGGTTTGGGTACTATGCAAATTCACTTAAATACAATCAATTAGATAGTTAGAAGGCAGATGATTCATCAGTGACAGTGTTTAATTAGTGGATTGCCCCAGGTCACAGCAGACAGAGATAACAGATAATAAGAAACTATTGAAACATCTGTTTGATTTTAAGCGCTGTGGACCCAGAGTTTGAAGCCTGAGATAGAACTTTTCCTTCACTAAGCTTTGTGTAGTCTTACCTCCACTTGAGACTGTGCTGCTAAGCGTTTCCTTTAATACAGTCCCTCACTCCATTGGTTTCATCCACACCATTTCTCTTTTCTGTGATCCCAGTCACCTCCTCCCACTCTGTCCTCTACATCTACCATGATGTTCCCTAGGGCTCCCAGATCAGCAGCTTTCAGCCGGGCACAGCTTCTTCTTTTTTGCTCTCTTTGCCACCTCCACAAAGTGGGAGAAACACTGGACTTTTTGGTGATCACTTTTGGCCTTTTTGGTGATGACTTCAATACCGGGAAAGTTGGTAGAAACCATTATCGAGGACAGAATGAGTAGGCACATTGATGAACACGAGTTATTGAGGAAGACTCAGCATGGGTTCTGTAAGGGAAGATCTTGTCTCACTAACCTGTTACATTTCTTTGAGGGGGTGAACAAACATGTGGACAAAGGAGACCCGATAGATATTGTTTACCTTGACTTCTAGAAAGCTTTTGATAAAGTTCCTCATCAAAGGCTCCTTAGAAAACTCAAGAGACATGGAGTAAAAGGATAGGTCATCTTGTGGATCAAAAACTGGCTAATTAATAGGAAGCAGAGAGTGAGTATAAATGGGCAGTCTTCACAGTGGAGGACGGTAAGCAGTGCAGTGCCGCAGGGCTCGGTACTGGGTCCCATGCTCTTTAACTTGTTCATAAATGATTTGGAGTTGAGAGTAAGCAGTGAAGTGGCCAAGTTTGCGGATGACACTAAATTGTTCAGGGTGGTAAGAACCAGAGAGGATTGTGAGGAACTCCAAAGGGATCTGTTGAGGCTGGGTGAGTGGGTGTCAACGTGGCAGATGAGGTTCATTGTGGTCAAGTGCAAAGTAATGCACATTGGGGCCAAGAATCCCAGCTGCAAATACAAGTTGATGGGGTGTGAACTGGCAGAGACTGACCAAGAGAGAGATCTTGGGGTCGTGGTAGATAACTCACTGAAAATGTCAAGACAGTGTGCGATTGCAATAAAAAAGGCCAACGCCATGCTGGGTATTATTAGGAAGGGAACTGAAAACAAATCAGCCAGTATCATAATGCCCCTGTATAAATCGATGGTGCGGTCTCATTTGGAATAATGTGTGCAATTCTGGTCACTGAACCCCAAAAAGGATATTATAGCATTGGAAAAAATGCAGAAAAGAGCAACTAGAATGATTACAGGTTTGGAACACTTTCCCTATGAAGAAAGGTTAAAACGCTTGGGGCTCTTTAGCTTGGAGAAACGTCGACTCCGGGGTGACATGATAGAGGTTTACAAGATAATGCATGGGATGGAGAAGGTAGAGAAAGAAGTACTTTTCTCCCTTTCTCACAATACAAAAACTCGTGGGCATTCCATGAAATTGCTGAGCAGTCAGGTTAGAATGGATAAAAGGAGGTACTTCTTCACCCAAAGGGTGATTAACATGTGGAATTCCCTGTCACAGGAGGTGGTGGTGGCTACAAGCATAGCCAGCTTGCAGAGGGGGTTAGATAAAAATATGGAGCAGAGGTCCATCAGTGGCTATTAGCCACAGTGTGTATATATATGTTTGTGTATATATATATATATAAATTTTTGGCCACTGTGTGATACAGAGTGTTGGACTGGATGGGCCATTGGCCTGATCCAACATGGCTTCTCTTATGTTTTTATGTTAAGAAACCTCGCTCTTGATACAGAACAGGGAAAGAAATGAATACCAGAATACAATCCTATAGCAGTTGCTGTAAAAACTCTCAAACCCCAGTAACAAATCAAATAGCAATGATTTGATGTAGTTCAAATGTGTTCAAAAAATTGAATGCTTTCACATTTCCTGCAGATTAAAGCCTTGCCTGGTCTGGGATAGTATATCTACATTCAAGTCCAGTAGTACCTTAGAGTTCAAGAAGAGTTCAGGGTATGAGCTTCTGAGAATCAGACTTTGACCCTCAAAAGCTCATTCCCTGAAAATCCGGCTGTTCTCTAAGGTACTGCTGGATTCAAATCGAGTCTTTCCAGAAAACCATTGCAAATGTAATAATATTAAATGAACTGCTTGGGTCCACTGGTCCATTCCACTGAACGGGCAGGAGATGTGAGCCATGTCCAAGTAAGTTCAGTTTCTTTAACAGGCCCACAAGTATTTCAGTGCACATCAGCCATACCCTCAAGCAGGGCTTTTTTGTAGGAGGAGCTCCTTTGCATATTAGGCCACACACCCCTGATGTAGCCAAACCTCCTGGAGCTTACAGTAGAGCCTGTACTAAGAGCCCTGTAAGCTGTTGGAGGATTGGCTACATCAGGGGTGTACGGGCTAATATGCAAAGGAGTTCCTGCTGCAAAAAAATGACACCAGGCGAATGACACCCTTGAAGTGCACAGCACCCTTGATGGTGCCAACATCCCTGGCCATGTTGTCATGGATGATGTTGCCATTGCCCACCCATTCCCTCAGGCAACTCCATATTTTGGCCATGATGTTTTGTGCCTTGTGGTTTGCCTCCATCCCCTGTGCATGGAGCAGAAGTACTCTGTAGCCCGGTAACAGGAATGTCTCCTCCTGAGCCTGGGAGAGGTAGCTATGCTGCTGGCTGCTCCAGATGTCTCCTATGAATTGCCTGAATTCCTTTGCTCTGGAGAGCTCAGCCTTGATCATTGCCTCTGCATGATGACACATTGGCTCATGGTCCTTCAGGAGGGGACATCATGCCAGGGAGTCAGTTGTTGCAGCAGCTGGTGAAAGGCCACGTCCTCTACACGGGAGAAGAGTTGGCCATCCACAGCAATCATCTCACCGACAAGGCAAGTGGTTGCTTCCTGGGCCCCTCATGTAGCCTTTCTGGATGGCACTGTCAGTATTCCCAAGGGAATGAGTATGCAAATATAGCACTGCTTTGTTTCAGCACTTTGTACTGGAGGAAACCTAGCATTCTCTGTGAAATAAAGAAACTAGTAGAATGCCCATGATTCACAAGCAACAAAGTGAAAGGTGCAATGCCTTGAAGAAAACCCATGGATCTAAATTGTTGATTAATGAAGTGAAGGGATCTTGATGGATTGTTGAGGTAAGCCCTTGTCAAGGAGGGAAACAGGGATGGGATGGGATGGGATGGGATGGGATGGGATGGAGAGGGAGGGAGGGAGGGAGGGAGGAAGGAAGGAAGGAAGGAAGGAAGGAAGGAAGGAAGGAAGGAAGGAAGGAAGGAAGGAAGGAAGGAAGGAAGGAAGGAAGGAAGGAAGGAAGGAAGGAAGGAAGGAAGGAAGGAAGGAAGGAAGACCAAACTATACTTTGCCTGAGATCCATGTCTTGACACATTTTCAGTTTAATGCATAGAACACTTTCCTGAAAGGTATGCCCCAATAAATAGATTGAATGGTATTCCAAGTTCCTGCTTAGGATTGTTTGCTTAGCATTAAAATGTAGCCAGGGAAGGTCAGATTCAGATGCCAGCCATAGTGCAAGGAAGTATTTAGAAAGGGGAGTGAATTCCATTCCTACCACAGCCCTGATCCAAATCCTCCTCTCCTTCCTCTATGGCTGTTTTATATTTTAAAAATACATTGGGAGATCTGACCGCAGATTATCGACATAATATATAGCCCAGCATGATGTTTCCTATAGCTAAGGACAATTAAGTTTAAGATCAATCCCACAAGTCAAGAAATGGGAAAGCATTTAAATTTGCAGTCATTTTAAAATATCAGTATTATAAATGGATCATCTAAAACATGTCTTCAGAATTATTCATAAACTGCTAATCATTCAAGATAATTATCAGTCTGTACAACTGTATTTTAGGGTTTTTTCCCCTGCTAAGAATTTAACAAAAAGCATGAAATGTATAAGTGTTTTATATATGACTTAAAGCAAAGTGTAATATTCAGTTATGCAATGTATTATCCTTTAGTACAAATCTGTAAAATGCTGAACTGTGAGAGGGATATATGGATGAAATTTAAATATAGTCTCCTTTGAATGCAGAACTACTAAATAGCAGTACATTACTCAAAAAAGTGAAGGAACATTTATTCTACAGAAGCTGAGCTTAAACTGAGAACTGTCTTGTTGTCATTCTGTAATTTAGTGCCCTTCCTCATATAGCACCTGCAGAGTATTAAGGAAGTAGAGCAGTAAAGTTAATGATGGAGAAACAGTGTTCTAAATGAGTGGGTCTTATAGCAACTGATGAAGTTCTTGGCTCTTACTTAACCCTTTTGATACTCACATGTTCAATCTAAGAATCTAAGTAGGTCCTCAATATTTTTTTTAATCCTGAATTTGTAAGGTTAGATTCCAAGGATGCTTTCTAACAATGGCATGAATTTATTCCCAGTTGGTTGTGCAGTGAGAGGAAGAAGAAGAAGAAGATATTGGATTTTTATCCTGCCCTATACACTGAATCTCAGAGTCTCAGAGTGGTCACAATCTCCTTTACCTCCCCCCCACCAGCCCACAACAGTCACCCTGTGAGGTAAGTGGGACTGAGAGAGCTCTTACAGCAGCTGCCCTTTCAAGGACAACTCCTACAAGAGCCATGGCTGACCCAAGGTCATTCCAGAAGGTGCAAGTGAAGGAGCGGGGAATCAAATCCGGTTCTTCCAGATAAGAGTCCACTCACTTACCCACTATACCAAACTGGCCTTCAAGGATTGCTTCCCACTGAGAGTGTTTTTGGTTGGCTTCTTCTTTTTGGGAAAATCCATGGCTCAGTGGTACAGCTGGCAGAAATTCCCAGGTTCACAGTTAAAAGGATCAGATATGAGTGGTGGAAAGTGCCTTCAAGTTGTGGGTGACATAGGGTTTTCAAAGCAAGAGACATTCAGAGGTAGTTTGCCATTACCAACCTGTGCATCATTACCCATGGTAGTTTCCCATCTAATATTAACCAGTGTTGATCCTGCTTAGCTTCCAAGATCTGACACGATCAGGCTAGCTGGGGCCATCCAGGTCAGAGTGAACAGACAGTAGTTGATGTGAAGGACTTTGACCTTAGAAAGCCACTATTAAATTAGGATTACTGAAGAAGGACTTTGTGACTGAAATGTGTCTAGTTTGATTTTATTGGCTTATTGGTTCCAATCAGTGTTACTAAGTGTATTCTGCATTGCAGTGCTTTTTGATAGAAAAAGTCCAGCAGGAACTCATTTGCATATTAGGCCACACCCCTCTGATGTCACCATTGTTTCACATAGGGCTTTTTGTAGAAAAAGCCCAGCAGGAATTCATTTGCATATTAGGCCACACACCCCGATGCCAGGCCAGCCGAACTGCGTTCCTGCTAAAAAAAAGCCCTGCTGCATTGTATGTAATGTGTACTGCAAAGTGTGCTACATTGCGTAGTGTGGCTGCATTGCGTGTAATGTGCATTTCAGTGTGTGACTTATATGGCCTAATGGCCTATTTTGTTTTAATGAACTAATTTAGTGCACCATAATATGTAGTTTGGTCTTTTGATGTATGCTTCTAACCTCAAACTTTTATTAATCTTATCCCCAGAGGCGTCACTAGGGTGGGTTGCACCCTGGGGCCAACTGCGCCCTGCTGGCTGCGCAAAAGCGTGGGAAGGCAGGAAGCCCCTCTCCCTCCCCGCCCAAGTTTTGGAGGGAGCTGCGTCAAGGCCTGACGCATGGTGGTTGGCTGGCGGCTGGCGGGCGGCTCCTCCTGGGTGCTGGCGGGCCTGTGAAGGGAAGGGGGCTTCACGGCGTCTACCGACCGGGGCACATCTGCCCGCTCTGCACCAGGCGCGGGCTCCGGGCGGGCAGCAACTAGAGGCGGCCGTCGACGCTTGCGCAAGGCGGAGAGTTAAACATGGTTGTGCCGGTCTTTTGGGGCAACTCTCTATTTATACAAACGGTGAAATCAATAACGTTATGGTCATTGCTCCCAAGCGGTGCGATCACTTTTACATCTCTCACCAAGTCTTGGGCATTACTTAGGACCATATCCAGGATCGCCTCACCCCTGGTAGGTTCTGTGACCATCTGCTCCATAGCACATTCATTGAGAACATCATGAAACTCATGAAACTCAATCTCTTTCTCTCGACCAGAACAAATATTGACCCAATCAATCTTCGGGTAGTTAAAATCACCTATTACGACACAGTTTTTACATTTAGTCGCTATCTTTAATCCTTCCATCATATTATAATCATCCTCTATCTTTTGATTTGGTAGGCGATAACAAACTCCCATAGTTAAATGTCCTTTGGGCCCTCTATTTCAACCCAAAGCATTTCTAGAAGGGAATCTAATTCTCTTACCTCAGTCTTAGGGAGGGACGGTGGCTCAGCTGCTTGGGAAGCAGAGGGTCCCTGGTTCAATCCCTGGCATCTCCAAAAAAGGGTCCAGGCAAATAGGTGTGAAAAACCTCAGCTTGAGGCTCTGGAGAGCCGCTGCCAGTCTGAGAAGACGATACTGACTTTGATGGGCCAAGGGTCTGATTCAGTATAAGGCAGCTTCATATGTCCATATATGTCCATATGACCGTATACCCTCTCTGACATACAGAGCCACCCCACCTCCAACCCTTCCCTCCCTATCCTTCCAATATAACTTATATCCAGGAATCACCGTGTCCCACTGATTCTCCTCATTCCACCAAGTTTCTGAAATTCCCACAATGTCTATGTTTTCTCCCAACACTAAACATTCCAACTCACCAATTTTACTTTGAACACTTCTTGCGTTTGCATACAAACATCTATAATTTCCCAGGCAAGCTAGGCCTGCCACCTTCCTCCTGCCGCCTCAAGACTTTGGTAGATAGTCCATACTCTTTGTCACCATCTCAGTGGACAACTCTGATCCATTACCCGGTAGAAAAGTAACAACTAACTTTTCATCTTTTTGAGATATGACCTCCCAAACCAGAGATTTTTCATCTCCTGTTGGCTTTCCCCCAAGATTTAGTTTAAAACTGCTGTGCCACCTTTTTGATTTTAAGCGCCAGCAGCCTGGTTCCATCTGGGGACAAGTGGAGACCGTCTCTCTTGTACAGCTCCTGCTTGTTCCAGAAAGCATTCCCGTGCCTAACAAACTTAACTCCTTCCTCCTTACACCATCGTCTCATCCACACATTGAGACTTCTAATTTGTGCTTGTCTCTCCTGCCCTGCATGTGGAACAGGTAGCACTTCTGAGAAGGCTACCTTGGAGGTCCTGGCCTTAAGTCTCCCACCTAGCAGCCTAATTTTTTCCTCCAGGACCTCACGACTGCATTTCCCCACATTGTTGGTGCCAACATGCACCACGACCACTGGCTCCTCCCCAGGACTGTCTATCAGCCTATCTACTACACCCGTAATGTCTGTTACCTTTGCACCAGGCAGGCAAGTCACCATATGGTTAGTATGCGGTTTTGCCACCCAGCTGTCTACTTCCTTAAGGATCGAATCACCAACTACCAAGACCCCTCCTCTCTCCCCGCCCAGGGATGGTTCCTTGGCACGAAAGGATTCCCACTCACCAACTGAAGAAGAGGTCCCTTCTGAGGGTGCATTCCCCTTATCTGCAGCATGGTGCCCTGTTTCCTCTTGACCCATATGCACCCTGGCATCAACGGGGCTGCCACGTTCAGAGCAGGGCTCATCTAGTACAACCCCGAGAGTCTTCCCTGAGTGCCTAACTGACTGCCTCTGCTTCTTCAGGTCAGTCACCTCAGCCTCAAGGGTATGAACTTGTTCCCAGAGAACCAGGAGCTCCTTGCATCGAGCACACACCCAAGACTTCTGACCTGTGGGCAGATAGTCATTCATGTGACACTCAATGCAAAATACTGGAATGCCCCCCCCCCTGCTGGCATTCTACCTTCAAGATAGCTTTTTTCAAAAATATACAGTCCCCTTTAAATCCTGTTTGTTTATGTGGCAATTGAATGTTTGTTTTGTTTTTAAGGCTTAAATTTAGGCTTTTATTTGTTTTGGAGATCAACCTAATTAACAAGGCTGTTGATTAGTTGATTAATCAACAAGCTCTAGCTTCTAATAACAGTAACTGCAGCAATAACTCATGTAACAATCAGGGGTCACTTTTCTGCCTTTTGAATAAAGCAGTCATAAAAGGACATTTTAATTAAGTAAAAATTGAAAGAGCTACCATTGTTTCCAGTATGCTAGAAAAAGAGCATGAGATGCTTATTTCATAGAATCAAAGAGCTGGAAGAGGCCAAACAGGCCATCTAGTCCAACCTCCTGTGCAATGCAGAATCAGCCTAAAGCAGGAGTGGCCAAACTTGCTCAGTGTAAGAGCCAAATAGAATAAACATCAGATGTTTGAGAGTTACAAGACATGAACATCAGATGGTCAAGAGCCACAAGGAAGGAAGGAAGGCAAATAGATGGGGAGGGAGAGATGGAAAGAAAGCAATTTTAACTTTAAATGCATTCTCTAAGTCACTGTTTCCCATTTGCAGGGTCGGGACCCTACTCTAAGTTTGGGAAACCCTGCTCTAAGCTGGCTTGGCTTGGAGAATTGATTTAAAGAGACAAATACCTTCTCCAAGGCAGCCAACAGGACAGTGGGTGCTTTGAGAGCAACACAATGTAGGTGAAAGAGCCACATGTAACTCCTGAGCCACAGTTTGGCCACCTCTGGCCTAAAGTATCCCTAACAAGTGTCCATTCAGCTGCTGCTTGAAAACTGTCAGTGAGGGGGAGGTCATCACTGCACCCCACCCCCGGTAGCCAGTTCTACTGCTGAACTACTCTTAATGTTGTTCCAAAAATGAAAATGCTCAGAAATCATGGTTGTATATATAACATCTGAAATCATACTGAAAACAGACACTCAAAGAGTTAACAATGGGTGAGCATCAGGTTTTATACTACACTTTGGCAAAATGTGAGTTGTTAGTAAAATGGGTTGAAAGCAATTTCTGCTATGCATTTATTTTATACTGCTGAAGAACATTTGTTTTAGGGAATATAGCCAAGCTCGACCTCTGCTTTTAAAAATACATCATTCTCTATGAAAAAAGGGCAACTTTTGTATAAACGATGTGCTTTAAGGCAGGGTTTCCCAAACTGTTCTTTCCCGTGGCCTGGTTATTTTTACACTTCTCCTTCATGGCCCACTAAAATTCAGGGGTGGAGCCAGGAGATTTTGGGAGTAGAGCTGGGAGACAGGAATTATGTCATTTGCTGTGATGCCACTTCCAGGTCTTGACTTCCAGGTCAAGTGATGTCACTTCCAGGGCACACTGAGCCAAAACTCCACCAAAACCAAAACTCCACCTTTTCCTGTGATGTCACTTCCAGGGCACTCCCCAAACCTGCCTCTTCTTTTGAAGTAACTTCATTTTCAGAAAAATCTCTCTGAAACTCATGCTGAGCCAAAATGGGGGTGGAAAGTGGGTGGTCTGCAGCTTTTTCATACATTTCAAGGGTCTTCCCTTTCCACCCTCACACCTGCATGCACCTATCTGTGTTCTTATCCAGCTTGCAAGGACTCCTAATGCCCATGTTCAATTGCCTGCACCACCTACACACCCCTTCCTCAATAGCACTGGTCAGTGTAGTTGGAAGTGCTGTTGCCATTGCCATCAGGAATGCCAGTGCTGTTACCACCCACACTGGGCCCTGGCAGCTGCTCTACCTCAAATATGCTGACACATTAAGTAGGCCATTCCTTCAGCTGCTACTACTGGAACCCTTCCTTAAGCTACAACCAAGCTTGCTTGGTTTCAAGAAAATCTTTTGACAGCTATTTTTCATACTTTTCCTTGGCTGAAACACTGGAAAATTGCTGTGAAAGGTAGCAGAGAATTGTACTGCGATTATTGAATTAATTTCAAGTTATATGAAGTTCATACAAGCTTTTCTGCAGTTATCCCAGAAAGGATATTTATGAGGGGCTTGCAGCTTTTTATTGGCTGTGTTTCCCATGCCTTTAAAAGCAACCTGTTGTGCAGATATTTAGCCAGTGAACTTCTTTCATCCTTTTTAATATCTACAGGAGGAGTTTAATTTTGGTGTCAGACAGTTGTTAAAACCAGGACTAGTAAAATGGTGCCAAGTTCATAGTACCATCTCTTCCAGTGCTGTTGAGATATACCGCAGTAATCTCCAATAATCTCTTTCTGCCCCACACCTCTTACTCTTACTCACTCACACAGAAATCTTATAGAAGGCCACCTGTCTACAACTGGGGGTGCCAATTTTTCATTGACAGAGCTCCTATGTCTGCGACAACAGTATGATGAACAGAAAAGTTTCATCCAGTAAAAATGGAAGGAAAGAAAGAAAGGGAAAGAATGAAATGGAAGGAAAGGAAAAGAAAAGAAAAGAAAGACATGGAAATAAAGAACATAAGAGAAACCATGTTGGATCAGACCAGTGGACCATCCAGTCCAAAATTCTCTCATACAATGCCCAAAAGCACCAGAATGTCCACCAGTGGGGCCAGGGCACAAGAAGCCCTCCCACTGTTGCTTCCCCCCACTCCCAGCACCAAGAATACAGACAGAGCATCCCTTGCAGACAGAAAAAGAAAGAAGGGGGGACAAAGGGGGAAAAAGCCTTACTCATCATCAGATTACCCCAGCCAGCAACAATTCTGCCCAGGGGTCATTTGGTAAAAAAAAAATAGCTACTGGAAAACCCACTCCCCACCCCTCCCAGCTGGAAAACACACACACCCCTTCTTTGCCGCCCAGGTCTCCCAGGAAATCTCCCCAAAAGAATATACTGCTAGGCACGTGGAAGCTCATACCTTGAAGAACACTTTATGGATCTAAAGTGCCAGTGGACGTCAGCTTTTCTCTCAAACACTGGGAGTGGGGGAGAAGGAAGGAGAGGCAGCCCAGCTCCTCTCTGCACAACACAGAGAAGAGGGGAGGAAGGAAGCCAAACAGAGCTCAGGCTTTGCAGTCTGTGTCAGTCTTCAAGGCTAGCTTTTCTCTGCACAACAGAGAGATGGTGGAAGGAAGGAAGCAGAGCAGAGGTCATGCTTTGCTGGGAGTGGGGCTAGCTTTGGCTTTTCTTGTGACCCAGTAGTGAGGCTTCCGTGGCCCGGTACCGGGTCCCAACCCTGCAAATGGAATATTTGCATGTATTTTTGCTTATTTGATAGAATTAATTTTGGTACTGATTCTTTGCCATCAGACCCTCTCCTCTCGCAGAGAGGCAGTTTACAGTTAGTATAACCCTTCTTAAAATGTCACCTCCAAATCATAAGGGCAAGACACTGTCTGGCCTCAAATGACACAAAATGGATGCCAGTCAAAAACAAGCTGGACGTGAAGTTTAGAAGTGTGAGTAAGAGCAGCTGACTGTCTACTGCCTCCTCCACATCACAGAGATATGCATAATTTAGGACAATGGGTCTCCCAAAAGACTATAGATTCGCTCTTGACCTAATCCCATCATCGACCAACCTCCTTTCCCTGCACCAATTTACCTTAATTGAGCAACACTTAATTCTATTCACCTAACCCATTAGCCCTTCCTGCCAGTTACCTGTAGGGTCATCAACCTCTCACACATCATTATCCACCTTGGAAAAACCCATTAAGTTACTGTTCTTTTGGCAAACCCATCTTACCTGCCTCAAGGTATGTTTTGTCCTATATCAGAAGCACCCTGCTTCCCAGCAGTGTGTGTGCATGCCTTGGGTTCTCCACATATACCCCTACTTTGTTGGGTTCTCCTCTCTCAAAATGCTGGTCATTTGCTGCTTCTGCAGGCCTCTTTAAGATTAGTAATTTTCACCCTTCCCTGAAATTGCTTTCCTCCTCTCCTCTTAAGCTCCTCTTAGTTAGCTCTTGTATGTGTTTTACTGTGTGTATTTATGCATCCATTTCTATTTTATTTTAATGAAAAATCTTTCTGGTTGAACCTCTGCCTGGTTTATTTGAGAGTTCTCTTAAGGGAAAAATCCTTGTATACACAAGTGGAAAATTCCAATTACCCCCTCTTGCTCTGTCTCCTCAAAGCTAATTCCCCCAACTAATAGGGGACTGCCTCTTTTGGTAATACTGATGGTCACTTAAGAGGGCAGAGAGCTGTATGTCAATAACTGAAGTTTTCAGGGGAAGGGCTTTGGCTCAGTGGTAGAGCATCTGCTTGGCATGCGGAAGGTGGAAGGTTCAATTTCTGGCATCTCCAGTTAAAAGGACCAGGCAGTAGTTGATGTGAAAGACCTCTGCCTGAGACCCTGGACAGCCACTGCCAGTCTGAGTAGACAATATTGACCCTTATGGACTGATGGTCTGATTCAGTATAAGATAGCGCCATATGTTCTGTGCCTCCCACATCATGCCCAGGAACAGCATCGGGGTCACATTGGGCTGGGGCAGTGGGAAGAGAGAATCCTTTGAATTAGCATGTTATTCTGTGAGCTGATGTAGGCTTTGCTTTGATATACATTGTGCAATCATGAAAGCTATAATTAGAAGGAGTAGGAGGAGAAGACCAGTATGAAGAGGAAGAGGAACTTCTTGGTGCTATTTTTCCCTGTAAAAGCCACATCTCCCTCAGCTTCTATTACCTCATCTTTGAAAAATCCTGTTTCAGAATCCTGCATCTATATTGACATTGCCATAAAGACACCAGTCTAGGAAGTAATATTACTGCTATCTCTGTCTTTGCACTCTATCATAGCTTCTGCCACTATGATCTGTTTTTCAAAAGCTTTCCAAGAGTAATGATAACAGCAACAAGATACTTGTGGTGTAATAGTCCATAGTGGCTGGGAGCATGCAGGTTTCTGTTGGATATTGTAACTCTACATCAAGAGGATTTGGGTGGGAAAGAGTTAAGAGAATTATCTCACTCAGGTGCATTTGGCCCCACCCTCTCATTGGTTAGATGTTGAGTCTCTTTGGCTATTGATTGCCTTCTATTTCATCATATATAAGACCTCTCTTCTTTCCCTTACCTGGACTTGGAATTGTAGCAAGTTAACCTTTTTTGAAGTTAATCTGTTCACAATAAGTTCAGTGCTCCTATATGAATGTGATATACGTAACAGTCATGTAAGATATACTTCTATTTTTATCTCTAGTTACCATTGGAGTCAGATCATCTCTGGAATTTGTTTGAGCAGCATTTCTTCTGTTAACTGGGAAATGTGGAGGATACTGTATAAACTTTCAGAACGTGCAATTTATTTATTTATTTATTTGTTTGTTTATTACATTTAGCCCAATAGTTTCCACATAAAGTGTCCTCTGTTATATTTTACTTTGGGAAGAATACAACAGTAATCCTCTTTTCTGCATGGCAATTGGAACAACCATGAATACCTGGGGAAAGAACTGCATTTCCAAATACAAATGTAGCAGTTGGGTGGATTAGGTAGGGGGGAGGGATCTTCCTGTAGCAATATGTATTGTTTTGATAGAAAATATGTGGGCTGTAGGCTGTGTAGAATGAGTGGGGAACAAATGCACATTTGTTGCCCATGTGCATACTGCATCACACTAGCATTTGGGTTCTCTTATGGAACTGCTTGCTTTTGCTATTGTTCTTTAAAGCATCTAATCTAAATGATGCCTTATCCAAATTCAGCTGCATAGTTTCAGTAATTGCATAAACATGCTCTAATTATTGCTGTTCTGTGAGATCTTCCCTGATGTCTAATCCACTTGGAAAACAAATGTTGTCTTATCTCGAAATCTTTCCACAGATATTGAGTGCCACGTTATCTCTGCTCTCTGCTCAGTTTCTCTTTCTCCTGATATCTGGGGGAAAATTCTATTTTAAAAACCTATCATTTCCTTATGACATATAATTTTTAATTTGGATATATTTGATTATTCTTCCCCTTTTTGTTCTTCCGGTAGGCATGAATGGAATGGCTAATGATGGATCATACAAATGTTCTTATAAATACTTTCTGCAATGGTGGTATCATTTATCTCCTTTTGTTAACCCCCGCCACCCCCCACCCCCCGTCTTTTAGCTAACATGTTCTTTGATGTCACCTTCACAGCAGGGTATACAACAGGGTTATGCACTTGTTTCTTTTAAAAGTTATGTCATTCTGTAGACAGAAAAAATGGGCCTGTGTGGCAGATTATAAACATTTTTAACAGAGCAATTTATGAAAGCACAAACAGCAGCCATAGAAAAACAGTCAACTGAATTCACTGAATAATATTTGGCCAATTGTCTTAGACCACATAGAAGCCCTGTGGTGCAATGTGGTAAACTGCAGTACTGCAGTCCAAGCTCAGCTCACAACCTGGGTTCAATCCTGGTGGAAGCTGGGTTCAGCTAGCTGCCTCAGGGTTGACTCAGCCTTCCATCCTTCCGAGGTCAGTAAAATGAGTACCCAGCTTGTTGGGAGTAAAGTGTAGATGACTGGGAAAGGCAATGGCAAACCACCCCGTAAAAAGTCTGCCAAGAAAATGTGATATGATGTAATCCCATGGCTTGCACAGCCACATGTAGCCTGAGGAACTTCTCATCCTCTGTGCATCTTCTGAGCAGAAGGACTCCCCCTTTTTAATTCACAGTAGCAATTTTCTCCTAGATGTAGACCAAGATATAGGACTCTTTAACCCACTTACCCCAAGTGTGTGAAAAGAAGTTCTGCTTTAGTTCTCTCCTTAAGTGATCCCCCCCCCCCCATTAGTGATGTACAGGATAGAGTGTTAGACTAAGATCTGGACTAAGAGATCTGAATCCCTTCTGCTGTGGAAGCTTGCTGGGCAACCTTGGGCCAGTCACACTCTCTCACCCTAACCTACCTCACAGGATTGTTGTTAGGATAAAGAGGAGCAGAGGAGAATGATGTGAGATGCTTTGGATCCCTGATGGCATAAAAGGCAGGGTATAAATGAAATGACCAAGTAAATCAATAACTAGAAGTTTGCTAGATGACCTTGGAGGAATTGACCTCTTTCAACATCACCTATCTTACAGGCTCATTGCTATGAGGACCAAATGAAAGATGGGAGAGTAACATATAGTACCCTAAACTCCTTAGGCTGGAGAAAAGTTTATCTGCTGAATGCAATAGGAGAACGCCTGATGCTGCATGGGAAGTTACTGATGGCATTTCTGTATGTGAACAGTTTGTTACACAGTGTGAGGCCTCCCTTCTGAGGAGGAGGAAGTCCTTGTCATGTACCCGAAAGCTCCCCTCTCAATGATTTTGATCTTGACTACAAATGAACAGAAGCAAAATTTCTTCCACATTTTGCCCAGGGGTATTTTTAACTGTTGTCTTAGTCCTTCTGGTGATATTTAAAGAATCAGGAGATTAAAGCACAACATTTGTAAATAAAGACAAAACAGCATTTGTCACCAGAATTAATTTTCAAGGAATATTTTTTTTCCAGGTTGAGCCATTTAAAAAAAAACAACAACCCTACATACAGATGGTCTAGCAGCCATGTTATAAATAAAATAATTGGAATGAATCAATAAATGACTCACACATGTATGCTTTATCTTCTTAGCATTTTTTTAAATGATCTTAATTTTGTAGGCTGCTATGTATTTGGGGTTGTGTGTATGTTGCCAGCAATACAAAAGAGGCTGATGAAAGCTGGAAATATTGTGCAAATATCAATCATCTTCTAACAGATAATATTATAATGATGCATAATAGATCAGAGGCTAAGAAAGTGGGTGACTCCTGTCTTATTGGCTAGAATTACCCATGTGATTAATCCAGGAAGAAGTAAGGTGTTTTGTTTTTTTTTCCCTTTATGGCACCAAAGCTTAAGAAAATAGGGACAACAATGGCAGGGAAGTGAATTAAAAAGTGGAAGGACAGTGAATTTTAAAAAGGGAATATTTTTCTAAGTAAGGAATTCAGGGGAAGAATATTTTTCCTCTCCCCATCCTTCCCCCCTCAACATGCTACTTTAAACCAGTGATACTTAACCACTTCTCTATTCACATGCCAATTTGCCTGTAACCATCTGACTAAATCACTAAAAGAAAAAAAATCTGAAGAAAAGCCATTTTTCCTTCACAAAGTGAAATAGAGAAATTTACAAACAGGTTTTTTTTAAAAAAAAAAAAAAAATAGGGCTAAGCTCTGCACAGCCAGGAATCTGTTTTGTTTCGTGTTTTCTTTTGTTTTCCCTAAAGATGTGCAGAGCTAGGCCTGCTGCTGAGAAAGCTTTGGTTAATTTCATTTCAAGTTCCTAGCCTATCAGCTGTGCTCCCAACCAAAGTAATACATGCAGAGTGCTCCCCCAGGGTAGGGAAAATGAAATTGACCAAGGGTTTCTTCAGGGGCTCAAAGCCTTAGTCAATTTCATTTTCAATACACTGGGAAATAACTGGGTGTGTTAGTTTGGATGGGGACATAGCCTTAAGTCTAAGACTTGGAACAAAATGAAATTGGCCATTGTTGCTTCACTGCAGAGGTTTGCACCTTTGAGAAATAAGCAGGGGAAATAATAAGGTGAAAGTATCTGACTGTGGAAAACTGTGTAGGCAGAACCAGGGATGTTGGTTGATCTGCATATTTCCTGGTCGCAGAGCCTATGTGGTCCTTCATGCACAAGTTACTGGTGCTCCAGGATGATTACTAGTTTTCCATCATTATGGCTAGTCCAGATTTACAGGATGAGTGTGTGCTGGTGTGTAGAAAGAGAAAGAATAGATTTGAGATTGCTTTATTTACTCCAAAGAAAGACAGCCCTGAATGTAAGATGATGCCCCATATAATACTTTTATTATTGGAAATAATGATAGTTTGTATGTGAATTTAAGGTGACCCCCTCTTTCATATGGTGTATCTGAAGAAAAAAAAATACTCCTAAGCTTGCATATTAGTGAATATTGTATGTCTCAGTTCAAGAGTATGTCTGTATAAGATTATGAACAGTTCACCAGTTTTTCATGTTTCCATTGTTTTTTTCATAGCACTCCATGGTCGAACACACTTGAAGCTACCTCATACTTAATCAGATTGTTACTTTGTTGTCAGTACTGTCTACCCAGACTGGCAGCAGCTCCCCCAGGGTCTCAGGCAGAGGTCATTCATGTCACCTGTTACCTGGTTCTTTTCACTGGAGATGCCAAAGATTGAATGTGGGTCCATCTGCACACCAAGCAGATGCTCTACTGTTTTGCTATGGCCCTCCCCTTGGTTTCCTAATATGAGACTCTCTCAAAAGTGTTATGTAATCCTTTTCCTTCTTATGTATTGGCCATAGAAGTTTGAGCAAACTTAGATAAGGATCAGCAAGGTCTCTAAACTCTTTCAAAAACTTGACTAAATCCAATCTGTTAAATTGAGCCTTTTCCTGGCTGGAGACCAGTGGGACTGTCATGCCTGGAAAGTATGTTTTGATTTTAGACTTCAGTAAGGGGAGAAAGTCAGTTCAGTCAGTGAAAGACTCTTCCTGTACCACAAGGATTTTTATAGAAACAACAACTAATGCATGGTTTTGTAGAAGACAAAGATCTAGAGATCTAATCTTCCATAGAGGGAACCCAAAGTTATCTCTGTCTTTGTGTGTATTATGAATGCTATAAATATGATCATGGTTGTGTATTCAGTAGCCAAGCTGCCTTTACCAATAGCTTTTAATTGAAAGAAAAATGTCTTCCAGTTCCACACTGTAAAGAGTTCTTATCCCTGCGTTCATACCAAACCTTTAATGGCATAACAGTTGCAAATAAAAATACACAGAATATAAAAATTTAAGCATTGGAGATAAAATCAAAATGAAACCGAGCTTACAGTTTCCTTCATACATGGTCAGATTTAAATTTAAAGATGTCAGCCAAAAATTTTGCCACAGCCTCGTTAACCTCCCCCTCAGTATCATTCAATAAATAATAACAGGGTGGCAGAATAGACAAATCTGGTGAGAAAGAAAGCTTGCAAAATAAATCTTTACGGAGATTATGATAAAAGGAACAGTTAAGCAATATATACTGAATTGAGTCGGGAGTATTCGCTCCACAGGAACAGAGTCTGCCACCTAAAGGGACTCGATGATATCTCCCTTGTAAAACTTTGGAGGGAAACGCATTTAGTCTAGCCAACATAAATGCCCTGCGATGACTTGGAATGGTTAAGTCTGATAGATAATGGGGCATTTTGCCGTAGAAAGCATAAAGACCTAAGGAAGCTGGGGAGCAAATATAAGGGTCTGTTGGCCATAGTTTCATTTCCTCCAACTCCCACAGTCTCAATTTAATACATCTGAAGATATATGATTCATCAGAAGTAAAAAAAAAATCATCAACCCCTATCCCCAACTGGTTAAGTTTGGGCATAAGCACTGCTGACCAGGATGAAATATATGGGTCTCTTTTCATACAATCAAGAAGGCTGTTAGGATCTGTTCTAAAGTGAATTTTGAGCCAGAATTTAAACACTGCAATCCAGGCTTTTGTCTCCACCAAAGACTGACCCACTTCAGAGCGGAGAGCAAAGTATATTACAGAGCATCATTAGAACTGAAAAAGGTGCTTGTGTGTGGGGGTGGGGGGGGGGTGGGATTTAAAACATGATGCACCTTGAATAATACCTCTCACCTATACTGTCCTATAATTGCTTTCTATCCTTCCTATTGGCAGTGGGGCTTAAAAATATTGATCAAAGACAATGACTAGCACCTTCTGCTTTGGCTGTGGTGAATTGCTAAAAAAAATTCTCATCCTCTTTAATAAGTGTAGCATGACACAGCATAAGGATTGTTATTTTCTTCTTAATTTTGCCATTTTCTCAGCATATTCCCCCCCCATAAGAGTTTTAACAATCTGCGAACATTTAAATGGTTTTACTGTGGTTTCATTAAGCACCATGAAACACCCATTTCCAGATTGGGGAGGGGGGCAGTTGGAGAAGGAATTATTGATCAGTAGTTCAGTGAATAATACTCTCTCTAGTTTGTCAATCCCATTAGGGATATATGAATTTTTTTTTTCTTTTAATTTCTGTGCTTGGTCATAAAGACAATTTTCAAATGTTCTCCATGGGTTAGCAAATTTCCTGTTTTTCTTTATTTCTTTATTTTTTCACACTATTTTTATGCAATGGATAGAAAAAACAAGCTTCAATTTGAGTGGCGATATTCTTATTAAACTGAATTAATCTGTTTGAGGAAAAGGTTGACTTCATCTTTGGTCCCCAATGTGAAGAAATTTATTTATATACTTTTATTTACATATAAACAAGATAGGCCTCCTGGATCAGACCAATGATCCATCTAGTCCAGCATCCTGTCTCACACAGTGGCCAACCAGTTCATCAGGATGATCAATAACAGAGCATAGAGGCTGAGGCCTTTCCCTGATGTTGCCTCCTGGCTCCAGGATTCAGAAGCTTAGTGCCTCTGACTGTGGAGGTTCCTCTCAGTCACCATGGTCAGTAGTCATTGATAGACATCCTCCATGTTTATTCCTGTGACTCATCACACCTTGGCAAATAGAAGGGGAAGACATGGAAGTAGTGACAGACTTCACATTTCTGGGATCCAAGATCACTGCAGATGGTGACTGTAGCCATGAAATTAAAGGACGTTTGCTCCTTGGGATGACAGCTATGGTGAACCTGGGCAGTATAATAAAAAGTAGAGACATCACCCTGCCAACAAAAGTCCATATAGTTAAAGCGATGGTATTCCCAGTAGTAATGTATGGCTGTGAGAGCTGGACCATAAGGAAGACTGAGTGCAGAAGAATAGATGCTTTTGAGATGTGGTGCTGGAGAAGACTCTCGGATTGCAAGAAGATCAAATCAGTCAGTCCTAAGGAAAATCAACCCAGACTGTTCCCTGGAAGGTCAGATGCTGAAGCTGAAGCTCAAATACTTTGGCCACCAAATGAGAAGGGAGCACTCCCTGGAGAAGATCCTGATGCTAGGAAAGACAGAAGGCAAAAGAAGAAGGGGATGGCAAAAGAGGAGATGGTTGGACAGTGTTACTATTATAACAAATATGAATTTGAAAAGACTTCGAAGGATGGTGGAAGACAGGAGGGCCTGGCGTGACTTTGCCCATGGGGTCGCAAAGAGTCGGACTCGACTGTGCGACTGAACAACAACATTCCTGTGACCATCACTACGTCCTCTGGCAGTGAATTCCACATTTTATTCCCTGTCTGTGTAGAGAAGTATTTCTTTTTGTCTGTCTTGAACCTACTGCGATCAGTTTCATTGGATGCCCTTGAGTTCTAGTATTTTGGGAGGGGGGGGGAGTTTCCTTTTGTCAACTCTTTCCATCCCATGCATAATTTTATAAACCTCTCTCATTTCCCCCTTTAGTAATCTTTTTTTCTAAGCTTCCTAGGATTTTCCTCCTAGGGAAGCTTCTTCAACCTCCTAATCATCTGTGTTGTCCTCCTCTGTACTTTTTCTAGTTCTGCAATGTCCTTTTGGAGATATGGTGAGAAGAACTGTACATAGTATTCTAGGAGGACTCCAAGGGGCTTACATCATTCTCTGTTCAATATGATCCTCACAACAGCTTGGTGAGGTAGGTTGGGCTGAATGTGAAACCAGCCCGCGGTTCCATGGCAGAGTGGGGATTCAAACTGGGATCTCCAAGATCCTAATCCAGTACTATAAGTGTCAAACCATATTGACTCCTCACAGTTTCAAAACAATAAAAATTGAACTCTCAAGGCAATCTACAAGTATGAATAAAATATAAACCATACAATATCATTAAACAAAAAAAAATCCTAATAATACCCCCCAGCTAGTTTAAAACTGATATAAAAAGCCAACGGTGCAATGCAACAGTCAGGAAAAAAGATGATTTATCTTTAAACAGATAAAACCAACATCTCAGCTAAAACCTGAGCAAAAATGCAGTGAAATACATAATAAAACAAGAAACCCAACAGAGGCAAATGCAGGGGTCATTTTGTAGAAAAATAAGTGGTGGAGCTCATTAGCATAACTCATTAGCATGTGCCCCCCAGCCAAAAGCAACCCAATGCAAGAAAGTAGAGCCCCGGGTGATTGAGGCCTGCTTGGGCTGGCTAGAAATCCAGCCAGCCCAAGCAGGCCTTGCTCACCTGGGGCTCTACTTGGCTGCCCCCCTTAGTCAAAAGGCCAGCAAGCCACCCCCCACCCAAAATCACATAAGGAGAAAGGGTGGTGCAGGCTTTTCCAGGGGTTAATGATGGCTGCTGGGGGTGTGGCAAAGCCCCTGGTGGCTGACTGGTTGCCTGGTCTCCTAATCCAGGGATTGTTATGCTGCATCTACTCTTCAATGGACAAGGTAGGTGGGGAGGAAGAGGGGGAACTGTCAGAAAGGTTCAGGAGCTGTGCTCCTGTGAGCTCCTGCTGAATCTGAGGCTTGGGCAAGTGTATACATAAAGTCTCCCATGAGAAAGCCCCATCACTCTCCTTCCTCTCCTGTCAAACATATTAATTTGTTTTTATTGATTTATCTTTATATCTGCCTTCTTACTTTGTTTGGGGGATGCAGGGTCATGGGATTCACAGTGATTCTAGAAGTCCCTTCTTCTGCTCAGATTCCCAGAATTATCAAGACTGTCCCAGCTTTTGGCCAACAGTAGTGGTAGTAACTTTTATAGTGCACTCCTGAGAAAGAGTTACACCCTTCTCAATCCATCCAGTTCAGTGGGTTTAGAAGAACACAGCTTTGCTTAGAATTATACTGTAGGTGCAATAGAAACCAGGCAAGCATTCCCCCTTCTAACCAGCTGCCACAGTAATACACAGTAGGAGAGGTCCAAGTCCAGCTGCTGTAGGCTTCCATTTGACGTTTGATTGCGTAATGGGTTTCTTTGATGACACTGGAGACAGATGTGTTTTGCAAGCAGCAACTACAGAAACCATACAGTTCTTCAGTTGGAGAACCTCAGAACAAACGTTCAAGATGACACTAGGAAAATGAATGCCTGTTAAGGGATGCCTGCATTTGCTGGCACTGCACTCATGAAAACAAACCTCTCATCTTTTGTTCCAGTAACCCCGTTCCCCTTGGAAGTTGGTTTCTGTCACTGCAAAATTTCTCAATTTCTACCCTGACCTCCTACACTGAGCTGAAATCAGGTTGATATAGTCTGTCCTGTATAATTTATCTTCTGAGCAAGGCACCCATCCCATCCCATTTTCATCCATACAGGTCCCATGATACCCATAGTAACATTTTTGTGTGGCCAAAGGGGTCCCTCATTCCCTTTTGACCAGGTAACCCCCACCCCAGTGTACGGCTTGCAGTAGAGATACTTCTAGGGAATTTAGAATTGAAAAGATAATGTTGCTACTCTTTTACAAACAATGAAGGGGAAGGAATTGATGGATTATCTAGTATGCAGAATACCTTCTGGAACGTGGGCGTTCTATGGTAAATATGCACATGTTTCCAGGCAGAAAGGTTCCCTGAAGGCTGAAAGTTTGAAAACCACTGTACTAATGCATTGAAAAATGTAAGACAGACATCAAGACTCAGCAGTGCATTGTAATATGCCAATGAGTCATGGCTAAAATTATCATGTTTATTACTTCCACTGAAAAAGCAACAGTGTTTCTGATATTTAATGCCATTTTTTAATCTATTGAAGAATCGGTTTGTCATCATTGTTGGCTTCTATTTGCTTCACAAAATGACTATTGCACTGAAAATGAATACTAAATACAATGGGTCACAATTCTGATTCTTTTGCTACAATATGTCCTCAATCTGGAAAGTATCCCATCTTTGCAAATGAGTTTCAATTGGTTTAGATGTAGCACAGATTTGCCAGTTTGGGAGAGAAAAGCTAGAGATTTTGGGGAGCCAGATTCCCCATCAAAGAATGAATCAGAATATCCCAATATTCGAAGGAAGGAAGGAAGGAAGGAAGGAAGGAAGGAAGGAAGGAAGGAAGGAAGGAAGGAAGGAAGGAAGGAAGGAAGGAAGGAAGGAAGGAAGGAAGGAAGGAAGGAAGGCACAGTTGATTCATCTGCTGTCTTCCCCTCCTATTTTCTGAATTAGTCGAATGAGTGATACAATCCAATCAGGGATCACAGTAAAATGGATGACATCACATTATATCTGATATGATGATAGTACCAGATGTCAGGAAATAAAATCATAACCAATCAGAATTGGCTTCCAACTAATCTTAGTGAGTGTAATTTAAATGAATATGTGAACATTTCACTGTGGAGAGTCCCAAATGGAAGGCAGCTTTTTGACAGTGTTTGCAAACAATTGGATGAGTTTTAGCTTGAGCCTTAAAAATTAATTAGCTTGTATGAAGCGTAGCCAGTATTTCAAAGTGCTAGATAATGTTTGACTCAGATATGTGAAATATGGGTTCAGATCACACAACATATTTTTTCCCCACAGACATTATGGAACTGTATGACAAGAAAGAGGCTGAGAGTAGGGGATCATTTAGGTATGTCACATACCAGTGAACTGAAGTGGCTCTTTACCCCATTTTTCAGTGCAATTTCCCCAGTGTTGATTCCTTCATTCCCAATTGCAGTTACCTGCCTGCGTTCTCCACAAGCAAATGGAAGTTTTGAAGTTTAAGAAGAGGGAATTCCCAACAGGAAAGTGTCAATGGAGGAAAGGGTTAAATAGCCCTTTCCCTCAGGATCACACTGCCAGTCTTCCAACCAGCCACATGAGGCTACTTATCAATAAAATAAAAGATGAAGACATCCAAAGTATGCTCTGATCATGAATCTTTTCCATCATGTTTTATTGCATCCTGAATTCATCCATTCTGTTGTTCTTCAACAAGATGTAGGTCTTCTAATATCTTCTCTTGCTGCTATTTTCACCATCTTGAACACTGGTAATGCAAATGTTTCCCTTTTAACAATACAATTTTGGATTTTGATCTAAATGTTTATATGATCTGGACTATATTTAGCAATACAAGACAGCAAAGCTAAAGACACTCAATACCCTTCACTGAGATACGAGATGCCTCCACAAGTTTGACAAAATAAAATTCTAAGGGTATTAAAACTTCATATCAAAACAATCTTGCATATTACTGTCCTATTGAACACCATTAGGTTACCTGTCACCTCTGAACCCCCAACTAGCTCATACTAGGGGCAAATTGAAAGACTTAAGAACATAAGAACATAAGAGAAGCCATGTTGGATCAGGCCAACGGCCCATCAAGTCCAACACTCTGTGTCACACAGTGGCAAAAAATGTTATATACACACATACACTGTGGCTAATAGCCACTGATGGACCTGTGCTCCATACACTGTGGCTAATAGCCACTGATGGACCTGTGCTCCATACACTGTGGCTAATAGCCACTGATGGACCTGTGCTCCATATTTTTATCTAAACCCCTCTTGAAGGTGGCTATACTTGTGGCCGCCACCACCTCCTGTGGCAGTGAATTCCACATGTTAATCACCCTTTGGGTGAAGAAGTACTTCCTTTTATCCGTCTTAACCTGTCTGCTCAGCAATTTTATCGAATGCCCACGAGTTCTTGTATTGTGAGAAAGGGAGAAAAGTACTTCTTTCTCTACTTTCTCCATTCCATGCATTATCTTGTAAACCTCTATCATGTCACCCCGCAGTCGACGTTTCTCCAAGCTAAAGAGTCCCAAGCGTTTCAACCTTTCTTCATAGGGAAAGTGCTCCAGCCCTTTAATCATTCTAGTTGCCCTTCTCTGCACCTTCTCTAAAGCTATAATATCCTTTTTGAGGTGCGGCGACCAGAACTGCACACAGTACTCCAAATGAGACCGCACCATCGATTTATACAGGGGCATTATGATACTGACTTCAGAAAATGCCTAGGAGAAAATAGGGATTGGGTTGGATATCACAAATTCATTCTGCCAGTGGCAGTGCCAGTGCTTTCCCTGTTGCAAAGGGCTTTCCCCTGATATAAGAGCCTGTTTTGAAAGTGCAGGATCTTTTTACATCAGTGGAAGTCTCCATGTGTCTAGGATTGCAGGGCTTTCCAGTATAACTGTACGTCTCCCTCTGACAACCATCATTTTAAAAAAAAATCAGTGGTGTTTGCACGGTGACATCACTTCCAGCGAAATGACATTGGGAAGCTCCAGGGATTGCCGGAAACTGTATGGTTTCCATCAATTCCTAGACATACCTGATATCACTTTTGGATTTTCTTTGGAAGTGACATCATGATGCAAGCAACATTGTGCTCCTTCCCATGCCCTCACCCCCAAGCTGCCACTCTAGTCTGAAGAAAGCACCATTATGAGTGGAATGGATGTGCAGGATACAACCCTATACTCAAAAAGAAAGTGAGGCTGAAGGTCAGGGATCTGAAGAGTCATGACTCCCAGAAGGTGTGGTGTAAAAACATAATTTATTGTTATTATTTGTTTAGTACATTTGTATCCTACCCTTTCCCCAAGGAGCTCAGGACAGCATATGCTGGACTTCCTTGCTCCATTTTACTCAACAACCCTGTGAAGTAGGTTAGACTGTACAATAGCAACTGGCCTCAAATCACCCAACAAGCTTTGTGACACAGTGATAATCTGATCTCAGATTTCTCAAATCCTCATCTGAATCTCAACTGCTACACCAGTCTGGCTCCCATCTGGCACACAGGATGAAGCAAGGTACTGTTACTAGAAAGGAAGTAAACATACAAATGACAAAAATAATGTAGCAACCACAAGCCTTCCTCTTCTCAAAGACACCTCCTACTTTTTCTCCATCCATCCCTCTGACAGCTTTATGCAAAAGAGTCACATATTATGAAAGCAGAGAGCAAAATGGTTTAACAATTACAGCTTGCATAGACCAGAGTAGAGACCAGGTCACCAGGAAAAAAAAGAGAGTGAAAAGATTTTTTTAAAAAATCAAGAAAAGCTTCTTTTAATTTAATTCAAGCAAACTCTTCAACCATTACACACACAAACCCTTTCAAACACTGATTAATCAAATCGGAAAGCTAATGCAAACTTTAATTTCATGAGAGAAAGCACCGTGAGGGTACGTAGGTGGAGATGTGGTCGCACCGTTGTTGTCATTGCCGTTTTCTCCAGCGCGCGCAAGATTTTAATTAATTTTGGGAACTCGACGTGAGTGCCTTAAATTCAAACAGTTGCCATATTGTAATGGATTGTGAACTTTCCTCTGTGCTCTGTGATGGAGCATTGCTTTTAGTATGCTGTTACAGTCAATGAAGACATACTTCTAGCATTTTGAGCTCCTAACAGGCCTCTCTTTTTATTCTGTGGCTCACCAGCAGAATATTAATATCACGCTTGGTAATGCAGAAACACATGGCGAATTTCTTTTGTCTGTAAATGTCTGTTTAACAAGTCTTTAATATTCAGGCAGAGATCCTGGATTCAATAGCTAAAGTAACACTCAAGAGTCAGAATGAGTTATTAGCAAGGTGCAGCGGCATTAGATACCTTTTAAAAAATCTCTAAGCGGCTGCTCTGAGATTTTCAGTTATAATCAGTGTTATATTTCAAAACAGCGCAACAGCTCAGAGCTCGTGCATTTATGATTCTCTATAGAGGCTTTGGGCCTATTAAAGAGAACACAAGCCATTTCGCTTACTTAGCTTTGCCCTTAAATATTGTAAGCTTTCTTACCCTCCTGGTCTGCCAATTTTGAGTTGCAGTGGAATTTTGGTTCTCCCCTTGAAAACCCGCAAAGCAAAAGTACATCTTATGCTGAGAAGTGATTTAACTATTTTAAGTGGTAACATGAGGGTTTTGATATCGCAGATGACTTCATCCCTCTTTATTGGTTTTATTGTTTTTAAAAGGGCTTAGTATTGATCATCTGCAAGACTGATTAGGATTTCACACTCTTCGACATGCGAATGCCATTTTCTGTTCAGTTCCTAGGCGGTATGAACAGTGTTGCTTTCTATGTGCCCCACAAATCCAGCAGGAGTTAGAAAGTAAGAAATGAAAGATGATCAGGTTGATTCCAAGGAGGGGCCTATGGGGCTGGTGTGGTGAACAGTATTTGACCATAACTCAAACTGGTCATCTGCAGGCTTGGAATGTGAGCCTTGTTTGCTCATAGATTCACTTTTATTATGATGCATCCTTCTCCGGACATATAATTCAGGCTGGATGAAAAATCCTCTTTCACCATATTCCTTCTCTTTAGGGCTTTTTTTTGTAGAAAAAGCCCAGCAGAAACTCATTTTATTAGGGTTTGTAGAATCTTTCGGACTCAAGTGCCGTGTTCTACTGGAGAAAGTTTTCCTTCCAGACGTTTCGTTCTCAGCTGCGGAGAACATCCTCAGTGGCGTTGCAGCCGGAGCAGGCGCTCTGACCTTCTTGGCTGCTGTGTGTTGAGGTCAGAGCCAAGAAGGTCAGAGCACCTGCTCTGGCTGCAACACCACTGAGGATGTTCTCCGCAGCTGAGAACGAAACGTCTGGAAGGAAAACTTTCTCCAGTAGAACACGGCACTTGAGCCCGAAAGATTCTACAAACCCTAATGATGTTACCAGCCGTGAAAACCTGAAATCTTTGAGAAACTCATTTGTATATTAGGCCACACCCGCTGGTGCCAAGCCAGCCTGAACTGTGTTTCTGTGTGTTCTGGCTCAAAAAAAGCCTTGCTTCTCTTCCTTTCCTCTGCCTCTTCTGTTTCCTCCTCCTCCTGCTCACTTCTTTTCAGACCAATGGTGCTAAAGGTGCCTCGACAGCAGCTGCCAGCCGAAGAGCAGTGGCAATGCCTCCTTAGTGCTGGTGGCAGTGGTGATTCAGTCAATGCCATTGACTCAGTGTGAAGGAACAAAAACTCTCTCTCGCTCTCAATGTAACCCTGTGCACTTGGCCTTCTGTTGGAGTTGCAGAGGGAGGTGTTATTTCCCTGAGAGGAAACCACAGGAGAGTCTGGAAGGGGGGGGGGAGTCCCAAAGGAAAAGGGAAGTTCTGAGGGGGGGAGAATTCTGAGGAGAAGAAGGAGAGAAATCACATAGTGCAATGTACAGCCAAGACTGAATTGGCCTGCTAATTTATCCAGTGCACTGAAAAGCAATTGCCCAAATGCAACCGTGAAAGACTATCTGAAGATTCTTGAGGATAAGTTGACACTGGAGAGGCTTTCTTGTTCCCTCTTCTATACATCAGAGCTTGACCATCTGAGCTGCTTTCTCACAGCATCACTTACCTCACAGGGCTGCTGTAAGGATAAAACAGAAGAGGGGAGAGCAATGTACACTGCCCTGAACTGCATGGAAGAAGGGTGGGATAAAAATGTATGTGCTTTCTTACTTGGAGGGAAGACGTACAGATCTAAGAAATTAGTGATTCCCTCCCTTCCCAGCTGTTGTCAAATCAAAAACCATTAAAGACCTGAGATGATTTGTAATTCTGCTTGTTCACCTGAACCTGGTGGAGGTGATGATTAATATAGCACCATCCATGTGTGTGACTCTTAGAGAGTTGAAAGATGGCCTCTCTCTATAAGAGCCCACCTGCCACTGAGATCTAATTAGCAGCTAATCCTGAGGGTTCCTTCTCTTCATCAGGCTGGGACTATGGCAGCCGGAAATGGGACCTTTTCAGTAATGGCGCATATTTTGTGAAGCCAATACATTGTACATGTAAAAGAGCCACTCTGCTTTATTATTAATGGGGGTTGTGAGGAAACCCGGTCAGAGGCTTTACTCGGGAGGCGACCACTTTAAATTTCTCCCCGGTCACCTTCCCTCAGTCAGACTCACAGAAATCCTGTCAGAACTAGTAATAATTGGCACCAGATGGTTTTAACGCTAACAACCACAAAATAGTTATTAGGTAACAAAAGGCAAGGAGGGGGATGAAATAATATTGATTATAACTGTTCAATATTAAAAAGCAAATCAGCAGCTGGTTGGCAGAATAAAATAATTACAGAGAGTAGAGACTTTTTCAGGCTGAGGTAAAAATATAACAAGACTTTGGCAGAAGATCCTTAAAATAAACAATAAACCAGGCAGGTTTCAGAGCCCCACTAGACTCTACTTCACACAGGCTGTCTGTGCCTTCTGGGCACTCAGAATGCTTTTTCTTCAGATGTTTTACCCTAACTTAGGCAGTGCCAAATCATATAAATAACAAACTTAAATCACTCTTCCACACACACATAGAGAACTCCTGACTGGTGTCAGTATTCTCCCTCACAGACCCTTTCACACTAGCTATCTTCCAGGACTCGCACCCCTCAATACCGATGCATCTCAGCCCCACAGCTAGTCCTCTGGTCTGAGTCTTGGGTACCTCTTCTGACCCCAGAATCCAGTTCTCCCATCAATGTGTAATGGTGTGATCTAGTTTGTACTTGGTGATTGCCTGATGCGCTGGCAAAATCTCTCTCAGAGAGTTTCAAACCATCTGAAAACCTTTCTCAGACAGCGTCCACTCAGCTCTTTCTGCCACAAGGAGCTCAGCCACTCTGGCCGCTCTCAGCCCTTTGCCCAGTTGGTTTTACAACTGCCTGGCCTAAGCCCACTGTCTTCACTTCAGACTGGTATACTGAAGACTTCACTCGAAGACCTCCCCTGGCTCAGACTAAAAATCCTGAGGTGATTTTCTGCTGAGCAAACCTCCAAAGGATACTTTTCCGTTGCTCGGGTAACATCCCAGCCAATCGCAGCAAGCCTGTTTCTCAGCTACTCAGGCTAAGGGCCTGAGTCCGTCACAGGAGTTTTTTTTTTTTTAAGCTTTGCTTTTTAAACAAGCTTTTTACCTTATGACTGGAATAATAAAATGTTGTTTTACAGTGGGTATTTGTAAATTAGGCTCTCCATTTGATATGATTGCATGCAATTTTTATTTTAGTGTTTGATTGCTTTCTACTTATATTTGATATGGTACAAGGGCTGCCTTGAACACAGAATAAGGCAGAATGTGATTCCACAATAAATAAACTTCATACCTTCCAACATGGCAGGTTCCTGCCTAGAGGAGTGTATAGTTCCAGTTTTGATTAAAGGATGGAAGGCAGGTGGGGTGAAAAAAAGACCCATATATATTTATTTCCGTTGCATGTTGGTATTGAGCGATGCTGTCCCCCAGAGATGAAGCATCTAGGAAGGGAAAGACGCAAGCAAGTTGTTGTGTGCTCAGCAGCAGGGTACAAAGTTCAGGGCCTTCTTCTCATTTTTCCAATAATGGTATAACTCCAGATAAATATCTTCCCTTCAAGTAAGGGGTGAGGTAAGGAAGAATTAAAGGAGGCAGGAAAATGAAAATTTAACATCATTGTAGTGATGGGCTGCATTGTGTATATGTATCTATGTATATATGTGCCATCAAGTCGCAACTGACTCATGGAGACCCCAGCATGGGGCTTTCAAAGCAAATGAGAAGCAGAGGTAGTTTGCTTTTGTCTTCCTTTGCAGAGGCTTCCTTGGTGGTCCCCCATCCTCATACCAACCCTGCTTAGCTTTCAAGATCTGACAAGATCAGGCTGTACCAAACCAGTCCACATTCCTGTTGCATGTGTGCTTTGTTTAATTTCTTGACTGCAAGACTCACAGTCTACATCTGCAGCAAGTGTAAGCTGGTTGCTCGATTGGAAGAGAAGGTAAGAGCATCTGAGGAGCAATATTCCATACTTTACCTTATGAGAGAAGATGAGGATTTCCTGGGCATGACATGGGGGCCACTGCAACAAGAACAACTGGAGGATGCAGCTATCAAGGATGAAGGGAAGATCTGTATGAAACAAAGTGGTGCTTTACAACTGGAAAACCAGGTCATTCTGAACCACTGAACCACTAACTAAGAAACTCTTTGCACAAACTATCTAACAAGAATGCATCTAAGAGTATTAGTAGAAGACAGCTGCAGGATGCCACACAAGAAGGAAAACATCTTTTTATTCTCCATCTCCATTTCACCTGCAGGCAGGGCTTTTTTTTGAGCAGGAACGCAGTTCCGGCTGGCTTGGCATCCAGGGGTGTGGCCTAATACACAAATTATTTCCTGTTGGAATTTTTCTACAAAAAGCCCTGCCTGTAGGTAAAAACAGATGGTGGTATACCATGGTGGAAAACTCTTAGGCTATTAAAGACAGAAGTTATTCCATTGCTACCTGAGGAAGAAATTGAGAAGGTTGTTCTGGTTGGTCACTCCATAGTGAGAAGTATAGATGCAGGTGTTAAGAGAACATGCAAGAACCCATGTTGGATCAAGCTAATGGCCCATCCAGTCCAACACTCTGTGTCACAATGTGGCCAAAACCCAGGTGCCATCAGAAAGTCCACCAGCAGGGCCAGAACTCCAAAAGCCCTCTGACTGCTGCCCCCCAAGCACCAAGAATACAAAGCATCACTGCTTCAGACATAGTGTTCCATCTAAACCTCATGGCTAATAGGCACTAATATACCTTCACTCCTTATGGCTATGTTATTCATCTGGAGCTGGAAACTGTGATGAAGTCTGCAGTCTCCATGGTGCATGGATCCAGAATGTGACAGACAGCGTGCCAAGATTCCCCCAGCCTACTGATCATTATACGTACCTGCTTACCATCTTAGTCTGCTTAGAGCAAAACAATTTAGTGCATCTGCCAAAAGAATTCAATTGAAAATTGCAGCTGGGTGTCATGTTCTTACCTCTCCCTTCCCAGATGCACTGTGCAAAATCACTTCCCGGGTGACACAGACACATGACCTTTCTTGCCAATGGCATAAAGTGATGGTAGTAGTGGCAGTAGGGAATTAACAAAATGTGTTTTGTGCTGACTAGACCTAGATATTTTGGCAGGAAGGGGGAAACTTCATAGAGGGATACTATTTTGGGCAATGTTCTGGTGGTGGCTATCCTTGGTTCTTATCAATGAATCAGGAAAACAAATCTCCTGCATTGCAATGTATACACTACATAGGCAACACACTATTTAAGACATAATTTGTGAACATATTCATGGCAAAAAGGGATAATCATATATCTGCCTTCTCTTTTTCAATAATAATAATAATAATAATAATAATAATAATAATAATAATAATAATAATAATGTTTATACCCCGCCCTCCCCGCCAGGGCAGGCTCAGGGCGGTTTACAGGGTGTGGCAAAAGCCATGTTGAACAATAAAACAATTAAACATTTCTATGCCATTTAAAATTTACCATTAAGTTTACATAATATAAAAGTCTAAAATCAATCTAAAATAATCTCATCTTATTGCTATCTCGGTTATATTGATGTTAGTGATGGCATGGTGTTTATTTCAGGTTCCATCTTGGAAGGCTAGCCGGAAGAGGGTGGTTTTGCACGCCCTACGGAATTGGCTAATGTCCCGTAGGGCCCGCACCTCTTCCGGCAGCTGGTTCCACCATTGGGGTGCTTTTATAGAGAAGGCCTGTTCTCTAGTTATTTTTAGTTTGGCCTCCTTTGGCCCAGGTACTTCCAGAAGGTTTTGTGAGCTGGATCGCAGTGCTCTCTGGGGAACATATGGAGAGAGGCGGTCCCTAAGGTAAACAGGTCCTCGGCCATATAGGGCTTTAAAGGTAATAACCAGCACCTTGTAACGAACTCGGTAAATAACTGGCAGCCAATGCAGCTCCCACAGCCCAGCCTGCACATGTTCCCACCGAGGTAGGCCCAATAGCAGTCTGGCTGCTGCATTCTGCACTAGCTGCAGTTTCCGGGTTCGGCACAGGGGCAACCCCATGTAGAGGGCATTACAGTAATCTAGCCTCGAGGTAACCGTTGCATGGATCACTGTTGCCAGGTCATTGCGCTCCAGGAAGGGAGCCAACTGCCTCGCCCGCCTAAGGTGGAAAAAGGCGGATTTGGCAGTGGCTGCTATCTGGGCCTCCATTGTCAAGGAAGACTCCAGTAGCACTCCCAAGCTCCTGACCCTGCGCACTGGTATCAGTGACGCACCGTCAAAAGCTGGAAGGGAGATCCCTCCCTCCGGACCACCGCGCCCTAGACAAAGGACCTCTGTCTTCGCTGTTTTCAAGTGAGTGTTTCCACATGTGAGCATTTGTTTTCACCAAGTTCTTCTGGCTTTTATATATTTTTAAACAGATCACATCTGCCATGCTTATTTTTAAACTTTTGATGAGTGGATTTCATTGGGCTCCTCTTTTTCCCCTTCCCCCTTTTCATTGCCATGTGATTCTCGGCTAACATGAAAGTTATAGAAGAGGCAGAAGTGTAACTTACAGGTGGATCAATTCCTTTTAAAGCATAAGGTTCAATATAAAAGAGTGACAAATAAGTTATCGAACACAAGACTACACAAGAATAACAGGCGTTTGGGGGAAAGAAGATACTGAATATGATTTCAAACTAATGCAAATCCTTAAAGATTGGACTAAAATGGGTTTTCCTCAACTTATTTCCCCCCCAAAGCTATTATAGGAATGCTAGAGACTGCATCATTGGTGCAATATTTTCCCCATCTTCCAACATATATACAATATTCTTTTTTGCTCTCAAATTCAACTTATGGCAACAGACCTTGGAATAATTCCCCACTGTTGATCTGTAAGTGAGCTGGGTTATTTACCAAGTATTCTTCTTTTGCCCACTCTGAGACATGTAGTTAGAACATTGCTTTCTGTCTCCACTTCTTTAAAAAGCATATTGGCGACAAGAGAATGCTCTGATAAACATTTCTTTTCTTTTTTCTTTTTAAGTCTCTTTATCTGAACTTATATGCATATGGCCACAAAACATGAATGTCAGTTACAAAAGATGACAAGCTACAAATTAAAATAATTGGGATCACAAACAATGGAGACCGTTCATGCAAACTTAAACCAGATTCATATAATCAGGCAAAATAAATAGCACAATGTGTCGTGAAGTCTTTGATAACAGCCTAAAAATTCTACAAATGAAGCCTATATTGGAAGAAAGAAAATTAAACACTTGGATCCAAAGAGTTTTTTTTCCACTGGTGAAAAAAACAAAACAAATCAGGAGATCCCTTTGGATTTGTGTTGCAAATCATGGGACCAGCATGGACAAAACCATATGGGATGGGAAATGTAGTAAGGATGGTTATAGGATGGAGGAGACTTGTCTTAGCAGTAGTATGTGCAAAAAGGATCTAGGGGTCTTAGTGGATAATACGCTGAACATGAGTCAACAGTGTGATGCGGTGGCTAAAAAGGCAAATGCAATTTTGGGCTGTATCAATAGAAGTATAGTGTCCAGATCATGTAATGTGTTGGTATCGCTTTACTCTGCTCTGGTAAGACCTCACCTGGAGTATTGTGTTCAGTTTTGGGCACCACATTTTAAGAAGGATATAGACAAGCTGGAATGGGTTCAGAGGAGGGCGACAAAGATGGTGAGGGGTCTGGAGACCAAGTCCTATGAGGAAAGGTTGAAGGAGCTGGGGATGTTTAGCCTGGAGAGGAGACAGCTGAGAGGTGATATGATCACCATCTTCAAGTACTTGAAGGGCTGTCATATACAGGATGGTGTGGAATTGTTTTCTGTGGCCCCAGAAGGTAGAACCAGAACCAATGGGTTGAAATTAAATTAAAAGAGTTTCTGGCTCAACATTAGGAAGAACTTCCTGACTGTTAGAACGATTCTTCAGTGGAACAGGCTTCCTCGGGAGGTGGTGGGTTCTCCTTCCTTGGAGGTTTTCAAACAGAGGTTAGATGGCCATCTGACAGCGATGAAGATCCTGTGAATTTAGGGGGAGGTGTTTGTGAGTTTCTTGCATTGTGCAAGAAACTAGATGACTAGATTGCCCCGGAGGTCCCTTCCAACTCTTATGATTCTATGATATAAGACTGAAATGTATCAGTTATACCACCCTGACCAGGATAGCCCAGGATAACCTGATCTCATCAGAGCTTGGAATCTAAACAGGGTCAGTAATTGGATGGGAGACCACCAGGAAAATCCAGGATTGCTATGCAGAGTGAGGCAATGACAAAGAACCTCTTAAATTGCTGAGCAGACAGGTTAAAACGGATAAAAGGAAGTACTTCTTCACCCAAAGGGTGATTAACATGTGGAATTCACTGCCACAGGAGGTGGTGGCGGCCACAAGTATAGCCACCTTCAAGAGGGGTTTAGATAAAAATATGGAGCACAGGTTCATCAGTGGCTATTAGCCACAGTGTATGTGTGTATATAACATTTTTTGCCACTGTGTGACACAGAGTGTTGGACTTGATGGGCCGTTGGCCTGATCCAACATGGCTTCTCTTATGTTCTCTTATGTTCTTATGTTCTCTGCACATCTCTTCCCTTGAAATCCCCATGAGTCGGCTTCAAATTGACAGCAACACCCCCCCCCCCCATTTTGGGCTTGTACACTTGCTCATCTTCTAGTATAATATGCCATCATACATCAACAATGCCTTACTGTTCTCTACATCAGATGAACAGATCAGTTCCTATTGAAAAGAATAAATGGACACAAATCCAACATTAAAAATCTCAATATCTAGAAACCAGTATGGACATGTTTTATTCTTCCAGGATATTCTGTTGCAGATCTTGAACTGTCTATTCTTCTATGAAAAAAAACAAAAACAAAAAGGGAGACTCCATTACAAAACTGTTGAATTAGGGTTCTTCAATGAGTTTAATACTGGGGCTTGGATCTGAACTGAATTTTCCATCCGTGCAACTTAAATTTTCTACCTGGGAAAACTTATAGACTAAATAAATTAAATTTATGGGGTCACAAATGTTAAGGGAGCTTTGGTATAAACCATTTTTTAGATGGCACAATATGCCCAAAGAAACTGCAAAAACCAATAAAAGTTATAACGTAAAATGTTGAAAATGTCAAAGTACAGATGCAACATTTTATCATATGTGATGGACATGTAAGAAAGCAAGACAATATTGGATAAAAGACATGAAGAGATGCAAAAGGTATTAAAATTTAAATTTGCAATGAACCCAAAAATACACTATTAAATAATTTACAAAATAACATTCCAAGAACACATAGTGGACTATTCAATTGTATGGTAATGGTGGCATGGATAATATTTGCATCTAAATGGAAGGCGGAAAAATGTCCAGAATTGATGGATTGGAAGAATAAACTGAGTACATGACAATGACAAATCTTATTTACATAACAGATCAAATTTAGAATTTCAAGAAAATAGAATGTACTTTTTGTCTATATAGCTGAAAATTGGGACTGAATGTCTGAAGTGGAGAGTGATTAAGAAATAGAATTGGGCAATGCATGTTTGTAATAATGAAATGTTAGATATGAAATAATGAATAAAAGATAGAACATCGGTAAAAAAGAAGTGAAAATTTAGAGTATATACAAATAAATCTTTAGTAAGTTCTGTTTGCCAATTGTAATAAAAAGAATAGTATGTAATTCAGGTAGAAAGTAGATATAATAGATAAAGTAGATGACCATAAATGATTTATGTATAGTTTATGTCTGTGTTCATGTGATCCTCTATGTATAATTGTAGTGATGTGTATATATATATTTTTATTTGTAAAAACTAAAATTTGTGTGTGTGTGAGTGAGTGAATGAGTGAGAGAGAGAGAGAGAGAGAGAGAGAGAGAAGAAGAAATTCCTTACATCCCTTCCCCCACACACTTTCTAATGTAACTTTATCAAAATTAATGAAATCAGTCTGATCATATCTGAGAAAAATACTTCACATTTTACCCAGGACATTTTTTAACACCTGATACCATGCTACCATTCCCCCACCGCCACCAAAGGTGGTCACATAAAATGATTTTTTTTAAAAAAATGATTACTGACAGATTTGGCTGACCCTGTAAACACTGGAAAGAGAGTCACTGACTTTGGATAAGTTTCATTTTGCCCTAAGAAGGGATTTTGAAACTCATTTAGTCTGCTTTGTCAAACATTACCTCAAAGAAAGAAGGAGCACGGAAGGGATTTCAAGGAGACACAGTCTGTCCCAAGAAGATAACAGAAGTAGATGTGTGTGGCAACTAAAAGATAATACAAGTTTTCTTCTTCTAAAGTTTCCATTTCTAACACAGGCAATATTTGTGTGAGATGTTCAGGTGAGGTGTCAGTCAATGATCCTCTCCCTGAATGGACAGCAACGATCTTCGACACAGTGAAAATTAGCTGTTCTGAAAAGGATTGCCTGTTTCATTTGACTGTCTAGACCTATTGAAAGGGGTGTGAGGCACCAAGCAGTGCAGACACAAGTAGCAAACAGATGTTGACTGTGTCTCAGGTAAACATCACGGTTTCTTCTTTGATTTCACATTTTGAATAGGGTTAAATATTATCAAAATATTCACCTCAGCATAATCTCTCTACTTGGGGAAGATGGTGTCCCCTTGGAGGAGAGTGTTTCACACCTTTCACTATAGTGTTGCATCAGAAAACTTGGGGCTGAATCCAGAGTTCTTCTGCCTGCTTAAGATCTTGTGTGAGAATTTGTGCAAAGCAGAACCAGGGAAATGACTATCTAAGCTACTTGTTTTACCTATGGAAGGGCTGCGGCTTAGTGGTAGAACATTTGCTTGGCATACATTGGTTCCCGGGTTCAGGCCCCAGCATCTCCTATTAAAAGGACCAGGCACCAGGTGATGTGAGGACCACAGGACTTTTTTTGTAGCAGGAACTCCTTTGCATATTAAGCCACATACCCCTGATGTAGCCAATCCTCCAAGAGCTTATAGGGCTCTTATTCCAGGGCCTACTGTAAGCTCTTTAAGGATTGGCTACATCCGGGATGTGTGGCTTAATACGCAAAGGAGTTCCTGCTACAAAAAAAAAAAAAAAAAAAAGCCCTGGAGGACCAGGTCTCTGCCTGAGACCCTGAAGAGCTGCTGCCAGTCTGAGTGGACAAAGCTAACCTTGATGGACTGATGGTCTGATTTAGTATAAGGCAGTTTCATCAGTGGCCATGAGCATTTATGGACATCTGTTTTCAAGATATGTTAGCAGTCATACCCCTTCTCCCAGTGAAGGGCAGTTCAGAGCTTAAAGAGCCAGAAACACCTTTCTATACATCTCCCCAATACCCTAAGTGCAGGGCACTGGTCAAAATGGACCAAGATGGATGCCAGCCAGGTATCAATCTAGAAAAGCAGTTTTCAAGGCATGAGTCAGAGTGGCTGGCTGGCTACTACTTGCCTCTTTGTCCTGGAGAGATGTAGGACTTTAGGACAATGGGTCACTCAGGATCCATGCCTTCTGCCCACAGTTCTTTAGATTCAGCTCATCAGAAACTATGGCAGTATAACAATTAGCATAAGAACGGGCAGGGCTTTTTTTTGAGCAGGAACACACAGGAACACAGTTCTGGCTGGCTTGGTGTCAAGGGGTGTGGCCTAATATGCAAATGAGTTGTTGTCAGGCTTATTGCAAACAAAAGTGCTGTCAGGGTCAGGGGGTGTGGCTGGATATGCAAATGCGTTCCTGCTGGACTTTTTCTACAAGAAAAGCCCTGAGAATGGGGGTAAGGAGGGACTTGGCTTATATGGAAAGATTCAAGAACTTCACATGTGCCATATCAGAATGGAAGATTTTTTTTCCCAGGGCTGGAGGTAGGATCCTTGATCTTCAGTTTAAATGATACATCTGCTGCACATACACACATGTGTGCAAACACACATTTCCCATGTGCACTTGTAAGCATTCCCTATTTCTACCCATGGCTTAAGAAATTAACAGTGCTGAATATGCAGAAAGTTTCAGGGACAATTGCAGTTGCAAATTAAAACATTTTTCTTTGCCCTACAGACTTAGAAACAAACATATAAGGATTTAATGAAGTCTGGTGGTCTATTAGCAACCTGGTCTATATTCCCTGTCTCAAAGTACTTCCACATACCACTAAGTATTATATGACATGGTATCTATGAATGTATGTAGTCACAATCATGTGGCTTTGAAAAGGTGAAGTATTTACCAGATTGAAAAACAGGGGGTGGAGGGGAAGAACTATATGCTAGATGAAATTGTAATTGGTATGTTGGTGCTGAGTTATTGCCTCTTATCTCCAATTTATATGGAAATTACTGATTATAAGCAGACACGCAAAGAGGTCTTAGAACAGCCATTGAGTATGCGGGCTAACTGATGGACCTGAGTCTTCAATTTGCTTTTCTGAGAATGTTAAAGAGTATAGAGACTACAAAGTAAGTATATCTATTATATGATGTATCATCAGCTGTTTGAGCAAAAGTGATTGACATAATTATGATCTAAGTCCTTCATTGATTTAATACTTCTCCCTAAGGAAGATGCAGAGCATAAAACTGAGGGATGGCATTCAAAACTTTGTTGATAAAGGAGTGGAGTTGAAGAAGATGGCAAATAATCAATACTTTAATTACTAATATGGGAGGATCCTAAACTACTCCTGCCTGCAAATTATTCCCTCCAAGATAAGAATTGTTCACCCAAGTTCCAGGTACGTAGATGTATTTAGTTGCTAAGTAGAGAGGGCAAAGGAAAAGTGTGCAGTCTTGGTCTTTTGAGAAGGGATTATTCTAGGTTCAAATGTATTTAGGTGCACTCGAAGAGTTAGAAACCTTCTAAAAATGAGCTGACATTCAGAGAGGGGCAGGGCATATATTTCATTGCCCCTTCATGCTCTCTGAAACTACAAGCCTGCTATCTGGTCTCCCAAGTCTTCAGTAGGGATGCTAACAAATTTTGCTACAACGGTATTTGACATGAGCCTGACCTGGATAGCCCAGGCAAGACTGATCATGTCAGATCTTGAAAGCTAAGCAGGGCCGGCCTTGGGATGGGAGACCTCCAAGGAATACCAGGGCTGAGAGGTAGGCAAGCAAGCCACCTTTCTGAAACATCCAAGCCCTACTAGGGGTTACCAGAATTCAGTCATGACTTCCAGGCATGCACACACACAAATGTTCACCAATAAATAAATACATAAAGAACAGTATTAAACATGGAATTTACTGGGCTCAAAAGTGTTGATCAGACATGAGTTAATTGCCCAACCACTTCAGTTTGTGTGGAACAGCTGTGGATGCTGGATGAAGAAGTCTATATTGGGGGTTTTGCTGTTTTGATGATTCAGACCAATCAGTAGCCATTAGCATCACTAAGGACTACTTAGCTGAACACCAAACAATAGGATTTTATTAAAACACAGCATTTATTGAGGACTAATTTATATGATTTGTTACTGATTTAATTGCTTATTGAAGCAATTGCCTGTGGAGTGGAACAGTTATGCAGCAGGGATGGGGGTTGAATAGGTCTCAGGCTGTGTGAGGATGCACATTTGCAAAAAGACAATTGTTGTGTACTGCATTGTTAAAAAGATAGTTGTAGCAGAAGAGCTAGATCTGAGTCCAGTAGCAACTTAAAGACCAAGAAGGTTTCCTAGATATAAGCTTTTGAGAATCAAATCTCCCTTTGTCAGATACTTTTGCCAGGGAGCTGTGTCCATCATTTGGATGCTTGGTTCCGCAAGATCTGTAAAACAGCACTCTTTTTGACTCACCTTCAACTGAATAACAGTATAAGAGGATGCCCAACATTGCTGAACACATTGGAACTACTATATTAGCATCAGAATTGTTTTTAAATTGTTTTAAATAATTTTAATTGCTATTGCTTAATCTGTCCTAATTGTTAAATCTTCATGGATCACTGCCATGACATGTTGAGAGGGCTTGTGCGGTTCAGTGAGGCTGTGGGCTATGCCATGCAGGGCCACCCAAGATGGACAGGCCACAGCTGAGATCCCAGACAAAATGTGTTCCACTGGAGAAGGAAATGGCAACCCACTCCAGTATCCTTGCCAAGAAAACCCCATGGACAGTAACGAAAGACTAAAAGATATGGCGCTGGAATATGAGCCCCTCAGGTCAGAAGGTGCCCAATATGCTACTGGGGAAGAGCAGAGGGCAAGTCCAAGTAACCACAGAAAGACTGAAGCGGCTGGGCCAAAGCCAAAAGGACGCTCAGCTGTGGATATGTCTGATGGTGAAAGAACAGTCTGATGCTGCAAAGAACAATACTGCATTGGAATGTGGAACGTGGAATGTAAGCCACCCTGAACTCTATTTCGTAGGGAAGAGCGGCCAATGATACTTTTGCCAGGGAGCTGTGTCCATCATTTGGATGCTTGGTTCCACAAGATCTGTAAAACAGCACTCTTTTTGACTCACCTTCATCTGAATAACAGTATAAGAGGATGCCCAACATTGCTGAACACATTGGAACTACTATATTAGCATCAGAATTGTTTTTAAATTGTTTTAAATAATTTTAATTGCTATTGCTTAATCTATCCTAATTGTTAAATCTTCATGGATCACTGCCATGACATGTTGAGAGGGCTTGTGCGGTTCAGTGAGGCTTTGGCTATGCCATGCAGGGCCACCCAAGATGGACAGGCCACAGCTGAGATCCCAGACAAAATGTGTTCCACTGGAGAAGGAAATGGCAACCCACTCCAGTATCCTTGCCAAGAAAACCCCATGGACAGTAACGAAAGACTAAAAGATATGGCGCTGGAAGATGAGCCCCTCAGGTCAGAAGGTGCCCAATATGCTACTGGGGAAGAGCAGAGGGCAAGTCCAAGTAACCACAGAAAGACTGAAGCGGCTGGGCCAAAGCCAAAAGGACGCTCAGCTGTGGATATGTCTGATGGTGAAAGAACAGTCTGATGCTGCAAAGAACAATACTGCATTGGAATGTGGAACGTGGAATGTAAGCCACCCTGAACTCTATTTCGTAGGGAAGAGCGGCCAATGATACTTTTGCCAGGGAGCTGTGTCCATCATTTGGATGCTTGGTTCCACAAGATCTGTAAAACAGCACTCTTTTTGACTCACCTTCATCTGAATAACAGTATAAGAGGATGCCCAACATTGCTGAACACATTGGAACTACTATATTAGCATCAGAATTGTTTTTAAATTGTTTTAAATAATTTTAATTGCTATTGCTTAATCTATCCTAATTGTTAAATCTTCATGGATCACTGCCATGACATGTTGAGAGGGCTTGTGCGGTTCAGTGAGGCTTTGGCTATGCCATGCAGGGCCACCCAAGATGGACAGGCCACAGCTGAGATCCCAGACAAAATGTGTTCCACTGGAGAAGGAAATGGCAACCCACTCCAGTATCCTTGCCAAGAAAACCCCATGGACAGTAACGAAAGACTAAAAGATATGGCGCTGGAAGATGAGCCCCTCAGGTCAGAAGGTGCCCAATATGTTACTGGGGAAGAGCAGAGGGCAAGTCCAAGTAACCACAGAAAGAGTGAAGCGGCTGCGCCAAAGCCAAAAGGATGCTCCGCTGTGGATATGTCTGATGGTGAAAGAACAGTGCGATGCTGCAAAGAACAATACTGCATTGGAACGTGGAACGTGGAATGTAAGCCACCCTGAACCCTATTTCGTAGGGAAGAGCGGCCAATGAATTGAACTCAACAAATAAATAATAAATAATTGAGTCTCAGCATTTTTTTGGTGTCATGATAATTTTCTTGACCTCTAAGGTGCCTTGGACTCAAATCTAATGGTTAGGAAGAAATCCACTGAAGGAACCTGTCAAACAGCCATGAGTAGAGGGATCAATAACCAAAATGATTTTTTTTTAAAAAAAAATCAATTTCATGTTTGTCACTGTTGCATGTTGGGTGTTTGAGCATCCCTAGCCTTCAAAGAATATTAGCAAAAATGACAAGATTTCTCCTTATGTCCATGAAGTGTTTGATAAGTGAAACTAATGATGGAGAGTGTGACAAGGCATTCATTTAGATCTCCTTCAGTGCGAGGTGAAAAGTTACTAGTTTCATAATTGCACCCCAGAGTTCAAAGTCATGTTGGATGCTGGAAAGAAAACCTTTACTCTCACATAATATTAAAACATTGGTGCAATCCACAAAGTTGATGGGTAAGTGATTCAGGGAGGAAAAAAAACTTCCTCACAATAGGCTAATGCCTAATGTGCATAGTATTTCTCTCTAGGTTTCCTAGGTCTCCCTTTGCAGCAAGACCCTATACTCAGCTTTCACAAACTGAACTGACTCAACTCAAAGACAAATTATATGAGCCATGACCATCTGCTCGGAATCCTACCAATTAAATTTCTGTAACCAGGAAAGAGAGACTGACCCCAGAGAGAAGCAGCTGAAATATTAGTCCCTGGGGATTAAAGTTTTCCTGTTAGAATGTAAGGGGGAAACATCAACAGAATTCAAATGGCATGAAAGATTTCATGCAACAGGAGTTCCAAGCACACAAGGGTATAGAAAAAAGTCACTCCCCCCCATTCCTGGCATTCAGTATCATTTACTATGACCATGATTCAGCAAGTGATAAAGCATTCTTTTCAACCCAAGCATTTTTTGGGGGGGTGGGGATATTTATATTTTCATAATTTGTTGGATAGCAAAAGTGCATAGATCCATTTTAGGCATGTATCACTTTTTTAAAAAAAATGTTTCTCTTGGGATACAACTACAAGGCTCAAAATGGAAGAGGCAGTCCTCAGGGCAAAGGATATAGTTTCTGTGTAATCTCAAAATCTATCTTCTCAGATTAAAGAGGACTGTAGGCAGTAGGGCTTGGAAAACCTTTGCTTTGGAAAATTGCTGCTATACAGCAGTAGACCAAATGAAGCAATGGCTGGACTCAGGTTCCTATTTGATACATGTGACGTTTCTTAGTAGTCAGATTCAGATTATGAGTTATTAGAGTTCAAAAACAACCTTGCTATACTGGAGCTAACTGATTTTATGAAACTGCAGATAACATCCAGCTCCAGAGAGGAGTGAAGATGTTTGGTACCAGATTCTAATTAGCCGCATTCTGTTCAGTTAATGTTTATAATTTGCACCTGTGGGAAAGGACTGAACTTAGCTGCAGATAGTTTTGATCCCCCTCCCCCAGGTGAGACCACTGATTAGGTCATCTGTTTAGCCTAGCAAATTGGCCTAGCAAATTGGCCTGAGACCACGAGGGCCCCTTACCCATATGAAGTAGGTTTCTAGTCTGTTCTCTGGCTTGATGGTGACTGTCTGAGATCCTGACATGCAGTCAGTATTTTGCTCACGGTGGCCATCTTGAATGTTGCTTTGGCGAGCCAGACAACCCCTGACTACGCCAACTCTTAAGTGAGAGTTACTTTGGATTACTGAAGCTTCCAACTGAGAATGGTGCCATCTGATTTTGGGAACCAATGTATTACTGTTTTAGTTAGTCTTTGAAATCTTAGCTTTCTTGTTTTATCCTCACAGTTCTTGTCATTTGTGAAATCTTCTTGCACCCTAAACACACACACACACACTTGGTTGTGTGGTTATTTGCCTTCACCTGACCTCAGTCTACATTCAGAGCTTAGACTGGCTGACCACCTACCAGAATAATTTGCTTTTGTAAGAAACTCATTCTGCAAGCCTACTTTGCAGGGCTGACTTTCTTGTTTAGTCCTGGGAAGGTTGGAAGCTTGCCCTTTGGCTTCTAATTATTGAGACGGTCTAAAGGGCTGGTGGCAGACTACCAGGCTGATGTGTGAGGAGTCACACCCCAGGGTTTTGTTATTTTGTGTTCTGCAGCCCTTAAACAAAGATGCTTGGCCCAGGACTGGACTGAGAACCTTTGACAGGTGCCCATGGGTACCACAGCACCTGCCACTACTTCTAAAACCCAATGAGCACTGTAAGGCCAGGCTTCTTGTTGGCTGCCTTCTTTCATATGAGCAGGGTTTCTAAGTCTGCAATACCAGCAGCAGCCACTGGGGTGTCAGGAGGACTGATGAGCACCGGAGCTTTCCCTAATCATTGTGGGGTTCCATTTCCCCAATAGGTCAGACTGACTGTTGCCATGATCTTCTTTTGCAAAGCAGAGAAGAGCTTTTTTTCTAGTCTTGAATCCAGGGATTGTTGCATGAAGAGAATTAAGTGTTCAGGAGTAGAAGCCCACTCCCTCCTTTCCTAGAATTCTTGTCCTTTTAGTGGTTGAACCATCCTTCCAGTTAATATTAACTTTGAGAGCCCAATGACCATGCAGTTATTTTGCAAAGTGATGAGGGAGGTAAAGGATTTGGCTCCACCTCCTGTAGCAGTCATTCTAGGTTTGGCTCCAGCACTCATGGCAGCCATTTTGGCATGGTACTCACTACCTCTTCTCACAAAAGTCCAGAGGTATCCCCAGACTCAAAAGGTTTGGGGACCCCTTCTTTAGATATTCAGGGGGGCATCCATTGTGTCCCTTTCTGTAGTCAGAATGTGAAATCTGGGATGTAGTGATTTATTTATTTATTTATTTATTTATATTTCGACTTATATCCTGCCCTTCCCACCGAACTTATGTAAACTTACATAAGTTTAGCTTTAAAACAATTTTAAAGACCAAATTGAAGAACATCTTCTTAACACTTGTAATAATGTAATGACGTGTGTGCATGGGATTATTTGACCCCACAAAAGGGTTTTTTTTTTTTATCCCGGACAGATGCTACTATATCCTTAAGGGGTTTTTTCCCCTTTGTGATCAGCTTTTAAAATTAAGATGTTCTTCCTTGTGCCACTGGATCCGCTTCCTAGCAAAGAATTAAGAACTACCTTGATTAAGAGAGAGAGAGAGAGAAAATGTGAACATATGCTCAATTTATGCAAACAGTAGCAAAGTCCAGTTGGTGGCTCTAATGAGCATAATAAAAGGGCATGATTAGGATTGCAAACCAGAGTTCCAGTTTGGATCATTTTTTCCATTTTTATATTTGTACAGTCAAATATATTTCCTGTCTGGACTATGCAATGTTCTCTAATGGTAACAAAAACATCAGAAAGCCCTACCTGCAGTGAGCATGTACTGTTCTGTAAAATAAATGATAGAACTGCAGCATAACACATGTGTCATGATAATAAAACGGTGTTACCCAGTATTGACAGAAGTAAGGAGAAATAAACGAATCTCAAGTAACAGGTATATCTGGAAGAAAACATGCAACACACACAACCAAATCCAGGAGAGGAATCAGTGAAGTTCTCTCTAGGGGTATGCATTCAGTTTTCCCAAACAACAACAACAACAAAACCCCCCCCAAAAAAACACCTTACCAGTATTTTCAGGGGGGTGGGTGGGTTAAGCCAAAAAGAAATTAGAATTTATTTTTGGCTACTGCAGTGTGAAGGCATTTAAAGACATCAAAGTCTCTTTAAATGCCTTTCAATAGACAAGTTACACTACCACATCAGTACAGCTTGGCAAAGGCATTTAAAGAGGGTATCTTTAAGCCTTCTCCAAGATGGGCTACCACTGCGGCATGACTCAGTAAGAGAACTCAGGAAGCCTTTAAAGAGACAGTCTCTTTAAATGCCTTCTGACTAGTTCACTCACTGAGTTGTGATGTGGCAGCAGCGCAGCTTGGAGAAGACATTTAAAGAGACCCTCTTTAAATACCTTCTCCAAGCCACACCACCACTGCCATAGTGCAACTTGGCAAGTGAACTCAGAAGGCATTTAAATGCCTTTCCACATTCCATTGGGAAAAAAACGGAGGATGGGGACATTTTCTTTGGGGACCCAAAGAATTGGATCTCCTGGTCCAATATGTTTAAAATTCAGGGGGCGGGGGAAGGATTGAGGAGAGGCAACAGCAGCTATGCGAAAAATATGGTGCCTTTACTCAAAAAACAGCGCCCCCAGAGCTGCAAATCAGTTCTGCATTATACCCTATGGGGACCAATGGACCCCATAAGGTATATTGGGGCAAAAAAAAATACAAAACAAAACAAAACCAAAACCAAAACCAAAACCAGAAAAACAACCTGGGGTTTCCCAAACATTTCCTGAATCTGAATATCCTACCAGTATTAGGATTCTGGGCTATTGGGAAATACCAATATTTTTCAGGCTCAATATACTAAAAGCTCAAAATATCAAGGGGTTTTCCCTGAACCCCTAGTTCTTTCCCTTCTCCCTTCTACTGATCCTTTGGTGCTGCATCCTTTGACATGTGCTGTCAAATGCTTGGAATTATTTACAATGCCAGTTCCATGCACTGTTCCTATATAGTGCTCTCCCCATCCCTTTCCTCCTTGTTCCCTTGGCCTACAAGATATTCTTTGCTGCAAGCGTAGCTAGGGTTTGGCTGGGAGGGTGAATATGGAAAGAGGCCTCTGGCTGGTGATCCCACGTCACAGGCATAGCTGAGCGGTGCACATGGAATGTGTCCTCAATGTTCATTGGTCAGACTTTTTCACCAAGCAAGAGGTGGAATGCATAGATCAGAGATGTGTGGATGTTAATTAATTAAGGAAGGTTTGTTAAGGGTTTCATTTCCCTTCTTTTTGCTGCTGGATTTTATAGATTCATTTCTATTAAGTAAACTAGGAATAAGGCCCATTGTGGAGGAAAAATACAATGGGCTCTAGAAAAAGGCTCTGGTTGAGTGTCCCCCCTTCCTGTCTTTCCACCCACCCAAGTGAAGGCATTCATCCCCCCCTCCCACCTCGTGGAGCTGATCTCTGACATCTGGAGAGCAGTTGAAATTCTGAGTGGTCTCCAGCCCTCACCTGGAGCTTGGCAACAGTTGTTCCCTAGAAGGAAATGGCATTGTATCTGTCTGAGGTCCCATCCCTCCTCAAACCTCACTTTCTCCAGGCCTTGCCCCTTAAATCCCTGGGAATTTTCTAATCTGGAGTTGGTAACTCTATATCCTTCCCTTTATCTGCCCCTCTGACTTCAGCTTTCCATCGCTTTCCCCCTCTCTGCAGTCTCTACATAGGAAAAGGACTGTCTTTCTCCACAGTGGAGGGGGGGGGACCAAAGCCGCTTACATCATTCTTCTCTCCCTCTTTGATCTGAACAATGACCCTGTGAGGCAGATTGGGCTGGAAGTTTGTGACTGGTCAGGAATCACCCAGTCAGCTTCCACAGCAACAATCTGTGTCTGGCAGACCATGCTCTGAAGTCCTAACTCATATGCTGTCCTCAGACTCCCCCACAGAATCTCCAGGAATTTCCCACCAACCTGGAATTGGCAGTCATAGTCAAGACTGGCTCCAGTGAATTCTGCCTCAGATGCCTTTAGTGATACCTTTCAGACCAACTCTCTCTCTCTGATAATGTTGTTGGTCTTAAGCACAGGACTTCACAGAACCAGTCTCACTTTCCCTCCGTATCTCTCTCTCTTTGTATGTGGTCTGTTACCAATCAAGGGAAGCCTTTATCTGGCTGTTTCCTTCCTCCTCCCTCTCTCAGCCAATCAAAGGAAGGGGTTTTTTTCTCTGCTCTGTGAATCAGTGTGACAGACAGCTCACCCAATGGGATAGCAGGGAGAGCCATTAACTGCCAGAACTAAATTTGGTTACTTTTTACTGAAAGAATCAGCTTTGCTGGCTAGCAACAGCCACTCAGACGGGAGAGGAGTGGACTCAACCAATGGCACACAAATTTGATAGTTTGATGGGCCAAAGGTTGATACAGTACAGTCCCACCCAGTTCCGACCAATGAGGGTACTCAGATTTGCCAAGATGTAAGGGATTTTATTATAAAGGATGTGTTATTTTAGGCATAATTTATGCAGTGTTCATACACAGAATGTACATAATTTATTCATATATATGTATAATGTATGATGCTAACTCAATACATAAATAATATTGAAAACTGTGTACACTACCTAGTAAAAATGCAGTGTAGGAAAACAGAAAATTAGGTAGAAATAAAAGCTTGTTTCTTCTAAATCATAAGTGGAAGGCAAAATCATACTCCTCCCCTTTCTCCCATCAGATCTTCTCACAGAGGTGGAAGTTCCACTGGGTGAAGTGGAAGGTGTGGTAAATTTCTAAGGTTGCTACAGGTTGGTGTTGGTTTTGGCAGACATGTTGAACAGTTGAACTTTCTGTCTTTGAGTGTGATGATCAGTTATGAGTTGATCTGCAGGTTTGCTCACTTCAGCACCAAATAAAATGAATACCTGCTAAATAGTTTTGAATCTGTTCCCCCCCCCCCCCCCCCAGAATTGTGCTTGTACAAAAATGCTGCCAATGCAAACAGATCAGCAACCATAAACTAAGTGCTACTTACACCAGTGGTACTCAGTTTGCAGTTTGTAGAGATCCACATTCACAATTAAAACCAACAAACAGAAAAACATTTACTTTAATCTCTGGAATGAAGCCTGCCAGAGTAGTGTATTGGTTAAGAGTTTGGATTAGTATCCAGAAGACTTGTATTCAAAAGGTCACTTTTTGCCGTGAAAACTCGCTGGGTGATCTTGGCCCAGTCACACTTTCACAGCCTAACCTATCTCTGAAGAAGATTTGTTATACTGCTGCCATCAACGTAGCACTTTTGATGTATTATAATTTTAAATGGTTTTAATGTTTTAATGTATGCCTGTTGGCCTTGTTCGCTGCCCTGAGCCTGCTTCAGTTGGGAGGGTGGGATATAAATGGAATGAAATAAAAATAATAATAAATACCTCACACGATAAAATGTTGTGAGGATAAAACGGGGGAGAGAAGAACAATGTAAGCTAGTTTGAGTCCCCAAGGCAGGGTACAATGAATTAAATAAACCTCCTGGAGGCTGGCAGCTTACTTGTTCTTCTACCAATAGTTGTTTCAAGATAGGAATTACCTGTGAACCACAAGCTCCACGAAACATGGAGTAGGTGCCATATTGAGGAACAGAGCTCAGAAAAGCTTAGAGTTGCCAGCTGCTGATTGAGAAATAGCTATGGAGCCTGAGGATGGTGCGGTTTGGGGAGGGAAGGGACTTCAGTGGGGAAGAATGCTGTAGAGTCCACCTTCCAAAGTGGCCATGTTTCCAGGAAAACTGATCTCTGTCACCTGGATATTTGTTATAATCCCAGGAGATCTTCAGCTACCCACCTGGAGGCTGGCAACTCTAGAGAGTCACAAGTGACTTATCTAACTCTAGAGAGTCACAAGTGACTTATCTAAGAGCCACCTGTGGCTGCTACTGAGCCACAAAGGGAGTTTCACTGATTTAATGAGCAGCAAAAGATAGGATTCTTTTAGTGTTTACTTGTGACTGATTTCTATGATTTGCTGCTCATTTAATTCTGTATATAAACAGTTGCCTGCTTAGAGGACCTGTGCTGTATCAAGGTTAAGGGTAAGTAGAATTCAATCAAGCAGTGCAAGAATGCACACATGAGAAAACTGACTGCACCTTTTTGCACTGTTAGGCAGGAATATGATGAAGGAACAACAAATGGCCATCAGTGGTTCCACAAACAGATGGCCAGTCCTTGCGTCCTGGTTCATAACAAGTAAAGAGCAATTTTTCCTTGTTGGTATAGTGAAAGGATATCGACAACCAGTTGTGCCTTGTAAAAAATCTTTAATGAACTGCCAAGTGTAGACTGAGAGAAGCTGAGCGCTATTCTGCTTTGAATTCTTCCCCTGGAAACATGGTTCCCGTTTATGAAGTTTCTTTTATCGTGATACCGCAGCCACTGAGGTCTGCTGGGCCTTGTGGCATTTTGTCTACATGTACCTGAGTATCAGTTCTTCATAGGTCACCAGGAGTTGCTATAGGACAGGATCTGCATCCACTTGCCATCTTGTGCTTGTAGTTTATGGTACCCAGTCTCAAGAATCCCAGGTTTGATTCACACACAAGGGAAACAAAATCAAAACAGAGGTTTTCATGTCAAAACAGCAGGGATGAGAAATTTGTAATAGGTTAAATGTCTCTGCTGTGATCAGAGATCCAGGCAAACACATCTAGTTCACTACAAACTGACTTGGCTAACGCTGTGATCTTTCCTCCAGTAGAGCATTCTGGATAAGTGGTTTTGATCGCTCTTTCAATAAAAACAGGCTTTCAATGATTTTTTTACAGCTACATTTTAAATTTAGTACTTGGAATATGTCATATGTACAACCAGCAATTTGTGATTATTACTCCATTATTCCGAGCATGTGAATCAGCTTGTATAGTAGAAAAGTCTGAGCAGATGAGTTGTAAACAATTATTAGAGCTATTATTTTCAAGTTATGAACAAGCAATACAATTCCTTGCAAAAAGAATTTGAGGTTTTATGTCTTGTTTTATTTAATTTAAATTCTGTCTCCTTTTTTTACAATAATCTCCCTCCTTTCTTAAGAGATTTGAGGTTATAGTCCACTGTCACACTGGATAATTTTTCAGAATAAAAATCCTGCGAAATGGTCCTATATTCTTTTCATTTTACTTATTAAGAGGCTGAGTGGAATTTGTTTTAAAGTTTATAGACAACCTTTCTATTTAAGACATGTGCAATACGACAAAATAAACAACAAAAAGGAAGCAAGCAAAAATACCAACACAAATTCCACTGATAATAAAGACATAAACACTTAGTGACTATTAAAAACTCAGGTGAACAGGATAGACCTAAATAAGTGTCTGACTTTTGTTGGTGAAAAATTGATTTCCCTATCAAGGGAGTTTTTGCAGTGTTACGCTATCATAAGGAGGTTCTCTTTTCTGTGCCATCTACCTAATCTCAAAGTGGGGACACCTTGAAAACACCTGTGAAGAAGATCTTAAATTCTAGGCCAGGATAGTATGAGAGAAGGTGGAATTTCATGTACTCTGCCTGGAGTCTTTTGTGTTTGGAACTGTCCCTGGAACAAACTGGGTTTATCAAGAACATTTGGTGGATGCAGACCTCAGATTCAGTGGGAGCTCACAGGAGCACAGCTCCTGAACCTTTCTGAGAGTTCCACCTCCTCCTGAGAGTTCCACCTCCTTGTCCATTGAATAGTATGTGCAGCTGCATAACAATCCCTGGATGAGCTCCACCACTTATTTTTCTACAAAATGACTGCTGGGTGGATGTATAGTTGAGTTAAGGCTTGACATTGGCTGTTGTTACTCTCAAATCACCAGACTTAGCTGGCTTACTTTTGACTCAGGTTTAAGACATAGGAAACTAGTGAATGCTGCAACTTTTGTGGAAACTGAAGACACGTCTCTAGTTTCTTTGGTTGTTTACAAGTGTCAGCTGTATATTGCTTCTGTAAAGTGCTTTTAAAATTCAGTGAAAGTTATTGGCATGTCTAATCTTAATATTGATTAATTTATTCAATAATCGCTACTTGCACATTTTTGGCTTTTTAAAAATGATACCTTGCTAATGAAACAAATTTAGAAATGTCAGTGTTGCAATGATTTTCACATCATTGCATTAGGATTAGTTTAACTTTTTTCATACTCTTTACTGCCATTTTTTGGGGGGACCCCCCCCAAAGCTTTCATTAATATTGCTAGCAAAATCTAACGTAATATAAAATTCTATGTATATATGAGTATGTGTGTACTAAAAAAAGTAAAATATTAGTTTTATGGGGGTTTTTTCAGATGAATTCATCTGAAATGGAGCCTTGGCCTCAGTGTGAATTCTCCAGGAAAATAAAATTGCTGTTTTTAATTGTGAAGTGCACTGAAGAGTGAAAAGAAATTGACACAATGGTTAGTCTATTTTTATGGATTATATTCATATCTAGAGACCCATTTAACTAACTACTGTCCAAGTTCAGTAATTAAAGCAAACTGTATCTTCATTTCCCAAAAGAAGCATCTCTATAAATGATTAAAACATGAGACACTGAGAGATCCATGATTGGATGTTTAAAGCGGCTTGAGTGAAACCATTGGTCCAGCAAGATCAATACCGTCTACTCAGTCTGGCAGTGGCTATCCAGGATCTCTGGTAGACAATGGGTGGTTTCACACAGGAGATTTGACCCGACCTAGTCCTGCCTCCCACTCAGATTAAAAGTGCGCAATCACACAAACACATCTGCCCTCCGAGCTGCACCCGTTCTCACCCCGTCTCCAGATGCCTCCTATCCGCATTAAAAAGCTACCTGGATTTTATTTATTTATTTATTTTATTTCCAAAATAAAATATTTTGGAAATATTTATTTATTTATTTATTTTATTTCCAAAATAAAATATTTTGGAAATATTTATTTATTTATTTATTTTATTTCCAAAAATATTTATTTATTTTATTTCCAAATTTATTTATTTATTTCCAATAGCATCCCCCTGAATTGGATGTAAGTCACATAATTGGCTGCTGTCTGAATGCCCTGGGGTGACTCATAAGAGGAAGAGCTGTGTGATCATGCCAAACCATTTCCAGCATGGTAGGGGGTCCCCCCCAAACCGTCTCAGAGGAGCGCTTGTGTGCTTCTCTGCTTGAGCTCACACACAAGGAACTTCTTAAAAAGAACAGCCCTTTCCTCAGTGGGTCCATGGTTGAGCTGCTGGGATGCTGTCCTTTCCGTGTCTGCTGTCTGATAGCCTGGAAATGGACCAAACTCAAGGGGGTTTTTTCCCTACTGGATAATATTGGGTCAATTTCACAGTGTGAAACCAGCCAGTCTTTCACATCACCTGATCTGGAATCCTTTTAACTGGAGATGCCAGTTATTGAACCTGGAAACTTGTGCATGCAAAGCAGATGCTCTACCACTACACCACATTCCCAGCCCTAATAACTGATCTTAGTATTTTAACAGAAAAAATGAGCTCTGTGGAGCACAAACTTGATTGGGGTCACATGGAGAAAGAAGCAGGTGTTTAATCTTTAAATGCATCATGTTTTCTCCCTATAAAACTGTTCCTCCTTCTGCTGCTATTAGCTCTTGAGATGTAGGACCACACATCACCACACTTCGGCTTTAAAGGAAACACTGGGCAGAATCCTGTGGATCCATTTAACTAATGGTGAAGCCTTCACCTGCCAATGCAGCAAGATGATCAGCCAGCAGAAGATCCTCCTGCATCAGTCAACTGATCCTTGTGCCAGAGGGAAGTGCTGCCATTAACAGAAAAGATATGTGAGATCTAACCATACTTGACAATCCAGCATTGGACCTCCCAGTGTTTTGTCTGCTTTACCCTCAAGGAGTCTGTGTTTGCAGCCCTTCACTAGCCAGTGGCTGAATGGCTGTGATGTCTTGAAATGATTTTGATCTTAATGATAGAGGATAAATCACTCAGCAAAATGGAATTAGTGCTCCTTTTGAGATGAAATGATAATAATTACCATTTATAATTATTATAATTATCATTTTCATGTAATTGTATAGTGGGTCACCTAGGTCAATAAAGAAAGCAGAAAAAGACAGTGATGGGAAGGCATCATGGTATAGTCCTATCATCAGATCTTAAAAGCTAAGCAAGATTGGAACTCAGAAGGGGGACAATCTGTCAGTATATTCAGAGCCAAGCAGTTTCTATGCACATGCTGGGAAAGTGAAAGTAATAGAATTGCCAGGTAGATCATCTAAGTGACAGAAGGTGGCTGGTTGCCAGATTGCATCAGCCTGGGCAATGTCAGCATGACTCAGCAGCAAGCTGATTGGTTACCTGGGTGGATAGTAGGTATAAATGTACAAAGACACTTTACTGTGTGTGGGATATGTATGGTGGAGGTGCAGCAGAGCATTCTGTTGGTTTGGAGAGTGAAGCTGTAAATAAATTGTATATAGTGGTTTTAACACTGCTGTGTGCAAGCCTTTATTCTTTGCGTCACTAAAGACCACCCTCACTAAGCACAGGCGCATCAACACAATCAAGGAAGACTCTGCAGAGGAAGGCAATGGCAAACCACCTCTGCTGTTACTGAAATAGGCAGTCTCCTAATTAATTTGGGGAAATTAGCTTAAAAGGGGACAGAATGAGAGGAGGTAACTGGGATTCTCCACCAATGTTTATGGAGACTTTTTCCAATAAGAGAACTCTCAAAATAAACCAGACAGATGTTCAACCAGAAAGGTTTTTATTAAAAGAGAGAAAAGAAGGCAAAATACACACAAAAGCACTGAAAATACATACATGGCTAGCTAAGAGGAAATCAGGGAGGAGAGGGGGAAAGCAGTTTCAGGGAAGGCTATAATTACCAGTCTCAAAGAGAGAGGTCCACAGAGGCAGTAGCAAAATGACCAGTGTTTCATGGAGAGGAGGAGAAGAAGAAGATATTGGATTTATATCCCACCCTATACTCTGAATCTCAGAGTCTCAGAGTGGTCACAATCTCCTTTATCTTCTCCCTCCCACAACAGACATCCTGTGAGGTGGGTGCGGCTCAGAGAGCTCTCCCAGAAGCTGCCTTTCAAGGACAACTCCTGTGAGAGCTATGGCTGACCCAAGGCCATTCCAGCAGCTGCCAGAGGAATAGTGGGGAATCAAACCCAGTTCTCCCAAATAAGAATCTGTGCACTTAATCACTATACCAAATGGATTTGGGTGTGTGATATTTTGGATCCAAGAACACATGCACTATTATGGAGCAGGATGCCATAATTTATAGGGTAAAACGCTCTCTGGGGCAAGCTGATGTATTTGCCCACAAAACAATAATTTGATGGGGGTTTTGGAAGTGGACAATGTTCTGGGAGAAGCTTGATGGGATTTTCTGAGGTGGACTATAGGTGTAAATGGTGCTTGATGATCCTGTAAGTACTGGATGGGAAAAGCTTCAGGTTTGGTGGATAATGTTGCTTAATTAGATAACTGGGTGCTGGAAAGTGAGGCTGGGTATTGATGAGATTAATCAATAGTTTCTTGGGAGGCCCATTGTTCTAAATTATATGACTCTCTAGTGTGGAGAGGAAGTTTATAGCTAGCCAGCCACCCTTACACTTCTAAACTACATATGCTATTTTAGGAAAGGTGTTTATAGTTTTCAAAGTATAAACTATCCATCAGCACAAATTAGAAGCCTCAATGTGTGGATGAGACGATGGTGTAGGGAGGAAGGGTTTAAGTTTGTTAGGCACTGGGGTGCTTTCTGGAACAAGTGGGAGCTGTACAAAAGAGACGGTCTCCACTTGTCCCCAGATGGAACCAGGCTGCTGGTGCTTAAAATCAAAAAGGTGGCAGAACAGTTTTTAAACTAAATCTTGGGGGAAAGCCATCAGGAGATGAAATATCTCTGGTTCAGGAGGACTCATCTCAAAGAGATGAAGGGTTAGCTGTTACTTTTCTGCCGGGTAATGGATCAGAGTTGTCCACCGAGATGGTGACAAACAGTATGGACTGTCTGCCAAAGTCTCGAGGCAGCAGGAGGAAGGTTGCGGGCCTAACTTACCTGGGAAATTATAGATGTTTGTATACAAATGCTAGGAGTGTTCAAAGTAAAATTGGTGAATTCGAAAGTTTAGTGTTGGGGGAAAACATAGACATTGTGGGAATTTCAGAAACTTAGTGGAATGAGGAGAATCATTGGGAAACTGTGATTCCTGGATATAAATTATATCAGAAGGATAGGAAGGGAAGGGTTGGAGGTGGGGTGGCTCTATATGTCAGAGAGGGTATACAGTCCAGTAAGACTGAGGTCAGAGAATTAGATTCCCTTCTAGAAATGCTTTGAGTTGAAATAGAGGGCCTAAAAGGAAATTTAATTTTGGGAGTTTATCACCCACCAAATCAAAAGATAGAGGACGATTATAATATGATGGAAGGATTAAAGATAGCGGCTAAACGTAAAAACTGTGTTGCAATAGGTGATGTTGTTAGACCTGTTGGCTGTGTTCGACACGGTCGACCATCGGCTACTGAAGGGTCGCCTCGCCGATGCGGGGATTCAGGGGTTGGCCTTACAGTGGCTTTCCTCTTTCCTGGAAGGTCGGGGACAAAGGGTCGCAGTTGGAGGGGAGCTATCCCGGAGGTGCACACTCGATTGTGGTGTGCCCCAAGGGGCGGTTCTCTCCCCGATGTTATTTAACATCTATATGCGGCCTCTTGCCCAGATTGCCCGAAGGTACGGGCTGGGGTGTCACCAGTACGCTGATGACACCCAGCTCTATCTACTGATGGACGGCCAGCTGGTCTGCGCCCCAGAAAATCTAGATCGGGCACTATATGCCGTGGCTGAGTGGCTCAGACTGAGCGGACTGAAGCTTAATCCTGCGAAGACAGAGGTCCTTTGTCTGGGTTGCTGCGGCCCGGGAGGGGGAATCCCCCTACCAGTTTTTGACGGTGCGCAGCTGACAGTGGCGGACAGGGTCAGGAGCTTGGGGGTGCTATTGGAGCCTTCCTTAAAGATGGAGGCTCAGATAGCAGCCGCTGCCAAGTCCGCGTTTTTTCACCTTAGGCGGGCAAGGCAGTTGGCCCCCTTCCTGGAGCGCAACGACCTAGCAGCAGTGATCCATGCCACGGTCACCTCGAGGTTGGACTATTGTAATGCCCTCTACATGGGGCTGCCCCTGTCCCGAACTCGGAAATTGCAGCTGGTGCAGAATGCCGCGGCCCAGCTGATACTGGGTCTCCCAAAGTGGGGACACATTCGGCCGGGTCTTCGGACCCTGCACTGGCTTCCAGTGATATACCGAGTCCGGTACAAGGTGCTGGTTATTACCTTTAAAGCCCTATATGACCTGGGACCTGTCTACCTGAAGGACCGTCTTTCCCCACATGTTCCCCAGAGAGTACTGAGGTCAGGAACACAAAATCTCCTTACTATCCCTGGGCCAAAAGAAGCCCACTTGAAATCCACCAGAGAAAAGGCCTTCTCTGTTATGGGCCCTACATGGTGGAATCAGCTGCCGGAGGAGGTGAGGGCCCTGTGGGACCTTGTTCAGTTCCACAGGGCCTGTAAGACGACCCTCTTCCGGCTAGCTTACACCTAGCTAAGATGAGAACTCAATGTAGCTTGCCAGATTTCTTCTTATATATATTTGGAATATTTATTATTTTTTAAGGTTTTATCTGTTTTAAATGTTTAATTGTTTACATGTTTAAATATCGTTTAATTTTTATGTTGGATCAATTGTTGGAAGCCGCCCTGAGCCACTTGTGGGAAGGGCGGGATATAAATTCTAAATAAATAAAATAAATAAAAAATTTTTTTTTAACTACCTGCAGATTGATTGGATCAATATGTGTTCAGATCGAGAGAAAGAGATTGAGTTTCTAGATGCTCTCAATGGCTGTGCTATGGAGCAGATGGTCTCAGAACCTACCAGGGTTGGGGCGATCCTGGATTTGGTCCTAAGCAATGCCCAAGACTTGGTGAAAAATGTAAAAGTGATTGCACCACTTGGCAGCAGTGACCATAACGTTATTGATTTCACCATTTGTATAAATAGGGAGTTGCCCCAAAAGACCAGCACAACATCGTTTAACTTTAAAATGGGTAAATTCTCTGAGATGAGGAGGCATGTGAAGAGGAAACTGAAAGGAAAGGTAAATACAGTCAAAACCCTTGGGTAAGCTTGAAGGTTATTTAAAACTACAATTTTAGAAGCTCAGATAAAATATATACCACAAGTTAGGAAAGGCACAAACAGGTATAAGAAAAGGGCTGCATGGTTAACAAACAAAGTAATGGAAGCTGTAAAAGATAAGAAGGACTCCTTTAAGCGGTGGAAAGCTAGTCCAAGTGAGATTAATAAAAGGGAACACAGGCTGTGGCAAATCAAATGCAAGACTGTGATCAGGCAGGCAAAAAGGGGCTATGAGGAGCATATTGCAAAAAACATAACGGCCAGCAATACAAATTTCTTCAAATATATTAGAAGTGAGAAACCAGCCAGGGAGGCAGTGGGGCCTTTGGATGACCAAGGGGTAAAAGGATTACTGAAGGAGGATAGGGAAATGGCTGAGAAGCTGAATGCATTTTTCGCCTCTGTCAACACTGTGGAAGATGAGACGTGTTTGCCCGCTCCAGAACAACTAATTTTGGTAGGGGTGTTGAAAGACCTGAGTCAGATTGAGGTGACAAGAGAGGAGGTCCTACAACTGATAGACAAATTAAAAACTAATAAGTCACCAGGTCCAGATGGCATACATCCAAGAGTTCTGAAAGAACTCAAAGTTGAACTTGTGGATCTCCAGACAAAAATATGTAATCTTTCATTGAAATCTGCCTCCGTTTCTGAGGACTGGAAGGTAGCAAATGTCACCCCCATCTTTAAAAAGGGTTCCAGAAGGGATCTGGGAAATTACAGGCCAGTCAATCTGACTTCAATACCAGGAAAATTGGTAGAAACCATTACCAAGGACAGAATGAGTAGGCACATTGATGAACACAAGTTATTGAGGAAGACTCAGCATGGGTTCTGTAAGGGAAGATCTTGCCTCACTAACCTGTTACAGTTCTTAGAGGGGGTGAGCAAACATGTGGACAAAGGGGACCCAATAGATGTTGTTTACCTTGACTTCCAGAAAGCTTTTGATAAAGTTCCTCATCAAAGGCTCCTTAGTAAGATCAAGAGTCATGGAGTAAAAGGACAGGTCTTCTTGTGGATCAAAAAACTGGCTAATTAATACGAAGCAGAGAGTGAGTATAAATGGGCAGTCTTCGCAGTGGAGGATGGTAAGCAGTGGGGTGCCACAGGGCTCAGTACTGAGCCCCATGTTCTTTAACTTGTTCATTAATGATCTGGAGTTGGGAGTAAGCAGTGAAGTGGCCAAGTTTGCAGATGACACTAAATTGTTCAGAGAGGATTGTGAGGCACTCCAAAAGGATCTGTTGAGCCTGGGTGAATGGGCGTCAACGTGGCAGATGAAGTTCAATGTGGCCAAGTGCAAAGTAATGCACATTGGGGCCAAGAATCCCAGCTACAAATACAAGTTGATGGGTTGTGAACTGGCAGAGACTGACCAAGAGAGAGATCTTGGGGTCATGGTAGATAACTCACTGAAAATGTGAAGACAGTGTGCGATTGCAATAAAAAAGGCCAACGCCATGCTGGGAATTATTAGGAAGCAAATTGAAAACAAATCATCCAGTATCATAATGCCCCTGTATAAATCGATGGTGCAGTCTCATTTGGAATACTGTGTACAATTCTGGTCACCGCACCTCAAAAAGGATATTATAGCATTGGAAAAAGTGCAGAAAAGGGCAACTAGAATGATTAAAGGTTTGGAACACTGTTCCTATGAAGAAAAGTTAAAACGCTTGGGACTCTTTAGCTTGGAGAAACGTTGACTGCAGGGTGACATGATAGACGTTTACAAGATTATGCATGGAATGGATAAAGTAGAGAAAGAAGTACTTTTCTCCCTTTTTCACAATACAAGAACTCATGGGCATTCAATGAAATTGCTGAGCAGTCAGGTTAAAATGGATAAAAGGAAGTACTTCTTCACCTAAAGGGTGATTAACACATGGAATTCACTGCCACAGGAGGTTGCGGCGGCTACAAGCATAGTCAGCTTCAAGAGAGGATTGGATAAACATACAGAGCAGAGGTCCATCATTGGCTATTAGCCGCAGTGTATATATATATTGGTCAATGTGTGACACAGAGTGTTGGACTGGATGGGTCATTAGCCTGATCCAACATGGCTTCTCTTATGTTCTAAGAGGAGGGGTCTGACTGCTAACACTGCTTCTCACTTGCCTTGAAAGCCCCACTCTGGGATTGCCATAAATCAGTGGCAGCTTGTCAGTGCATATGTCTGTAAGCACAGATTTTGAGATTCCCCATATATGAAGAAGAGTATTAATTCATAAATTAACCATAAGAAAATGGTTTGATGGCATGCTACTGGGATCCCAAATGTCTGGAGAGTAGCATTATTAAGATATATTCTCTTAATTCCTCTTTATCCACTTTCTTCCTGATATGCAACAATAGGGTTGGGCAAAATGGCTCACAAACCTTTGTTCATGATTAATTTTTGCCAGTTTGTGGTTTGCAAACTGATGTTCACAAACTGCAGCCCAGCCACGAACTTTTAAAGCTGTTCATGGAGGTTTGTGGGTTTTGAGAGAGCAAAAAGCAGAGGTTTAAAGCCCCGCTTTCTCTTCCCTGCAAAAGCCACCAAAAGATCAGAAATAGCTGAGCTACAGGGGCAGCCTGCTCCTGTGGCTCAGCAGTTCTGAGCTCAAAACAATTCTACTTGTTCCCGTGGCTGGTTTTTAAAGTATTATTATTTTTGTTGTTGTTGTTGTTACTATTATTACTGTTGTTATTGTTATTAAAATTTATGAATTGCTTCATCCTGGCCAATGCCAGGCTCTAGGCTATGTACAACAAAAGGTACACATAAAATCAATAAAACCCATAATTTAAAACAGTTGCAATCCAATGGGCATACTTCCGTAATTCTGCTTTCTAGGCCTTTGGAGCAGCTCCCCCCTTAAGGAGAGGTGGGGAGGGGGTGCCAGCCTGGCAGTCATCACTGTCCTCAAGCAAAAGCCTGGAAGAACATCTCTGCTTTGCAAGCCCTGCAGAATTGTAAAAGATCCTGAAGGGCCCTAGTGTCTTCTGGCAGAGAGTTTCACCAGGGACTTCCTTTAAAGGGACTTCCTTAGACAGACAACCCCAGGAATGCAGAAAAAGATGATTCTTTGCAAATCAAACAAAAGCATTCTCTGCCAAATAAACCAATAAGCACTCAATGAATGTTGAGGGGAGTTGAACATTATTTTTGGGGGGAGGAGGGGGATAGAAAAAGAATTAGGAATTAGTCTATTTGAGCCTTTATTAAGTTTTTAGTTTCCTGGAGAAGGAGATGATGGGTGCCAAAAAGCATGCCTGGGTGATGGGTGGCAAAACTGAATCCATCTAAGGGCTCTTTCAGTTCTAAGTGAACTTAATTAAGGCTTGGTGGGGTGGGGTGGGGGTGGGTGGGACTGGAACAAAAGTGCCAATCCTATTTAATTGCTCCTCCAGAGATGTGTGTTTCAGTTATAACAAATCCATTCCCAATCACATTCATGCTTGAATTTAGTTTCTATAAATAATCAAACAGAAATAACTTCTGACATTCTGTAACTACAGAAATATTAGTTTCTGACCTTTAGTCTGGACAGTCTAACATGAGAGAGAAATGGTGCTATAGGACCCGAATCCTCTTGATGTCTAAAAACAGCCATGCCTTCTAAATTGATTTAGTTTGACTGGGGAGAGAAGGTGATCATGTTACAATAACCCCTTGGAAGCAAAGCTGAATATAGTTTAAGATATTTGCACTGTAAAGCCTCCCCACTGGGCTCAGAGATCCTAGTCAGCTGCCTCATGCTGTTAGAAGCCTTTTCCAGAAGTCACAGTCCCACCACATTGCAGAATCTACTCAAGTAATGAAAACCAGGGACTAGAGGTGTGTATTCGGTTCGACTGAACCAAATCAATCACCGAATCACCCCTGATTCGCATACAGCCGAATCCAATTGGGGCCCATTATGCGGGAGCTGAGTATGGCTCCCTGTATACTTCCGTATAGATATTCGGAAGTATATGGAAATCCATGGAAAAGGCGGGAAAGGGGCTTCTGCTGCCTCAGGGGAGCTGCTTGCCTCCTTTCCTGCCTTTGGTAGCCTTTTCCTGCCTCTCCCATAGCCTCCCTGGGATCAGGGAGGGGAGGAGGGGGAAGAGGAGCCCCAGCAGCCAATCCAAAGCATGCATTTGCAAAATACATTGCAAATGCATGCTTTGCAGGGCTGTTATGTAGCTGATCCCCCAGCCATCAGCAACATTGTTGTTCTTTTGATCTTTTGCTTACTTGGGTATCCAAGTAAGCACTGTTGTCTGGCCAATCACAGAGCAGTGCTATTTTTTGAAACTGCTCTCTGTAGGGCTAGAGAACCTTTTTAAGGAGTCTGCCTGGCTGGACTCTTCCATTGCTGCTGTGTTGGTGTGTGAGAGAGATTGTGCTGTGCTGGCCCTTGGCCTCAGCTGCTGCTGCTCTCTCTCAGCCTTACCAGACTTGCATGGAGTAGAGAAGACGTCTAAGGTAAGACAGTTTTGGGGTTCTTGCTTTTATTTTAGTTGGTAAAATGACTTTTTAAGATGAGTCCCTTTACTTATCCAGATTTGGGTGGTGGGTAGCTTATTTGGGGTTAGGGTTAGGGGGTTCTGCTGGGGGAGGGGGCCTGGGGTGGGGTTTTTTTTTGTGAATTTGCCCATGTCTTACTTTAGTGAGAGGACTTTTAAAAGTGCAGCGTCCTTTTACTTTTCCTGATTTGGGTGGCTTGGATTTCTTGGGGTTAGGGTGAAGGGTTTTTTTTGGGGGGGGGGGGCTGGTAAAGTTCCTGTATTGTTAAAAGTTAAGTTTTTTACTGTTTTAAAAAGATTCTATGTTTGATTTGTTGCTGCTGTGTTGTGCTGCTGTTGTTCCTTTTCTCTTCTGGTTCTGGTTCTTGGGGGGGGCGGTGCTGTCTGGCCTAATTTTCATTGTTTAAAAGGCCACTTTTTTAACAGGAGTTTGTGTTGGCCTTCTGTTTGGATCTATTCTCTATTGCTGCAGGTTTTGCATCCTCCTGTCCTGTTATCCCTCTTTTCCTGGTTCTGGTTTTAGGGGGGGGGGGGGTGTTGTTGACTGATTTGGCCTGAGGTTTCTTATTGGTGAAAAGGCCACTTTTTTAACAGTTGAGTTTCTTGGCCTTCTCCTGTTGTCCCTTTTCCTGGTTCTGTTTTTTTTTGGGGGGGGGGGAAGCTGGCACTTGGGTGAGAGACCCAGAACCAGCAGGCTTGTTGTGCTTGGCCAGCTCTCCCCATGTTGTTTGGGGCAGGGCTGGAGAGCCGGCATCTGTAGATTGTGTGTTCTGTGGCAGGGAAGCTGGCACCTGGGTGAGAGACCCAGAACCAGCAGGCTTGTTGTGCTTGGCCAGCTCTCCCCGTGTTGTTTGGGGCAGGGCTGGAGAGCTGGCATATGTAGATTGTGTGTTCTGTGGCAGGGAAGCTGGCACCTGGGTGAGAGACCCAGAGCCAGCATGCTTGTTGTGCTTGGCCAGCTTTCCCTGCGTTCTTTGGGGCAGGGCTGGAGAGCTGGCATCTGGGTTTGCTGCAGCAGATTGTGTTTTGTGTGGCAGGGTTCATAGAATAGATAGACGTATATAGTGCATTTGGGTCCTACAGAGATTCTCTGGTGTGAAGTTAGGTTTGGCTTTGGGTGCCCCAGGAATTGGATCCCCTGGCCCAATATTTTTGGGACTTGGGGGTTTTGTAGGGGAGAGTCCCCTGCAGGTTCCCTGCAAATTTGGGGGCTCTCCCTCAAACCACCTCCCCTCCAGGCAGCTTCAAATATACCCTATTTGCCATTGATTTCAATGGCCCATAGGGTATAATGGGGCTGTATATTCGGAAATAGCTGAGCATCTACTGTATATGCGGCTATTCCGACTACAGAATTCAGAAATATACAGGATTCCGTATTTTTTTCTCTCGTATATTTCAAATCCGTGTACTACCGATTTTTTTTTTTTTTTAACATCCCTACCAGGTACCTCCCACTGGCTGGTATTATGCAACATGTAGGCAATACATGACTGTAGCTTTGAGTGCTAATTGCATTAATCGTAGGGAACAGGCTGAGAAGCAGGGGAAAAGAAAGCTGTTAAAATGAGTCTCCATGATGGTCTCTTAAGGTACACCATAACCCAAAGGCAGTGTTTGTGAGACATCTCATTCATCACTAAGATGCATCTCCCAGCATACCGGAGAATTCAGTCTTCTGCTAGCAATTCCATTCTGGTCACTTTGACCATGTGTATTTATTATAACTTAATTAAAGGTACAAGGGAATCTTTTTTTTTTTGCATGCATCCTAAGAATGAAAGAAAGGAAAGAGGAATGCTATGGTAAGGTGGCACACTGCTTTAGCATGATTCAATGATCTGGAAGACAGGTAGAAATGTACAACTCTGACTCCTTCCTTCCTTCCTTCCTTCCTTCCTTCCTTCCTTCCTTCCTTCCTTCCTTCCTTCCTTCCTTCCTTCCTTCCTTCCTTCCTTCCTTCCTTCCTTCCTTCCTTCCTTCCTTCCTTCCTTCCTTCCTTCCTTGCCTGTTGCTGTTGTGAGCCTTTTCATTTTGCTCATTTTCTTTGCTTGGGTTCCCAGTTTGTTAATTTTCTTACACCCCATCCTCCTTTTGCCGTCAAGTCACAGCTGAGTTATGGTGACCCCATAGGGTTTTCAAGGCAAGAGATGTTCACAGGTGGTTTGCCATTGCCTGTCACCAGGGCTTTCTTTGTAGAAGAAGCCCAACAGGAACTTGTTTGCATATTAGTCCACACCCCCTGACATCACCATTGTTTCACTCAGGGCTTTTTGTAGAAAAAGCTCAGCAGGACCTCACTTGTATATTAGGCCATACCCCTGGCACCAAGCCAGCCAGAACTGCATTCCTATGCTTTCCTGCTCAAAAAAAGCCGTGCCTGTTGCTGTGTTGGGACCCTGGTATTCCTTGATAGTCTTTCATCAAAATACTGACCAGGGCCAACCCTGCTTAGATTCCAAGATCTGATAAGGTCAGGCTCATCTGGGCTATTGAAACCAGGGTTTCCACAATTTGCAAGTCATTTATTTGCATGGGATATAAAATAAAAATCTTTTAAAATTGCCCAGGACCAAATATGGGATGAGTAATGCGGAGAACAGTGCAAAAAGAATGGCTCCTAGGTTCAAATCACATAATAGCAAAAAAGGGATTTTCTTGTTTAAATAGTGCTGCTGTGGAATTGTGTTGCATCCCTACAGCAGGGGATACCATGAGCAGCCTGGGCCTTGGGCAAAGTAGACAAGGGGGTTGGATTAGATGACCCTGGAAGTCCCTTCCATCTCTATGATTCTATGTATTTATACTAACATTTGATTGTACAAACAGCACAATTCTGGAGGATGCAGCCACATCCTCCAATGCCTGCTCCATAGAATCACATAGTTGGAAAGGACCTTCAGGGTCATCTAGTCCAACCCCCTGCACAATGCAGGAATTTCACAAATACATCCCCCCGCACACACCCAGTGACCCCTGCTCCAAGCCCAGAAGATGCCCCCTGCCAAAAACACACACACACTCCAGGATCCCTGGTCAAACTGACCTGGGAAAAAATTGCTGCATGACCCCACAGTGGTGAACAGCATTTCCCTAGGTGTGTAAGAAAGGGTCACGGGAACTAAACACTGATGCAGCCCTGACTGCCCTCTTTGCTATTATTAAGTTCACAGAATAAGCACTGCTGTCAGATGGCCATCTAGCCTCTGTTTAAAAGCCTCCAAAGAAGGAGAGCCCACTACCTCCTGAGGAAGCCTGTTCCCCTGAGGAACTGCTTGAATTGTCAGGAAGGTCTTCCTAATGTTTAGCTGAAAACTCCTTTGATTTAATTTCAACCCGTGGTTCTCGTCCAACCTTCTGATTTCTTATTCTTTTCTATAGAACAGCTCCAAGTTCTGGTTCTTTCTGGCAAAGCTTTATTTCTTTGTTTAATTAAATAACCCACCTTTTGCTTTTAGTTTTGCATGTCAGCTTATACTGTATATGCATGCTGAATTGTTTTTATATACAATTCATATGTATAATGTACACTGCTGGACCTAGTTTTAGTCCAGTGGCACCTTTAAGACCAACAAAGTTTTGTTCAAGATTTGAGCTTTTGCGTGCATGCACACTTCCTCAGATATACTAAAACAAAAGCTATAAGCCCATACATATAACTGGAGGCTGAACAGCAGATTATTTTACAACATAATAAAGATGTTTTAACAGATGCAAACAGGAATAACAAGCTAAGTTTACAGGGTCACCATTTGGATATAATTTCAAGGGGAAAACAGTGGAGCAAATGAATATCTCAGATATGGAGATAGATGTGTAAATGTGTTAGGGTTTACAGATACTTTTAGCAGAGTTGTGTGGAGAGAACCACAAATAAACAGCCAGGCAGACGGTTTAGCTCAAGAATAAAGTAGTTTACTTTTACTATGAGGAAAGGTAGACTGGAATTACTAGAAAACAAATAAGGATTCAATATCCTATCTAGTCTCTAGACTACATCTTGATTCTATGAAGTCCAAACTCTAACTGCATGGAGATCTGAGGGCTTTACACAAAGGGCAATAAAAACTGACCAAATGGTTTCCCCCAGACCACCTCCCAAATATATGGATTAGCCTATTAGGGCTTTCCTTCAATGGTCACTATACATATTGACACCCAACCTGAGCGGGAAGTACGTGCAAACATTCTCATTGGCTATACCTCTCACTGGCGAAACATCAGCATGCATATACATTCATTTAATTAACTCATGACAACAGGAAGTGAAATTGCAATAGAAACCCAACAAAATGTAGTCTTCTTAATTATGGAGTGCTAAGAGTAATTAACTGAGACCCTGTTGTTATGCTCTGTTTGTCTCCTCTCAAGCAAGAAGGTAACAAACAGCATCCTTTTTCTCTGTAAAGTACTGTAAGGCTGCGATCACACATGGATTTTGCCAGTTCACACAGTAAAATCCAGTTAGAAAGTGCATTGAAAGTGGATTTAAACTGCATTATTTAGCATGTGTGATTGCAACCTAAAAGTGCCATTGGATTCAAACTTTGTTCTGCTGTGTCAGACTAACACTGCTGCCCACCTGGATCAAACTGCTGGACCTATAAGCCATGTACAATGCTGGTTTATTGGAGCACAAACAGTACTGGAATATTTGCATATTTCATGGGGAAAATTCAGTATGGGGAAATTGAGAAGGGTGTGAATGCTTTTTTTTTTTTTTTAAAGCAAGTTCAATTCACACAAAAGAAAAGCCAAATTGAAACATTGGTTTTTGAGGCTGAAACCACAGGGATGGGAAACCTGGCAGTTCTGATAATCTATGTGGCGACAGCAGGGGATGACGGCCATCTACAGAGAGCCTGTGATCTTCCCCCTCCCTCAGTAGTAATACTCCTACGGATTACGATAAAATGTATGTCTTTGTTTCTCCTACTTGACATTTGAAACAGATGCTTCATATAAGGTTATGCCTGTCATGCTGAACATCTTCACTTTCAGCATCTCATCCTCCCTCCTCCTGACATATGCTATTCAAAAGAATGGATTTGTACACATTCCACCCACCCTCTCTGTTTTTTTCTATCTCTTTTGACAGATTTCTTGGTGAGGTGAATGAAGTAACTATCACAATTTAGTAGCAACTAGAACTGTAAAGGAAAGCTCTAGATTCAGTGATCTCAGTGTAAGAACACAGCGAGAATCTAACTGAACTATTTTTTAATCTACATAAACAAATACCAAAAGTATATTATGTGGGGTTTTTTTAAAGTTGCAGGATCCAGCTTTAATGGGAACAGTGGGCCAGAAACAAAGAGGAATATTTGAAGATAACCTTTGCCTCATTTCCAAACGTCATACTCCTTGCTGCTATAGACATTTTCTTGTTTATATTTGTTCATAGTATACCTTATTAATTACGAATTAATTTCTTTCCTACCTTTTCTCCAAAGCAGCTTACATAGCTCTTTTCTTCTCTAGTTTATCTTCACAGCAACTCTGTGAGGTAGGTTAGGCTGAGAGTGTGTGACTGGCCCAAGGTCATCCAGCAAGCTTCCATGACAGAGCTGCGATCTGAACCTGGGTCTCTTAGTCCAAGTACTATACTATGCTACCTTGAAGCATATAACAGTAGCTGGAAAGAAAATGTTAACATACATCAACGCCATTCTATTGAACAGGATCTGAAAATACAAATGATGGGCGAATGCCTCATGCTCAATGCAAAACCACTCCCCCATTTTTGCGAGCATCTTTTTCAAATATTTCAAAATGTTCAGTGGGCATTCATGAGCATTTAGTGGGAATTTCTAAAATGCATGCATGCACATATACCCACATGTGCATGCACACACACACACTCCTCCCTAACTAGTTCCTTCCAATATACTACTTCCTTCTTCCCCAAATCTTACCTTTTCCATACAAGTGGAGAGTAATCAGTAATGGCAGATGAAACTTCTAGCTTATGATAAGTTCTACTAAGGCCTATCTTGGAGGACTGGCTACATCGGGGATGTATGGCCAAATATGCAAACGATTTCTGCTACAAAATAAAGAAGCCCTGCTGTATGGTATTCTTTTGAAGAAGAAGATGAAGATATTGGATTTATATCCCACCCTATACTCTGAATCTCAAGAGTCTCAGAGCAGTCAAAATCTCCTTTACCTCCCCTCCCACAACAAACACTCTGTGAGGTAAGTGGGGCTAAGAGGGCTCTTACAGCAGCTGCCCTTTCAAGGACAACTCCTACGAAAACTATGGCTGACCCAAGGCTATTCCAGCAGGTGCAAGTGGAGGAGTGGGGAATCAAACCCGGTTTTCCCAGATAAGAGTCCGCACACTAAACCACTACACCAACTGGCTCTTCCTCAATATGGCCTTCTGCAATTGTAGTTGCAGATCTGTAGTTTCTGCTGCCTCCAAGGAATTCAAGAAAACTACAATTTCTATAATTCACAGCAATCTAAATTTTGAGCATGTTCCAGTAACAGCTACAGGCTGGCTGGCTATGTGATGATAAATACCCATATAGATGCATATACATTTGAAATACTCTTGTCATTGTCAACAGATAACTAATGTGATAGACTTGAGTGCCTGATTCAAGAGAACTCAAACAATGCAGGGAAGGGAACTTTGAACTTGGACATTCTTATTTGTGAGGACTGCAGCATAATTACAAAGAGTTTTGTACTCCGCTCAGACACCAAAGAGATACAAAGACATCTAAAAAGTAAGTCTCAACTAAAAATAAATCTTTTTTAATTTTTCAATTATGTGCCTTTTAAATATTGCTGAAAACAATAGGGGCAGGAGGGAGCCATGGAAGAGAGAAATCACTATAACTGAGCTCATGGAGCACATCCAGATTTGATTCCAAGGATCTGAACAGGTCACCAGATGATGAACTCCCTGCTCACAGCCAGAGATAACATAAACCAAATCAGCAAAGGTGACTTATTGCCATTACCATATTCTCATGATTCTTCCAGTAACATGAATGGAAGTAGCATCAGTTCTGGAGAAGGTATATTAAGTGGCTGAGCCATGGCTTAGTTTTGCGTTAGTCTCTAAGCACAGGAAGTTCTATAATTTAACCTTCCTTCCTTTCTGCCTGTCTGCCTGCCTGCCTATTATTTATTACATTAGGCTTTAGCCCTCCCCCACCCCCCACATCGCAGGCACTTTCTTAAGATGATGAAGGTAGCTTCCACATAATATCAGCAGCTAAAGCATGTGTAACCTGTTTTTTTTGTTGTTCAGTCGCACAGTCAAGTCTGACTCTTTGCGACCCCATGGACAAAGTCACACCAGGCCCTCCTGTCTTCCAACATCCTCTGAAGCCTGCTCAGATTCGTGTTTGTTACATCAGTAACGTTGTCCAGCCATCTCATCTTTTGCCATCCCCTTCTTATTTTGCCTTCTGTCTTTCCTAGCATCAGGATCTTCTCCAGTGAGTGCTCCCTTCTCATTTGGTGGCCAAAGTACTTGAGCTTCAGCTTTAGCATCTGACCTTCCAGGGAACAGTCTGGGTTGATTTCCCTTAGGACTGACTGATTGGATGTTCTTGCAGTCCAAGGGACTCCCAAGATTCTTCTCCAGCACGACAGCTCAAAAGCATCTATTCATCTGCGCTCGGCCTTCCTTATGGTCCAGCTCTCACAGTCATACATTACTACTGGGAATACCATTGCTTTGACTATATGAACTTTTGTTGGCAGGGTGATGTCTCTACTTTTTATTATACTGCCCATGCTCGTCATAGCTGTCCTCCCAAGGAGCAAATGTCTTTTAATTTCATGGCTACAGTCACCATCTGCAGTGATCTTGGACCCCAGAAATGTGAAGTCTGTCACTACTTTCATATATTCCCCTTCTATTTGCCAAGGTGTGATGGGACCAGATGCCATGATCTTAGTTTTTTTGATGTTGAGTTTCAAGCCTACTTTTGTGCTCTCCTCTTTCACCCTCAACAAGAGGTTCTTTAGGTCCTCCTCACTTTCTGTCATTAGAGCGGTGTCATCTGCATATCTGAGGTTGTTGATGTTTCCCCCAGCAATCTTAATTCTGGCTTGTGCTTCATTCAGGCCAGCATTCCGTATGATGTACTCTGCATATAAATTAAATAAGCAGGGTGACAATATACATCCTTGCCGAACTCCTTTCCCTATTCTAAACCAATCAGTTGTTCCATATCCCATTCTGACCGTTGCTTCTTGACCCTTATACAGGTTTCTCAGGAGACATGTGAGGTGGGCTGGTACGCCCATCTCTTTAGGGACTTGCCACAATTTGTTGTGATCCACACAATCAAAGGCTTTAGCATAGTCAATGAAATAGAAATAGCCGTTTTTCTGATATTCCCATGCTTTCTCCATAATCCAGTGAATGTTGTCAGTTTGATCTCTAGTTCCTCTACCTCTCCAAAACCCAGCTTGAACTTCTGGTAGTTCCTGATCGACATACCGCTGAAGCTTGTAGGATCTGTGTAACCTGGTACACAGAGGCTAATCTGAAGGAGGCAGTATTTGTTGATGGGAGAGTACATGATGGGAACAAAAAGAAGAGGCATGCTGATAAGCAGGGCTTTTTTTGTAGCAGGAACTCCTTTGCATATTAGGCCGCACACCCCTGCTGTAACCAATCCTTCTGGAGTTTACAGTTGGCCCTGTAAGCTCTTTGAGGATTGGCTGCATCAGGGGTGTGTGGCCTAATATGCAAAGGAGTTCCTGCCACAAAAAAAGCCCTGCCAATAAGCATAGTGGGCCCCAATCTGTATTAAACCACCTCATCAGCATCATAACTCAGTTGGATATTTCCAGCTGATCTGGGCCACGTCTGTATTGCATGGAGGCATTTTTATGATCAGGGTTCTAATAGTTCCACATTAATGTTTGTCAGTGCTGTCTGCTCCATACATTAACTCAATCTCACATTACAGTAAAGTCTGTTTTGCGGGATGCTTAACTGCCATGTAGAATGGAGTGATGTAATTCTCCTCTTTTGCTTGTTCTCCCCTTCCCTGCCATCCCACCCGCTGAGACTTTTGGAAGTAGGAAATAATAAACCTCAAAAGTGATTTTGTAGATGTGCAGTTTAGTCATTATGGGGCATTACTTGCTCTGAGTGCATTTATGTGCTTTTATCCACTTTTGCCTGCTTTTCTTTCAAGAAGATCAGTGAATGGTATCTTTCAAAAAAACCTGTCCCGCTTCCAAGACCCCTATGCCTCACTCTTTCTCAGCATGCTTTTCTTCACCACTTTTTCCCACCGTGCTGAAAGTAAAGGAAGTTGATGAGATCGTACCATTAACCATACTATGCATGACTGCTCCGCAGGAACTTTATGATGTAGCAAAGGACAGAGCAGAACTTGCATGCACTGAAAGTACTTTGGTGAGATGCATCCTGTTCCTGTAAATGTGGGTGTATGTACCAGAAACTTGTTCATGAGAGTAAGTCTGGGAGATGGTTTCCAGCCTTTACAAGGAAGGACAAAATGAGTATCTGGAACGTATCCTCCCAGGATACTTGTGAAAGAAGACGGAGGAACAGAAGGAATGCGATTCCCCCCACACCCCCCAGCTTTTATTTTGAAAGACATGGTGTCTCACCATACTGCTCTTCTCAGATGAATAAATTACTAACAATCATAGACTGTGTGTGGTTAAGAATCTGCTTCTCAGGAAAGAAAGAATGCTAGGGAAGTCTAAAAGCAAAGCAATAACAATTTTATCATAAATGGAATTAGCATCTGTTCGTAATTCTTGTTCCGACCCTTTCCCCCATACTAAACAATTATGGAAAATCTTCTGGTTTCCATACTGTCCCATACAGACACACTGGATCCAATTTCATCTCTCAGCATCTGCATGATCAAGGACCATCCAAAGTTTTTCCAGTCCATTGAGCACTGCATCAGACGATGTGGTTAACCTCTTTCATATGTGGTTTGTTGTCTCTCTTCTGCACATATTCCTTGGTGATGCAGAGTTTTGTCTCTAGAGGTTAGGGAAACACAAAAACCAATACTTCAAGTACATCCCCCCCACCCCCGGCATCCTAGAAATGCTCAAAATATTCAAATTAGATTTTATTTCCTGTTTAATTTTACCAGCCTAACACAGTGGCTTTCTAGGGAGAACCAGGGCTTTTACTGTAGAAAAAGCCCTACAGGAACTCATTTACATATTAGACCACACCCCCTGATGTCACCATTGTTTTGCAAAGGGCTTTTTTTGTAAAGAAAGCCCAGCAGGAGCTTATTTGCATATTAGGCCACACCCCCTGATACCAAGCCAGCTGGAACTGCGTTCCTGCTCAAAAAAAGCCCTGGGGAAAACCATCAACCTTTTTAAATTTCAGTTGGTTCCATTGATACTACCATTCCTGCAAATCACCAGTTGCTTACCATCAATCTTCATATTTAATCTGAAGTGGGTTCTGAATACTACACTGCAACTCTTAATGTTTCATATGAATTGCTTTTTCGGTTGCAAATATGAAGACAGTTGAACATAAGATAATCAGACATGATATAGCAGATAAAGGGATGAATCATACCAAAACAAAGTGTCCTTTTAACCACCAAAAATGCCACACTTAGGATCAAGGGGCCCGCATGAACAAAAGTCTTATGTACAGGGGCTATGGTAGGGAGGGGAATTCGGCAGGAGTGCTTGAAAAAGCTGGCTTGATTCAAAGCCATTTGTCCTCCAGCGCTGTATAATATTGTGAAAATATAGCTACTATGAGAATACATAACACTTGCTCCTGTAAAGATATCTTAAAATAAGATGAGCACCCCACATGCTTTTTTAAAAAGTGTTGTCAGCAAGTCTAACGATTGTTTCTTCCCCCTGATTGGCATACATTCAGTTTGTGTCTGAAAAGATGCCTACATCTGTAAGCAACTTGCTGAAGCTTGAAGCAGGACTGAGGAGGAGGTCTGCTGCTGTGGGTTTTGAGAGATGAAAGTGCCTAGGATGCAAGGGATATTTATGGATTTCAGTCTCCAAAGCTTAAAAAATGACATTTACATCTATATGATGTTGAGTAGAAGGGGGGAGGGAGGAAGGAAGGCGATATATCCAATTCAGCCAATTTCATTGAACTGCAAGTAATGTCCATTCATTTGAACAAGTGGAGAGCGCCATGTGCAATAGCAACCAGGTCTACATTTTAATCATTGAGCATCATTGAGCAATGTAGCGAGTGCTTAGACATTAAAAATGATAAACAATAGCTTGCTGCAAGGAGGAATAATGTTAGGCAGCAGCAAAGTGCCATGTACAGATAACAAGCCAGCCAGGCTTTGAATGGGAATGATGCACACCGATGCTGAGGGGGGAAAAAACTTGCTACTTGGCTTTTTGAGAATTCTACTCTTGTGAAAATTAAACATCCACTTGTATGAAGAAATGTTGTTTATATACAATACTGCCTTTGGGAAATGCACAATATCCACAGAAATTATAGGTAAAGTTCATACATCCTTGGGGATAATGGAGCAACCAAGGGTTGTTTGTGGTATGTGGCTGACAGGAATGCAAACACCCTCTGGGTTGGATCCAGCTAGCTTTATCACCTACTCAGTTGTCCTTCTTACTCATTCCACATGGCTTTTGTACACACAAGTCTCATGATCTCCCAGCATAACACATTAAACAAAGGGAAGCCCACACGGCCCGTAGCCAGAAAATTCCGGTTGAGGGGGCCACGGAAAAATGTTTTTGAATGAAGGGCCCCCTCTGATGGCCTCCACTCTCTCCACCACCACTTTTCTCCCTGCAGCTCTGGTGGCCCTGCCCCCCTCTGTGCGGCACCTCCCCCTCCCTCCCTCCCACTCACCCATCCACTCACCCACCGGCTGAAACTGTAAAGAGCGGGCTCCTGGGACTCTTGCAAGGTGTCCCCTCCTGCCGATCATGTGATCGGTTGGAAAAGCCACTCCAAATCTGGCAGTATCTACGCTGGCTTTCCAGTGCAATTAGCAAGTTCAGTACTGGGGCAGCCAGTGCTGAACTTGCTTATCGCACCGGAAAGTTGCCATAGGAACCGGCAGCTTTTGCGTGGCTTTTCCCTGTGATCAGCAGGGGCAGGGAGCACCTTGCAAGAGTCCCAGGAGTCTGCTCTTTACAGTTTCACATGGTGGGTGAGTGGGTGGCTGAGTGGGAGGGAGGGGGAGGTGCCGTGTGGCGGGAGGCGGGGCTGCCAGAGCAGCGGGGGAGAAAAGTGGCGGCAAAGAGAACAGGGGCTGGGGAAAGGAGGGGTCATAAAGGTCCAAGGGAGGTTGGGTGGAGGGGCCATGCTCCCCGAGCCCCCCATGGCTATGGGCCTGAAGCCCACTTTCCTTTTCCACCAGCAGAAAAGTTGGCTGGATCCAACCTAATAGCAACCACTAGTAAAATAAGCAATACACTTTGTCTAGAGCTTTTGCAGAAAATGATTGAGGTAGCTGGTAAAGCATCTAAAACAAAATTTACATTCGTTCTCTAAAAAGAAATCACAAGGATATTCTAAGTGAGATAAGCCTGTGAGTCCCAAGCCCCGACCCAAACATGGTGTGGGCATGTGATCCTTTATTAACTTTGCAATATCCTAAGTGGACAGATGTGTAGAAATAGAAATATTGACTATAAATAAGCTCCCAATTAATAGAATGGACCACACTTCATATTTAATGATTTTAAAGTTAAAGGGAATGGACCCACCCTCAGAATGCCAACTCAAGTGAAGGAAGGAAGAACATTGACCTAAATTATATTTAAACCCCAGCACTTTTGACAAACCGTGGCTGATTCTCCACTAGCCTTTCTGCGGTCTCACACTCTTTTTTACCATGGTGCTTCTTCCCAACTTTGCACACGCTGCTGCAAAGCTGTGACTTGCCCCACCTCTTTCCCAAGTTCTTTCCACGGCTTCAAAATCTGGTTTTCAGGGAATCCTGCAGTCAAAGAGGCATGGCAAGTTGCAGCTTTTCAGCAGCATGTGCAAAATCAGCCAGAAGCACCATGGGGAAAAAAGGAACGTGAGACCATAGCAAGGCTAGAGGGGAATTGGCCTGTAAGAGGTAAATCCATCAAGTTGTCTGACAAGGGCAGCTTTTGTCTCTCAAAGGTTGGTCTCTAAGGTGCAGTTCCCTAAGGTGTTATTGGATTTGAATCTAGCTGTAAGAAGTTAACGGAAGGGAAAATGGGTAAGCAAAACAATCTGACATCACAGCATTGACCTAACTGTAGCAGTCAGGGGAAATATCCTTTAAGCAGTGATTGGCCAAAGCCTGATGAGCAAAGTTGAAGGGTGGGAAGCCAAAGTCCCACCCCACATAAACAGACAGGCAAACATTTTTCAATTCCTCACAGAACCCACTGGATGGTTCAGAAGGGAGCCAGCTGGGTAAAAGCAAGACATTTGACTCTGGTTCCAAAATGCTTTGCTTCTTATCCGTTCCCCTCCACCCTCACAACAGCAGCCTCCCCTGTGAAACTGCTCTCCAGAATTCTGTACAAAGGCAGCAGGGTTTCCAATTCTCTGTATTCTCAACCATGACATTGTTACAAATATACATATTCACAGCCATGGATATCTTCTAGTTACAGATATTAATGTTATGTTTGTTTCCAATTTATTTGAATAAGTTCTGGATGACCAGCCAGCATTCTGTTGGAAATTCAAAACAAAACAGTGCCTGTAAAACTCAAGGGATAAGCAAACAAATTTTCGCAAAAGCCAATGACAGATCATCATAAACTAAACATTCACTACCCTCTTGATTTGTGTCATCCCTCAGCAAGTAATTGTTCCAGACTGTGCCACACCCAAGCAGCCAACAGGTTTAGGCTGAGTTCTGCTACATTAGTGATTTCAACTAGATGAATTTTTCTTTTTCTTCATGCGTTTGTGAGTAATATGGTACATGACAATACTGTAATATTCACATTGGCTGAGAGAGCATAAAAGATTGATGTTTAAATAACAATTGTTTTAAACTTCAGACCAAAAATACAACACTTACGGGTGAATCTTCTATATCATTATTTTTTTCCCCCTTTGGTTCCACCTTTCCATTTGACGATTTGTGCTTCTAGAAATGAACTCAGAGAAACCAGGAAGCGTACTGCAGAAGGCACTTAACCAGCACACTGTATTTCAGCCCCCGCTGAGCTGAACTCGACAGGAGTTGGTTTTAATGCAGAGTTAGCGGACAGGCTGATGAGATTGCCCACAGAGTGGGCTGTGTGCACTTTAAATACCAGGGGCTAGTCCTGACTGGCACGTTAAAAGATAATAGAATGGCCACCGTTGCTGCCTGAAAGGAAGAGCCTTGCCCTTTGCTAATGCCTCAGGTGGGGTAAGCCCCTGCTAAGCACCTTGAGATGGACTTCTGCACTAGGTCTGCCAGGCTTAATGCTGTCCCTTAACTGAACTGCCTCCTAGAATCACACATTACTGCTTTTTTCCCCCTAGGGATGAATAAACATTACCTCCTAAGCCTCCCACCCTTTTTGAATAGCAATGTGGAGCTTGGCAGAATTTGGGGAGTCCCTTTTCACATTGTCCTAGAAGAAAGGCCTCTTTTTGTTTGCCTGCTTCACAGGCAAGAACTGTGTAAATCTGCTGATAAAAGTCTAAAGTACCCAAGGATGAAGTTCAGTTATCCCTAGGGTTGCCAGGTTTGCACTGGAAATCCCTGTGTGTGTGTGTGTGTGTGTGTTTAATTAAACCAAATTTTATTAAAAATCTATTTGGTGGTAACATTCAGAACAATAAAATACAGTACTGGGTTATACAATTAAATCAAGAAATTAGAATTGTCGAACAATAATATAATTCAAATATAACTTCAAATTTACAATTGTAATAACTGGGTGTGCTTTTGTGTCAGAGACTGGGAATATCACAGCTGCTGTGACATCACTTCCTGTTGTGCTCAGGCACTGTAAAACTCTAGCCCCTCCAGAATTTTTTATAAAATATAAATGCCACTGAGATTAGGGGAATTCCGACAGTATTAAGGATGCTGTAATGTCACTTCTGGGTCTCAAACCAGAAATGATGGCATAATGCTAGTTCTGACATTCCCCCAATTTTTCAGCTCACTGCTTAACTGAGCAAGTCTGGGAGTCAAACTATGGTGGTGTGAGGTTGCCCACAGTTTCAGGCAACCAGGTAAACCTAATTATCCCAGTCCAACTGCTTGTGACTGACTGGATCCAGGGGGTGATGAGAGGAATCCTTGGGGTGGGGCAGCTTCACTGCCCAACTATATATATTGACTGATGGGAGAAATAATCAGGAGTCTTGGCATATCTTAGCACAGTGAAGCATGATAATTTTGTGCAAATCAGTTAATAAAGTCCTCCTTGAGTCTTATGCCTTCATTCCTGAGCAATGTAAAGATTAGAAGATTCTAGGGCATAGCTTAGAGTCTGGATGGGCACAAACCAGCTGACAAACAAAAGTTCATCATAAATTTTGTCTGGTTTGTGGTTTGCCAAGCAATGGTCTGAAGAAATGCCACAAACTTCCACAAATTTTGATGTGCTTCATGAAGGACCGTCTCTCCCCACACGTTCCCCAGAGAGTACTGAGATCGGGAATTCGAAATCTCCTAGTTATCCCCGGGCCAAAAGAAGCCCGCTTAAAATCCACCAGGGACCGGGCCTTTTCTGTCATGGCCCCCTCCTGGTGGAACCAGCTGCCGGAAGAGGTGAGGGCCCTGTGGGACCTTGCCCAGTTCCGCAGGACCTGTAAGACAACCCTCTTCCGGCTGGCCTATGACTAGCTGGTACAAGAAACAAGAAATCCGGTGTAGTTATAATAGAGGTTGCTGTCCCTAATGTCTTAAATATTTAAATGGTTTAAATGGTTTAAATGTTTTAAAATTTTAAATGTATTAATTATTTTAACTGTTTTATGCTTAAACTGTATTTATGTGGAACTTTGTGCTGTGAGCCGCCCTGAGCCACTTGTTGGGAAGGGCGGGATAGAAATTATAAAATAAATAAATAAATAAAAAATAGTCGTTCTTGAAGAGCAGAAAGCAGAGGTGTACCCTTGCTTTCTGCTCTTCATGAAAAACAGCTGTTGTTTTTCTTTAAAAAATGGTGGAACAGAATCTAAAAACTAAATGATGCTTGAGAAACAACCATCCTGGGATTTTCTCTGTGGTTGTGGCATTGACCTTCCCGATAAAAGCAAGTTGGCAGCACGATGTTGCAGGGTCCTACCCTCAATTCTCAACTCCGTTTTGCTCTCGCCTCTTCAAAAGCCTTTTATCAATGCCTGCTGAAAACATTCTGCTAACCTTGCCGATGCTGGTGATAAACAGCAACTTTAATGTGTTGGATGGGATTCTCCAGAGGACAGTTCAACACTTCTGCAGCCAACAAAGGAGCACTGAGTAAACAATCAAGTTTCCGGGTCCTCATTAGCCTGGTCCTGATTCCAAGTAGTTGTTCCATAATCATGTTCCAATGACCCCTTCCGGCAGACGTGGCCAACTCAAATTTACAAGGCCTTCAAGGGGGATTAGCCATTGACATTCTGAATAGAACAGACAGCAGCAGCAGGGAGGGGGGGACTCAATTTGTTGCTTTACATCAGATCATTTGCTATGAGGAGATCTGACTTGCCAGTAAATAAATGTGTCTTGGGAATTTTACAGCCGAGAGGTGAGTCCCAACAGAAATATTATTTTCTTTCAATTAGTGTAACTGGGCACCATTTGTATCATCCCAAGGAATACAAAGAAATAAGACTTTGACAGAAAACCAAAGTGGGAGCTTTTCCCTTCTCCAGAATGTAGAGCAATCATTTGAAAGCAGCCGCCAACAACTCTGTTATGATGTCCCTTGGCTGGTGATCTTGGACAGCTTATGTTCCTTTTTTAAAAAATCCCTTTTTTGTCTCTAGAAAATAGCTGGCTTGCCTGGTGAGTTTCCAGCCTACTGTTTATCTGACAGATTAAATACTCGCTTACTGTTAGCACACTCATTAGCTTTACATTGAGTTTGGGACTGGGTGATTTGTAAGGCCCACGTTTTGCATGGAGCTGTCAAAGATGGGACGTCACATCAATGGAATAAGAGGGGAGGGAAAGGCTCTAGAATTTTTTTTTTTAAGTGATTCTTCAACTGGAAATTTAAACACATGCAATACTACAGTTTGGGATAAAAATAGTGATAAAATGGAGGAAAGGTTCAATAAGTAAAATTACTGGGTGAAGTTACAGAAAACCACAAATATTGAGAGCCGGTTTGTGTAGTGTAGGGTTGCCAAGTCCAATTCAAGAAATATCTGGGGACTTTGGGGGTGGAGCCAGGAGACTTTGGAGGTGGGGCCAGGAGACATGGGGGTGGTGCCAGGAGCAAGGGTGTGACAAGCATAATTGAACTCCAAGGGAGTTCTGGCCATCATATTTAAAGAGACAGCACACCTTTTAAAATGCCTTCTTTCCATAGAAAATAATGGATAGGGGCACCTTCTTTTGGGGCTCATAGAATTGGACCCCCTGGTCCAATCCTTTTGAAACTTGGGAGGTATTTTGGGGAGAGGGACTAGATGCTATACTGAAAATTTGGCACCTCTACCTCAAAAAACAGCCCCCCCCCCAGAGCCCTCAATACCCGCAGATCAATTCCCCATCATTCCCTATGGGAATTGTTCATGGAAGTGCATGATGGCTGTGGGGGTGGGGCTTCCCCCACCTGCCAGCTGGCTGGGGGAGGGGGGAAGCCTGTAAAACCAGGAGATCCCCCGCTGGGACCTGGGAGTTGGGAAGCCTAGTGTAGTGGTTAAGTGTGCAGACTCTTATCTGGAAGAACCAGGTTTGATTCCCCACTCCTCCACTTGCACCTGCTGGGATGGCCTTGGGTCAGCCGTGGCTCTTGTAGAGCTGTCTCTCAGCCCCACCTACCTCACAGGGTGTCTGTTGTGGTGGAGGAAGGTAAAGAAGATTGTAAGCCACTCTGAGACTCTGAAATTCAAAGTGAAGGACAGGGTGTAAATACAATATCATCATCATCTTCTTCTTCTTTGTCTTCTTCATCTTCTTCTTCTTTCAGAAAGGAAACAAGAACTCCAGGAACTATTGCTCAGAACCTCATTAAGTTGAGGAAGGCGAAACTCTGAAATCCAGTGCAAGGAGGAAACATCAGGGAATGCCCATGTCCTTGGCTTCTATTTCCTGTTTGTTGGCCCTCCAAGGCAACTGGTAGGCCACTATGTGAAACAGGATGCTGGAGTGCATAGACTGATCCAACTGGGCTCTTACTATGCACTTAGATTACTATGGATTTAATGTGATGTTCAATTCAATTCAATTGATGTCCTAGTGATGTTCAATTCAATTCAATTCAATTTGCTTTATTATGGTCCATGACCAAATACACAGTACAATGCAGACCAACAACATCCCCAGAAAAATTGAAAAAATCTAGAGGGACCTAAAAAGGTAAAACATATGATATGAAAAATACAGATAAAAAATTAAAAGATTATACAGCTCCAGTAAAATATTAACTAAAATACACTGATTAACATTTGTTTCAGTTTCAATAGCATTTATGGTATTATACAGAGTACTCAGGGATTAGGATAAAGTAAAATACAAGCTTGGGAATATTCAAAAATAATTAAAAAACAGACAGTTTCAAGACCCCTTCGTTACATAATCCTCATGAATTCTCCTAGCTGCTGCCAAGAATTTGCACAATTAGATGTTAATTGGGGGTTAGAATCTGATAACAGCATATTTCTGATTTTATAATCAGAGAACCCCAGACATCCCTCAAACAAAGAACAGATGTACCTGGCGCGTATGCCTAGGTAAAGGCCACACCCAAGCAACACATGATCAATCGTTTCCACTTTATCTGCACCGCAAGGGCAGACCCGCTCAGCCATAGGCACCTTTTTAAAGCGGCCCTCGACGACTGCTGAAGGAAAGATATTGCAATGGGCCATAGAAAAAGCCCTTTTGTGGGATGGTATTGCTAGATTTGAGAGATAGGAGGCTGGAGCTAGCACATATCTCCTTTGGGGAGGAGCTAAATAATCTGAGACCCTGGCAATATCATTCTGTCTCTGAATGTCTTGTAATCTCTGTTTGACTATGTCCCTGGCTTGGTTCAGGGCCATTATCTGGAGAGATTCAGGTGAAAAGCCGAGCATAGACAATTTCTGATGAATGGCTCTAACCCAAGAGGAACAATAGCTATCCTTTAAAATGTATGTATGTTGTGATATAGAGGTGACCATCATCCAGGAGCCAAGGAGAGGGTCCCGTCCACCAACATGATGCTACAGGCTATTGGTGATCAAGAAATAGCAATGGACTGATCAGAATACTGCAAATGCAATTGCATAAGCAGGTGATGCTCTCAGGCATCTTGCTGCCTGACTCTTGCTGCACATATATATGTTCTCCCCTATCCCATGGTTCTACAAGCTGCTGCTACTGAAATCTTCTTATGTTGTCAATTGTAAAATAGCTACATGTTATGTCCATCCAAACTGATAAAGCTTTATTTTTCATACAGTCTGGGAGAGTTTTCGAGACATCTTTTTAAAAATTGGCTATAAGTCTAGTGTCTTACCCATTGTCCATAATTTAGATTGATTAAGGTAAATTTCTGTTTGGGCAATGTCTGAGAAGGCACTTCTGTGAGTGAATTATTTTATGAAGGGAATAGGCTGTGGCTATATGCCTACATGCCATGTGGTTATATGCCACAGAGGGGGAATTAATAGCTTGAGAGCCCCTCCCCCAGCAAGATTTGTATCCTTCCTTTCTGCCTTTACAAGGTCCACCAGGCAGCTACTGATTTGCAACATCCATGAAAAAATCACATTTTAAAACAATTACAATCAACCCTCCCCTCCAACCTTCCCTTCCCGTTAGGGGAGGGTGGGATATAAATCTGATAAAATGAAATAAATAAAAATAAAAAACCCACATCATTTAATAAAAGAGGTAAAATGCATACAAAACATTTTAAAAAACCAATTAAAACATTGGTTAAAACATTGAGAGATTGCCTAATGAAACAAAGAAGTCTTTACCTGATGGCAGAAGACAACAATAGAAGGGGACAGATAAACAGGTCATAACGAAGCAGGTGGTGCTTTGCAAGTCAAGAACAGCACCCTGCCCAAACAAACTATCTGTCTGTCAGTCCGTCTGTCCATCTATCTATAATCTATCAACTATCTTTCTCTCCATCTATCTCCTTAGACTCAAGGTGGATAAAAAAGCAACAAATTGCAAACTCTGTCAAGAAGATAAAAAAAGAAAACACAATATAAAAAACCTCCACAAGATTCAAACCACAGCCAGATCTGCCAAAACAGTTTACCCTTCACCAAATATCCTCTGAAATAAAACTGTTTTACATGCCTTCCTGAATACAGAAGGACCCTCTGCACCTATCCTGAGTTCCATTCCAAAGAAGTGGACCTACCACAGAAAATATTTGTGTCCTATTACCAGACAAACAGTCTGACTCCTAAGCAAGGTCACCATGAGAATATGGCTGTCTGAACAAGGTAGCACATGGGTGTATACTGTGATACATGGTTTGATAAGAATGAGGGCCTTAGGCTATGAGAGGGCTTAAAGGTAATAAACAGTACTTTGGATTAGGCTTGGAAGCAAATAGGTAAACTGTGCAATAGATGCTGCACTGGAATTATATGTTGAGTGGTTGACCTCAGGCAGGAGTCCAATTGAAGCTACTGAGATGTCTTCAAAAGCAGGGCCATGTCCAGTAACATGCACAATTTAGTAATGTATAATGTTGAGAATCTTTGGGAGGGGTGAATTAATCCCCAACCCAGGGAAAAACAGTGTTGGTATAGAAAATAAGCTACTAACATATGCACCTTTTACAGGTTTTTCCCATTAGTCCTCAAACATCTTGACTCGGGATGTTCTTCTGAATTTACTTCCCTTTCCAGTAATGTAGTCCACAAATGAAGGTCACAACTCATGGAGCTATCATGTGAGCCCCATTGATAAGAACATATGCAGTGTACATGCCAAGGCTCTGTTCCTGTAATTGCGTTCTTAATCACAGGGATGGAGGTTAGAAGTATATGACTTGCATGAGCATAGGGGCTGTGCCTGTGCTCAATCACATGCACTCAAGAAGAACTGACCTTCAGTCTGGGCCAGAACACTTGGGCTTATTTCTCATCTATGCATATAGACCTGGCCACAAATAAGTCATATGTACAGGGTACAGACCATGTGTTAAGGTTTTTGTTTCCAAGCAGTATGCACAGTTGGAGTACCAACCCAAGCTACGAAGAAAGCACTCCAAGTACAACTGGAATTGAAGCCGCAGTCTCTAAGACACAGTGAAGCTCTGTCAGAATAGGCAAAGTCCCATCAATGGGAGCAACTGAACCATCCACCATCCTCATCTGTACTGGGTTTCAGTTTTTTTCAGCCTCATTCCATAACTGATTTCAAGCACTCATTCAAGGGTGTTAATACCACATCAGTAGCCAAAGAAAAAAAGAAAATAAGTTGGGTGTCATCACAAGTTGACAATACTGCACTGCAAATCTCCAGAAGACTTCATTCAGAAATTTCATGTAGGCATTAAATGGGCTGAGAAATACTGATACTTGTAGATGCCCCCTAGGATAACTCATCAGAATGAGCAAAGTGCCCCCAAGCTATTGACCTCAGCTATGTGCAATCAGTTTCTTCTCAATGGAAGATAATTTTAAGCATGCATACAACACCCCACCACCACCACATACAGTGAAATCAAAAGGCTTTTAAAAATGTTGCTGGGCTTCATTAGTAATTCTTGTGTATTTGAAGTCTTCCGGATGATAACAAGATCAGGAACTTTTCTGCAACAGAAAGATAATTCCTTTAAAAAGGACAGTTTCTTGCTACAAGTCAATTATGCTCCAGAAATTAAAGCCAACCAAATAAACCATATTATTGTTTAATTACTGGTAAATGGCTTGTGTTTATTAAGTACACATCTGGTTAATAAAGCAGCATAGGATGTTCCCTGTTGCCTGTTAGCCTGATGAACAAGATAACATAATTAATTCAGCAAAGCAGAAGAAAATATCTCAGCAAGGAAAAATGCTTTTCATAAGCAATAAGAAGCCAGAATCATAAATGACAACAGGCCAGAACCTCTGCAATAATGCAAATTGGGGGTGGGGGGTATGCCCTCTCCCTGCTTCTTGCCACTGTTGTTATATCCAGATTGGCTGATAGAAAGAGGCTTTACATTTTTATCCAATTTCTGCTGTTAGAGCTCTAATTCGTAAGCTGAGAAGAGATGTTGCTTTTTCAGCTGCTTGTGAGCTAAAGACTTATCAGGATTACTACCTCCAGGATAACGTTGATAATAAATCTCCTATTCATTACCGAACAAGAAATCTAACAAAGGGATGATTCTCAAATAAGAACATGTAACATATACTAAAGATTTTTAAAAAAACAAAACCTGGAGGCTTTCTTTCCGGTTCTTTGTTATTAATTGTTCTTATGGTCGTTTTTGACGCTAAGCAGCTTTTTCTTAAGCTGGGATAAGAATGGTGTGATTTATAATGCAACCACAACAGCAATATTGAAAGTCCTCATAAGCAATTTTGTTTAGGCATGACTGGGTCTTGCCTTGATTACTGGGCACTAGAAGAGAGCTGATCATTTGGTGAGATTTTCAAATGTATCTGAGCAACCTGGATATATCCATTTCACACAATTCAAATTATCTCAGGAATGAAAGGGTTTCTCCTAGCCAAAGCTCACCCCACCCACTCCAATTTTAAAAGGCATAACATTAAAAAAAGTCTGAGAATTTTGAATAGAGACTTACTACTAGTATATGTCTCTCTGTGTTAGAGTGTGCCTTCGATGTCTGCCTATGCATCCAGCTAATTGTGCACTTAGTTCTACAGATCTTGTCTCAAATAGATGCTGTTGATTTTGCAGGTGCAAAAATATACCAAATGCAGGCTGGTAATTTAAATAGTGAACCCAACTGTGCAGATGCAAAGAAGGGTTAAATAACACACCATTCCAGGTTATTGAATAACTCAGGTTGTCTGGTCAGGTTATTAAATAAGTGTCCATGTCCTCCAGAGACAACCTACTCCAGTAAATGAGACAATTTAGTACATGGACTGGGAACAGTCATAACCTACAATGACCAAGTAGTTGCTGTGCAAGCACAAAGCTGCTCATCATGATGCTATAAACATTGACACAATTCAAGTCAGGAACTCTCCTTGCATGTAAACAAGGGAGTCTAAAGAAGGTACATTTGCCTTGTAAGTGAAGCTTTCAACACATATTGCTATACCTAAAAAGACAATTTTATTTTTTGCCCTTGCAAATTTTCCATGAAAGTATAAACTGTTCTGTGGAAGAAAGCTTCAATTGCTTTGCTAAAATGTTCAGATAGTCAGAAATGGGAATTGCCTCTGCCTGATACAATGTAGAGCTCCTGGCCCTGAGATCAGACAGTAGTGACCTCAATAGCCCAGTAGTCTGATTCAGTTTAAGCAGTGCCGAATGAAACTCTGTAGAGGCCTCTAGGCAGTCAAAATCTCCAAGGCCCCCTAGCAAATTATCTCAGAGTCAGAATGCCCACCCTGCTGCCCACTGCCCTGTTGCAGCCTCCAACCATCTTCTCAAAAGCCCCTTTGACAAAGCTGCGAGAGAGAGGCAGAGAGAGGCAAACTTGGCAATGATGCCAGCAGCAGCCACACCAAGCAAGCTGGGCAAAGAGCACCTCAGTTGCTGGCTGCGCATGCAGTCTGGGAGGGCTGCAAGCAGGGGGGAGAATTGGGGGGTGGGGTGGAAACATCCCAGGCCCCTAAAAGTGTGGGGGCCCATAGGCCTGTGCCTACTTCACCCAATTGTTAATCTGGCTCTGAGTTTAAGACAGTTTCATGTATGTGTTTATTATTTGATGGTTAATGTAACTGTTCTGACGATGTGACAACCCTTATTAAATTCTACAATGCCTTCCTGTTAATTCCTGGGGACAATGCAAATTCCTTATCTTCAGATCCCTCCATGTCCTTGGATCTCACTTGTGGTGAAACACCATTTTTACCCCACATACATCTACAGCTTGAGAAAGAGAAATATTTAATTCGTACTTCTGCTAAAGCTCCAAAGGTGGCCTAAAATATATTTGCAAGACAGGTCAACTTGCTCTACACAGTGCTGCCCTTGACTCTGCTCCGGAAGCTTCAACAGGTATAAAATTCAACAACTGGGTTGTCTGTGTGGGTGCACATGCAGCTGGTGTTGCACCAGGTGCATTGGTTGCCAGTTGGGTACCAAATCAGGTTCAAGGTTCTGGTATTAACATTCAAAGCCCTGTGATTTGGGACTGTCATATCTGCAGGGCTGACTCCCACCATATATTCCCCTGTAAGCTCTCCCCATACATTCCCCATATACTTCTCTGAACAGCATCTTCTTTTGGTCCCTGGCTCCAAAGACATCTGCTTAGCCTCAACCAGGGTCAGGGCCTTTTTGGTTATGGCTCTGGCGGAACTCCTTACTGAGTGAGATCAAGGCCCTGCAGGATCTATTACAGTTCCACAGGGCCTGCAAGATATAGTTGTTCTGCCAGGCCTTTGGGTGAGGCGGCAAGTGTCCAGTTATATCAGCCTCCCCTACTCCACCCATCCCTTCCATTTCATCTTAATGGAGTTTAGCACCCCAAATCAACTGTTCCATCTGGGCATACATGTAGCATCTTCTGGGAGCTTCAGTAGCACTTTTGCCATCTTAAGGTTATACCATTGGGGTTTTAAAAACTGGATTATTGTTAGGCTGTTTTTATAATGTTTTATTATGTTTGAATTTTGCTGTCAACTTTGAATCTGCTTAAGGGGAAGGGCGGGTTAGAAATAGAATGAATAAAATAGTTTATCATGCAGGTGGGAATATGCATACAATACCTGCTTCAACATGTATATGGCCTTATTTGTACTGGGATGACTATGTAAAAAAATAAATAAATAGAAAACAACATCCACCAACTTTGCAAATCGGGTTTTATAACATTGTCATCAGCTGTGCAGAAATGAACTCTTGTGTCCAAACATTTTGTTTTCACATATAATGAAGGAATTAGATATACATACATCCCCAGACACAGTAGGCAAACAGCTCATAGTTATACCTTTCTAAGGCCATTGATTTCAGTGGCCTTAGAAGGTTCTAACTCTGCTTAAGATTGTACTGTAAATTTTGGTGTTTTCAGTACTGAAGCTATACCTCTTTTCATAACACCGGCATGCCAATACAGTCCTGCTCAAATGCTTTTGATCCCAATCAGCAACAAATGGTGCTCCAGAAGATCATCTCTTATTTTCTTTCCCCAGATTTTCAGCTTCTAATCTTATGTGGTTCTAAACCTGATAAAAGGAAGGTGGAGCCCTCTCTGCTAATAAGCAAGTCTCTGCACCTAGGCTTGACATGAAAATCAAAGAGCTCCTTGCGCTATACTTCCCTGATCAATAGAATCCTTACCAAAAATAGTAATCCTCCCAAAGTGTTTGGAAAGAGCAATGCATACAACTATTTGCTGGATGATTCTTGCTTTAGAGGAACAACTGGTTTCATAGCTCCCTATTAAAAGGCGGCAGGCTATACGGGTTGCGGGGGGGGGGGGGGAGACTGTGAGCTGGTTGTACAAATGAAACCAACCTTGAGATGTCCAGATAGTAAATGGGAAATTAGCAACCTTATACAGTGTAGTTTTGCAAGTAGCTGCTAGGAGGCCATGTCAACCTGGCAAGAGATAAGAACATAAGAGAAGCCATGTTGGATTAATGGCCCATCCAGCCCAACTCACAGTGACCAAACAAACAGGTACCATCAGGAGGTCCATCAGCAGGGCCAGAACTCCAGAAGCCCTCCCACTGTTGTCCCCCAAGCACCAAGAATACAGAGCATCATTGCCCAGACATAGTGTTCCATCTATACTTCGTGACTAATAGTCACTCATAGGTCGTTTTCGCACTCACCTCCAGCCGGCGCGACCCCCCTCTACACCGCGCAGGATCTGCGCGGATTTCGCACTAAATGCCGCGGAGCAGCCTTTTGCGCCGGAAACTCCCGTCGCAAAAGCCGCGTAAACGCCAAACTGCTTTTTGGCGATTTACGTTTGAGCGGCTTTGCGCCGGGAGTTTCCGGCGCAAAAGGCTGCTCCGTGGCATTTAGTGCGAAATCCGCGCAGATCCTGCGCGGTGAAGAGGGGGGTCGCGCCGGCTGGAGGTGAGTGCGAAAACGACCATAGACTTTTGCTCCATATGTTTATCCAATCTCCTCTTGAAGCTGTCTATGCTTGTAGCCACCACCATTTTTTGCAGCAGTGAATTCCACCTGTTAATTACTCTTTGGGTGAAGAAGTATTTCCTTTTATTTGTTCTAAATTTACAGCTTGTTAATTTCACTGAATGCCCACAAGTTCTTGTATTGTGAGTAAGGGAGAAAAAAAATGCTTCTTTCTGTACCTTCTCTATCCCATGCATTGTTTTGTAAACCTCTATGAAGGACGTAGAAGCAAGGACCTATGAGAGCCTCAGGGGTTTTAACATTGAATAAAAATGGTTTCTGGGGATATGCTAGTTGCTAGATATGCACATGACATGCTTTTAAAAGTATCTTTGGATATGCAATGTCTTGCAACACCTTGCACAGCTCTAAGCCAAGAGATCAACGAAGCCTCCCCCTACCTCTGCAATGAGTCTAGAGAAGTCCCTTGGGTGCACTGTTCAAATTGACAAGGCTTTTAATTCTCCTTGGTTTTATGTCCAAAGTTCAGGGGTGCTTTATTGTGGTGCTGTCCTCACTCAAGCTTGTCAGCCTCATCATTATTGTAATGCTTAGATTTTTGTGAAAGGATGAAAATAGTAGTGGTGAAACTGACCAGCTTGAATTGGAAGGGCCTGTTTCATTATACAGATGTAATTGATAAGGCTTTAAACTCCTTGTCAGTTTCCCCACTCTAGCTCTCTTCCAGTGCATCAATTTCCTCATGTTTTAAAAAAACAGCCATTGCATAGGAACTAAATAGTCACATTTATTATTAAATTGCCAAAGACTGTTAACTGGACCAACAACCATAAGCAATGGAGTGATAAAAACAATTCTTTTCAGGATGGAACAGAAGAGAAAGACTCATAGAGGAGAGAGAGAAAGAAAGAGAAGAAAGCCAGTTTGGTGTATTGATTAAAGGTGCAGACTCTTATCTGAGATAACTGGGTTTGATTTCCCACTCCTCCACATGCACTTGCTGGAGTGACCCTGGGCCAGTCACAACTCTCTCAGAGCTGTTCAGCTACAGAGCAGTTCTTGGAGAGCTCTTTCAGCTCCACCTCCCTCAGGGTGTCTATTGTGGGGAGGGGAAGGGAAAGGAGATTGTAAGTTTCTATGCAATTCCCTCGGGTAGTGCTGAGTGGGGTATAAACCCAATCTCTTCTCTTCTTCATCATCTATAGGCATGTCTAGTAGTTATCCCCAAGCTCTGTAGATAGATACAACATGGAGTTTATGTTCGTGTCCAACATCTTGGAGTGGAACATGGCAGAACTTATACAGAAATAGAAGGACACGTTATGCACGTTTCTAGGGGGAAACATGTATCTCATAGTTGTAAGGTTGCAAATATACTGAGAAAGGTGGAAACACAATTTAATAGGGAGAAGTGTTCCCTCCTCCTGTTTTCTGGACATATCAAAATTCACTGTGCTATTAAATCAATGCTCCATTTTCTTCTTTTTGTTCTCCAAGTACCATCAGCCCTATTAGTGAACCCTTGGGCATGGATGATACAATTCGCATTTTCAATTCGCTTGCCTTACTCATCGTCTTGCCCTTGTTCTCTCTTTTGCTCGCCAAAGGGATTTTGGTACAGCTTCAAATTATTTATAGGGAGTCTCAGTTTCTTAGAACTGACTTATACCTTTATATCTCTCTAGCTCAAGGGCTTCCCTGGGTCAAAGTCACTCCAGAGAATACGATTCCCCTCGTCGAGATAGCGATAGTATAAGGGAACACTTCTTTCTTTAGCTAATGGCTTTAGGGAAGAAGCTAAAAGATTGAAGCGAATGTTGAAAACCGAGTGCTGCTGTGGCTTTGCAGATCTGGTTTTATAACATTGTTTGGTGACATGTTTGTAATGATCTCTTGCAGTAATTTTATGGAAGGGAAAGGATCTTTTTAAAAAAGTTGTTGAAGTAGAACAGGTTATATTTACATTTATTTATATTTTTTAAAAAATCATGCACATGTCTATAGTCATTCTTTTCTATGGGGGTTCAGTGAATTGTGACAAGCATTTTATTATCTTTTACACAAGGTCTGCATAACTTGAGACTCACAAAGCATAATATGGCAAAAGGTCCCTTTACCATGGCTTTCGAAGGCACTTGCCCTCCTGTCCCCATTTTCTGCAATCCAGAAACAGGAATTTTCTTACCACTTTCAAGTTGGGGGCTACAAGTTGTATAGGATCATCAGAGGCTGTTGAGGATCCTCAGAGCATTCTGTATCATTGCTGCCAACTTTCCCTGAAAACTGGTGCAGGGCGGGGAAGGAAAAACAAGCAGAGATAGAAATGCTAATTTGAAGACCAGTAGAGCTTTAACGTGATTTGTTTAGATTTTAGCCTATCCTCTCAGGAGAGTTCTAGGTGAGCAAGATTCATAAAGCATGTATCGTAAAATCAATATGATAAATACCCACTTCAGTATAAAATATGACCCGCTATATACCAGGAAATTATAATCATATCATCTTAATCCATTAAAGGTTTGCCCAAACAAGAAACTTGTAGCAATGAAAAAGAGGAAGAAAATAATTGCAGGGGGAGCCACCAAGAACCTCCTCTTCAGTGTCCATGTCGTGTGGACAGCCTGTAGATTTCAAAGGGAATTCTCACCTGGGAGATGTAATTTCAAAGTATGTAGGCCAGCAATAATCTAAGCAAGTGTCAGCTGCAACACCCTGAACTGGCAAGCCCAATCTCATCAGATCTCAGAAGTTAAGCAGGGTTGACTCTGGGAAGTACTTGGATGGGAGACGAAATACCAGCAGTCAGGAGGACAGGGACAGGCTTTATTCAGCGACCTCTCTGAATATCCTCCAGGCCACCAGTAGGGGTCAGTTACCAGAAGTCACCATGACTTCCAGGTGCAGGCACACTCACGCACAGGGGTGGAATTCTAGCAGGGGCTCCTTTGCATATTAGGCTACACAGCCCTGATGTAGCCAATCCTCCAAGAGCTTGCAAAAGAAAAGCCTTGTAAGCTCTTGGAGGATTGGCTACATCAGGGCTACGTGGCCTAATATGCAAAGGAGCTTCTGCTAGAATTCCACCCCTGCTCATGCACACTAATACAAAAAAAAGTGTCAGCTGCAACTGTGGGTTAAATTGAAGCGATATGCACAGAGATGTATCAGAAACACTTTAAAACATACACTGGGCTATCTGCCATCGCATTCTTCAAGCAACTCTGGGACTTGCATGTTGATGAGGATGCTGAGAAAAAAAAAATGCAGTGATTCTCACAGACTGGAAATTCCTTAAGGGAATGCAAAAAAATATTTAATTTATTAATTTTTCAACAAAATGCCCAATTTAATTTGATCCCTTTGAGAGTTCGTCTTTCTTTTGAGGCTACTATCATTGCGTTGGATCCTAGAAACAGCCAGTGTGGTATAGCAGCTAGGGTCTCGGATGAGGATCTGGGAAACCTGGCTTCATGCCATGAGCACAGATAGCTTTAAAAGGGGATTAGACAGATTCATCAAGGAAAGGTCCATCAATGGCTAATTCACCATGGTAACTGAAGGCAGTTTTAATTATCCAGAGGCAGCAAAGCACTACATACCAGTGCTGGGAGGCAGCAACTGGTAGGGGCTCAGCTTCTGTGCCCCGTTTGCCCTCCAGGGCAACTGGTTGGCTACTTTGTGAAACAGGATGCTGGACTAGGTGGGCTTAGTGGTGTAAACCAGCAGACTCTTCATATGTTATTAAATCCAAACTTAGCCATGATTTCATCTAGAGAGCCTGTTACTGTATCTCAGACCAACCTGTCCCACAAAGTTATGAACATATGAACATATGAAGCTGCCTTATACTGAATCAGACCTTTGGTCCATCAAAGTCAGTCTTGTCTTCTCAGACTGGCAGCGGCTCTCCAGGGTCTCAAGCTGAGGTTTTCACACCTATTTGCCTGGACCCTTTTTTGGAGATGCCAGGGATTGAACCTGGGACCTTCTGCTTCCCAAGCAGATGCTCTACCACTGAGCCACCGTCCCTCCCTGGGTTATGGTGAGGATCAGGGGCCATTTTGTAGAAAAATAGGTGGTGGAGCTCATTCAGGGATTGTTATGCAGCTGCGCATACTGTTCAATGGACAAGGAGGTGGAACTCTCAGAAAGGTTCAGGAGCTGTGCTCCTGTGAGCTCCCACTGAATCTGAGGCCTGGTGAGGATAACACAGGGCATCTCAAATTCCCTCCCACTTTGTAGTTGGTTCTGCTTCCTGTCTTTCTTCTGCAAATTCCACCCATGCCCCAGAGTTTCTTCCACTGCTGGATCTACAACTCCTTGCAGTTGGTTCTATTCCTGGACTCTCTTCTGCTAAAGTCACATGATTCCCCTTCCTTCAACTGTGCAGTAGAAAAGAGCAAGAGTCCAGTAGCACTTTAAAGACTAACCAAATTCGTGGCAGGATATGAGGTTTTGTGAGTCACTACTCACTTCCTCAACAGTGCAGTCGGCTTATTTCCCAGACTTTCACGCATCCTTGCTGAATCATTGAAGCCAACTTCCGCTTTGGACTCCTGCTCCTGGACTTTTTAAAAAAAAATTCTTCTCTTGAATCACCAGCTCTATAGTTGGTTTCAGATCTGGACTTGGGAATTTCCATCCCAGACTAGCTTTCCTTTCTGCTGACACAGACCTCAATGTAAGGTTTTGCCTAGAATCTATTATAAGGCATCTTGAGTAAATGCAGAAGAAGCTGTAATGAAGAAACATGTAGCAAACACTTGTAGCATGTATACACAAGGGTACTGCCTTGCCAGACTGATATAAAATGAAACTTACAATCTAAATATAGGTTACAGGTTAATGGCCCATCACCCCTTCTGCCGAATTCTCCAGTTTAAAAGTATCTGAATTATTTCTCAGGCTGCAGTGTTACTTTCTCCAAGGTCACATTCCAACTTACAGACATCTTCCATTGATTCCTATCTTCTGTTACTAGGGAGATGAGATTAGGCTGCTGCTTCTCACAGTGGTTTACCCTCCGCAGTGATCTCCTTTGTAGCTAATAATATTCTACATCAAACCTTACATGAATACAAGGAGCATATCTAAGGGTTAATGAATACTGATATTCATGGGTTAGTACAGTTGTGGATAAATGAGTATACTTTGGATAACTGGCTCTTCATCAGCAATGACAATACTATTAGGAAAATCAGCAACCCACGAGCTTTAAATAAATCCTTGTCAGGGACTTATACCTGACACTCAGCAATCTTCTGCTCGGGACAGGTAATGTATGATTACTCTTTCTCCTTTCATATCCCCCTACACTCCCTATTTGCATTCTGATTAGGCAACACCCAAGGGCAACATTGCTAAGATGTTGTTACTGTATTTATTTTTCTTTCCTTTGCATTTCATTTTTGACCTTTGTATCTTCTTAGAGGAATAAATATTTTCTTGTTTCAGGTTCTCTCTCTCTCATCTTGAAAAAGATCCATGTAGACAATGTACTGAAATTGTCACTAATAATTACCTCCAAATACATATATGGTTCTAAGCATGTGGCAGACTTGGCAAAGGGGCCAATTTGCATAATATAACCATGTACACTACTCTGAGTTTTTGTTTGTTTGTTTTGCAAAAGGAGCAGGAAAGAATTAGTGAGTATATGTGCAAGGCAGAAGATCATGCAAGAGGAACTACCCCATCTTTCCATTCCCCCACTCAGCATCCTAAAATAGTTCTTCTGGGGTCAGAGGGCACAATATCCCTTTTGGTTTTGTACAAAAACAGCAGCAAGCTCAGCTGACTGTCTATGATTCCCCTCTTCTCTTGAAACATCCCCTACCATGCCATGTAGCATTTTTGTCATTAGGGTCCCCTGACATATGTGAACACTTTATGATGTCTACTCACACTGGTGGTGGCTTTCCAAGGTCCTTGGCTAAGGTCTTTCATATCACCAAGCACCTGATCCTTTCAGCTGGAGACTCTGGGGATTGAATCTGGTACCTTCTACATGCTAAGAAGAAGACTGCAGATTTATACCCTGCCCTTCTCTCTGAATCACAGACTCAGAGTGGCTTACAATCTTCTGTATCTTCTCCCCACACAACAGACACCCTGTGAGGTGGGTGGGGCTGAGAGGGCTCTCACAGCAGCTGCCCTTTCAAGGACAACTCTTATGAGAGCTGTGGCTAACCCAAAGCCATTCCAGCAGCAGCAAGTGGAGGAGTGGGAAATCAAACCCGGTTCTCCCAGATAAGAGTTCGTACACTTAACCACTACACCAAACTGCTAAGCAGATGCTTAATCACTAAGACATGGATCCTCCCCCTAACCCTCAGGTGAATTTGGGACTTCTGGGGCCAAGGGTGTGTGTGTGTGGAGATTAATGTCCTGTTGCTTGAGCTTCTTCTGCTCATGCATCCATTGGATTGGATCCAGCCAGCCTTTCAGCTGCTGAAAAAGGCATGAGAGGTTCCCCCACCTAAAAATGTTACATTGGATATCACGGGACCTTCATGGGAAAAAGTCATGTGGGTCAAGGAGCTATGATATAAGGAAAGGTAATGAATAGGACTGAGTGAATAAGCTGAGTGAATAAGCTGACTGAGTGAATAAGGACTGAGTGAATAAGCTGACTGGAGCCAACCCATTGTCTAACAATTTCTAAATAGCTGCTATATTAATGTGGTTCAGCTAAAACAAAAACAAAACAAAAGGGAGTATTTTGGAGCCTTAAAGACTAACAGATGTAGTGTCACCCAAAACAACATGTTCCAAAACCTGCCACTAGATCTCCAGGACATTTTGCCTTCATAAATAGCATCAACAGTAGGCTATAATTCCTATCAGGATTGTGTGCTTACACACACATACCATTTCCCTAATGTCATCCCCCACCCAGAACAACTATTGGCCCTGTTGGGTTGAAATATACAGGGGGATGTTAGCAACTCCCTGGTGTATGTGTGTGTGTGGGGTGGGTGGGTTGGTTGAGGTCTGCAAAGTGATTTGGGCTTTTTCCAGAAAAGTTCCTTCAGCAGTGTTGAAATTGATAATGGTTTTAATCCCCACCTTTGGCTTCTCCCCATGCAAGCCTCCCAGGTTCATTGTTGCTTTACTGTGGTACTATTTTACACAAACTTGCCAGTTTCATCTAGGACTAGGAGGCCTTTCATTAGGAAGGTGGAACTCATAAGGTTTCAAAACTCCTTGTAAATTTTACCCTCCTGCAGTTCTCTTCCAGTGTGTCAATTCCCTCAAAGCTTTTTTTTTTTAACAGCCACTACTCAAGAACTAGGTAATGCACAATTAGCATTGCATTTTCCAAGCCTATTAGCTGGATCAGCAAATGTTGTATGAGCAATGTAGACCAGGAATTCCACCACAATTCCAGGGCAAGTTATGGTTTCCTATGGCTGATTTTTACAAAGAATAATTGTGCCAGACATCCAGCCATAGATCTTTCAGTGCCTCACCTCGTCTTTCTCCTATATGATAGCAAAAATATTTTTTTTTCTGGTCTGAAATTGAACTCTGGTATCTCAATTCAAGCCAACACAATGCCCCCACCAAATAATATCTCATGGAAATCCTCTCCCTAAGTTCTTCTCTGGCACTTGTCCATTGCCGAGTTACCATCACAGTTTATTGCATCATACCTGTATGGTATGAGGATGCAATTTGAAGTTCTTCAGAACAGGCAATAACTCACTTGCTAACAAGTAATTGTGTACTATATTTATTGACTCATGAAAAAAGCACAGACAGCCTGTGAAAGGAGAGTGTTACTCATGAAAAATTGCTTGAAACAATGGGAGAGTCAATACATAAAATGACTGGCAGACTGACTTAGATTACAAAATGGAACTGGTTTTCTCTCTTGCAAAGGGATGCTTTGAAATGAGCCATGGAGTAACTTGTCACTACTGCGGGAAGCAAAGAAATTCAACTGCAAGACTTCTCCATGAAAGAATCTCTCTGCTGTTGCAATTCATCCACTGCACGTGGCTAATGGCACTAGAGATTTGATAACGGCCATTAACCGTTGGATCTTTCCTGATGGGGAGGTCTTGGAAGATGGTTTTCAGCTTTATCTCATGGGAGATCTCCAGCTGGGAATTGAAAGATTCTGTTCTATGAAGCCAGTAGGAGAGATCCATCAGAAGGCTTTAGAATGCAAGTCATCAATATTCTACTCTACTTTTCATTTTCAGCTGCTTCAGGGACAGCGGTGACATTCTGAGAATCAGTGCACTGTCGGGGTAAGGGATAACAAGATGAAGCTGAATTCTGGATAAGATGAAAATGATCATTAGTGGTGCCTTAAGGTTTGAAAAGAATGAGTCTTATAATGCTAGTAGAGGAAATTCTCAATACTCATTTTTTTAAAAAAGTCTCAATCCTTTGTGTGTAAAGTGTCGTCAAGTTGCAACCCTTCTTGCGATCCCAGCAAAGGCTTTCAAGGCAAGTTAGAAGGAGTGGTTTGCCATTGTCTTCCTCTGGTGGTCTTCCTTCCAAGTACCAGCCCTGCTTATCTTCCAAGGTCTGATAAGATCACGCTATACCATCCTACCTTCCGTCCCAGTCTATCTCTAAGTCTACTTGTAAATGGAAAATGAGATATATTTTGAGCATACAGTTGTATTTGCACCTAAGCAGTTTCTGTTTGTTAAGCAATCAAAGGCTGGTAGCCCCTGCTGGCTCATGTCAAGAGTTTGATTAACGTAAACCCTAACTTGGTCTAATGGAATTGTACTGGTTCAGAAACTGATTCATGCTTCTTGTAAATGTAATGGTAAATACCACCAGAGTTGCTGCCTTCTCCTTCTTCCCCATGTGGGGATTCATGCTCGTAAATGCAAACCATGAGGAAAGACAAATGGACGTATACAAATGGAAAGAGGATATCTGTATCACTGTAATTCCTCCCCAGATACTTGCAATAAAATTCCTCAAAAGTAATATACATATGCAAAAAAAAAAAGCATGCTAAATTAGAATTTGCAATTCAAAGCATGTGCTAGGGGCTAGTCATGCTTCTCAAATGCAGAGGCTGGTTGGAACTGGTGACTCATTTACAATGTGAACAATGAAAAGTTTATCCAACATTATGGCTAAAGACAGGGATGATTTAACAGCCTTGAAGAATGGAACTGCAATCTACTGGAAGGACAGGGAGTATTTCTAGATAGTGGTCACAAACTTCCCAGTGTTTGGTGGGTGGAATGCATTGCTTTTGACAGCTGTGATCAGGACTATTTTTGTAGCAAGAACTCCCTTGCATATTAAGCCACACACCTGATGTAGCCAATCCTCCTGGAGCTTATAGTAGTCTCAGTACTAAAAGCCCTGTAAGCTCTTGGAGAATTGGCTACATCAGGGGTGTGTGGCCTAATATGCAAAGGAGTTCCTGCTACAAAAAAAGCCCTGGCTATGATAGACTTGTGAGCTGAACGTGAGATCTCCTCATTTGGGTGCTGGCTGTATAAAGCAGCTGCACTACAGATCCACAGCTGTACAGTAGTTGTGGTGGCGGCATTTTATTTCCTTTTGTTCGAAGGCCTCTTTTGCACCCTTGCAGTAGGTGTAATTAAAGTGACCCAGAGGCATGGATAGTTGGATTGAGTATTAATGAAGATACTTGATTACAATTCCAACAAGGCTATGGGATGAAGATGGGCATGCACACGAAATCATGTGCTTATATGTTGATTTTTAAATCTCTGGCTGATTGACTGATTTGATCACTCTTCATTTAGAGGAGTAGATGCCAACTGGTGCCCAGTGATGACCAGTCTGTGGAAATGGGAAACTAAGACTCCCATCAGGGATGTGAATGCACATACATGTGAATGCACATACATGAAATGTTGCTAATTTCACTACACAGGACTGTAGTGAAATACTCTCCAAAGGAACTCTTCGAAGAGGTTTGAGTTGCTCACAGCCAGCCAAGCTGCTTGATGAAAAATTGGCTGTGACCATGACCAGTGATCAGAATATGATTCTAGCTGGCAGATGTTTGAACATCCATAATCCTCAATATTCCTTCTCGGTTGCAGCCCCAATACTTTGGAACACCCTTCCAGAAGCCATCAGGGTTCTGCAGGATTTATCGTAGTTCCACAGGGCTTGCAAGACTGAACTGTTTCGGATGGCATATAACATCTAATGGGAGAGGGCTGCCACCACATCTGGATCCATAGTGCTTTGATTACTAACTGCCTAGGATCTGTGAGAGAAAGAAAATATTACATGATCCGCCTGAGTAGCACCATTGTTATTTATCTGATTGTTTTATTGTTTATACCTGTGGTGCAGAGTGTTAAAGCTGCAGTACTGTAGTCCTAAGCTCTGCTCACAACTAGGGATGTGCATTCGGTTCGGCTGCAGCCGATCCCCATAGGTGCCCATTATACGGCAGCCGAATACGGCTCGCCGTATACATACGAATGGCTATTCGGAAGTATACGGCTGTCAATTCAAAAGGCGGGAAAGTAGCTTCTGCAGCCTCAAAGGAGCTGCTTGCCTACTTTCCCACCTTTAGTTGCCTTTTCCCGCCTCTCCCATAGCCTCCCTGGGATCAGGGAGTGGGGGAGGGGGAAGAGGAGCCCCAGCAGCCAATCCAAAGCATGCATTTGCAAAATGCATTGCAAATGCATGCTTTGCAGGGCTTTTTAAGGAGTCTTCCTTCCTGGCTGAACTCCTCCATTGCTGCTGTGTGTGAGAGATTGTGCTGCTGCTGGCTGGCCCTTGACTTCAGCTGCTGCCTGCTGCTCTCTCACTCAGCCTTACCAGACTTCCCTGGACTAGAGAAGTCAAGGTAAGACAGTCTTGGGGATCTTGTTTTTATTTATTGTTGGTAAAAGGACTTTTTAAGACTTAGAGTCCCTTTATTTATCCAGATTTAGGTGGTGGTGGTGGTAGGGTAGCTTATTTGGGGTTAGGGGGTTAGGGGTTTCTGCTTGGGGAGGGGGCCTGGGGTGGGGGTTTTTTGCCAATTTGCCCATATCTTAATTTAGTGAGAGGACTTTTAAAAGTGCTATGTCCTTTTACTTCTCCTGATTTGGGTGGCTTGGATTTCTTGGCGTTAGGGTGAAGGGGTTTTTTTTGGGGGGGAGGGGTTGGCAAAGTTCCTGTATTGTTAAAAGTTATTTTTTTTACTGTTTTAAAAGTATTCAGTGTTTGATTTGTTGCTGCTGTGTTGTGCTGCTGCTGTTACTCTTCTCTTTGGGTTCTTGGGGTATGTGTGTGCTGTTTGGCCTAATTTCCATTGTTTAAAAGGCCACTTTTGTCCCCCTTTTCCTGGTTCTGATTTTAGGGGGGGGGGTGTTGTTGACTGATTTGGCCTGAGCTTTCTTGTTGGTGAAAAGGCCACCTTTTTAACACTTGGCCTTTTGTGATTCTGCTGGTTTTGTTTTGTTTTTTTTTTAAATTACCTCTGGTTGGTGTGGGGGTTGGTGAGGGTGTGTGTGGGCTGGGTCACATTCTTGTTTTTATAGAGTAGATTATGTGTTCTGTGGCAGGGAAGCTGGCACCTGGGTGAGAGACCCAGAACCAGCAGGCTTGTTGTGGTTGGCCAGCTCTCCCCGTGTTGTTTGGGGCAGGGCTGGAGAGCTGGCATCTGGGTTTGCTGCTTGAGCAGATTGTGTTTTGTGTGGCAGTGACATTGGCAACTGGGTTTATATTGCTTCCAGGCCTGCAGGGTTCATAGAGTAGATAGAGGGATGTAGTGCATTTGGGTCCTATAGAGATTCTCTGATGTGGTTAGGTTTGGCTTTGGGTGCCCCAGGAATTGGACCCCCTGGTCCAATTTTTTTTTGGCCTTGTGGGGTTTGTGTGGGACAGTGCCCTGAAGCTGCACAGCCGTTTGGGGAGTTCTCCTCAAAACCCTTACTCCCCAGAGCCACTTTTCCCACGACAATTACAGTGAGGAAGTGGCTAATTGGGCTTTCCCCATCATTGTTGGCAATGGGCCTTTTGGGGAGCCCAAAGACAGGGACCCCCTGGCCCAATCTTTTTGGGACTTGGGGGGGTTGGAGGGAAGAGTCCCCTGCAGGTCCCCTGCAAATTTGGGGGCTCTCCCTCAAACCCCCTGCCCCCCCAGTAGCCTCTAATTATGCCCTATGTTGCCATTGATTTCAATGGGCCAGAGGGTATAATGATGGAATAGGGGCACCCTCTTTGGGTGCCCCTGGAATGGGATCCCCTGGCCCAATCTTTTTGGGACTTGGGAGGTTGGAGGGGTGAGTCCCCTGCAGGTCCCCTGCAAATTTGGGGGCACTCCCTCAAACCCCCTCCCCTCCATGCGGCTTCAAATATACCCTATTTGCCATTGATTTCAATGGCCCATAGGGTATAATAGGGCCGTATATTCGGTAATAGCCGCGCATCTACCGTATATGCGGCTATTCCGAATGCGGTATTCAGGAGTATACGGAGATTCCGAATCCCCCCCCCCCCCCGTATACTTCCGAATCCGTGTAAAACCATTTTTTTTTTTTTTTTGCACATCCCTACTCACAACCTGAGTTCGATCCCCAGCAGTAGCTGGGTTTTCAGGTAGACAGCTCCAGGTTGACTCAGTCTTCCATCCTTCTGAGTACCCAGCTTGCTGAGGGGGAAGTGTAGATGACTGGGGAAGGCAATGGCAAACCACCCTGTAAAAAAGTCTGCTGTGAAAACGTTGTGAAAGCAACATCACCCCAGAGTCAGAAACGACTGGTGCTTGCACAGGGGACCTTTCCTTTTTTCCTGTTTTAATATTGTTTTTGTTTACTTTCTATTTTATGCTGTTAGCTGCCTTGAGTCTGTACAGAATGGGTGGAATATAAATTTAACATAAATAAATATGCTGGATGGCAGCTGTATACAGGTTTTAAGACAATATGTTATATTTAAAGTGAAGATGCCCCAGTAATTCTCCAGGTTTAGTTATTTTACTGGTGCAGACAGTTGTCCTAATCCAATTATATTTCCCCACTGTGTGTTAGGGGGAAAGCACTCATAACAGGCACAATAGGAAAAAGTTAATAGGGCTACTGTGTGTGTGTGTGTGTGTGTAAAGGGTATGTAAAACTGCTGATTTACTATGACCCCAGCAAGGGGCTTTCACAGCAAGTAAAAAAAAGAGAGGTGCTTTGCCATTGTCTTCCTCTGCAAAGTCTTCCTTGATGGGCTCCCATCCTAGTATCAACCCTGCTTACCTTCCAAGATTTGATGTGATTGGATAATACCAACATTTAAGAACATAAGAATGTAAGAGAAGCCATGTTGGATCAGGCCAATGGCCCATCCAGTCCAACACTCTGTGACAAACAGTGGGCAAAAAAAACCCAGGTGCCATCAGGAGGTCCACTAGTAGGGTCAGGACACTAGAAGTCCTCCTGCTGTTGTCCCTCCTAAGCACCAAGAATACAGAGCATCACTGTCCCAGACAAAGAGTTCCATCTATACCTTGTGGCTAATAGCCACTGATGGACCTCTGGTCCATATGTTTATCCAATCTCCTTGTGATGGACTTGAAAACAGTCTGTGGAGTGAGTTAAATAGCAGGCTCACTGGGATTGGCTGGACTGCCTCCTAGCAACCAAAGAAACTTAAATAGGGGACAGGGCAGAGACTAGAGGTTCTTGGGCTTCAGTCTGGAGTTGCATGGACAGGAAAAGACCTGTTTTGAGCATTGAGAGCTGTGAGGGACAGAACTAATGATGAAATAGGGCTTCGCAAATTGGTGGCAGAGCTGTGATACGAAATACCCACAAAAGTTGTTCCATATTACATTTGGAACAAAAAAAATTATATTTTTATTCTTTTAAACTCTGTGACAGAAAATTTTCCTGTCAGAAATGGCACCACCACAACAGGCAGGAAAAGCAAAGGGAGATGATGGCCAACCTGATGAGGCAGCTACTGGGGAGAACCCCAGTCAAGAACTAGAAAAAATGAAGTTACAAATAGAAAGGGAAAAACTTGAAGCAGAGAGAGAAAAGGCTGAGAGAGTGGAGAGATTAGAGAGAGAAAAAATTGAATTAGAGTGGGGAAAAATGCGGGCAGAAAGAGAACACCAGAAAGAGAACACCAGTTACAAATGGCCAAAATGCGGGTGGAAAGAGAATGGGAGGAAAGAGAAAGGGAAAGAGAACAAGAAAAAGTTATTTGAACTCAAGCTAAGGGAAATTCAAGTGAGGGCAGAATTCCCCAGTCCTCACAGAGATAGACCTCCTGTTGAACAAAAGAAATTCCCTAAGTATAAGGGGATGATGTGGAGGCATTCCTCTTCAGTTTTGAGAGGACATGCCATGATCTGCACATTGCTGATGGGGACAGAATGCTATATTTGCACCCTCAGATCTGTGGTGGGCTGAGTGAAATTTACTCAGAAATGAGGGACGATGAAACATCAGACTATGACCTTTTTAAAGAAAGGGTGAGGGTCAGATTTGGGTTTACTGCAGAGCAAAGCAGGAAAACTTTCAGAGAGATAAAAAGAAAATCTGGGGAGACATATTCCCAAATGGGATGTCGTTTAGACAGAGCCCTCAGCAGGTGGATAGAAGGCAGCAAGGTCACTACCTTTGAGGTACTGAAAAATCTAGTTGGCCTTGAACAGTTTTATAATCTGATCCCCTCACAATTTAAATGGGTCCTGAGGGACAAAAAATTAAAAACTGTGGAGGAGGCAGCCACAATACTGGATAGAGGGAGACCTGGGAAAATCTATGTGGGTGGCACCCATCAAGAAACCTAGAGTCTGGGCTCCCTCAGAAAAATCTGATCCTGATAACAACAACCCCACCAGGCGGGCCAGTCCTCCCCAAGTTAGGTGAGGGATAGTAACTTGCTTTCACAATCAACAGAAAGGGCACATATGATTTTGTCCCCAATTAAACAAAAGTCAGAACTTTACCACTCCAAAAACTGTCAAAGAAGTGAAGTGTCAGTGTAGGCACTCAGAAGATGAAGAACCAACACCCACAGATAATACAGGGCAAGACACACCAGTTAGGGTATTGCAGATATGGAGGGTGCAGGAGGATTCGAGTCGAGAATATATAGAGACTATGACTGTGAATGACCCAGAAGCGGAGGCATACAGAAACACTGAAGCCCAAGTGTCTCTAATAAAGCCAGAGTTAGTCCAAAAGCACCCGTATTTGCCTGGACAAACTTATATTTTGAAAGGCATACGCGGACCTGCCTTTAAGGTGGCTTTGGCAGAGGTCCCTATAGCCTATAAAAACTTCCATGGCCCTTGGAAATTGAGAGTGTTGAAAGACATTACATTTCAGTTTTATTGGGGAATGCTTTGGCTTCCCAAACAAAAAGCCAGAGGGAAGCCACAGTGAATGTTGTCAATAGAAACACTGCAGCACAGCAGCCAACTCTAACTGAAGAACCACCAGAGCAACCACCCTCTGACAATGAAGAGATAGAGACGTTGTTACAAAGTGTGCCTGCTGATGAGTTCTTAGTTGAACAGAAAGAGGACTCTAGTTTGCAAGAATTGTGGCAACAAGTTGACATAAATAAACAGGAAGTCACAGTTGAAAACCCATGCAAATTTCAGATTTTTGATCAGAGACTATACCGAGTAGTTTTGAGGAGAACACATGATGGAGTCTTGGAGAAAAAGAAACAGCTAGTGACGCCAAAGAAGTATAGAATGCAAGTGCTTCAGGTAGCACATGAGACTCCCATGTCCTCACACCTGGGTATTAATAAAACCCGAAACAGAGTACAGGAGAGATTCTTCTGGCCGAACATGGGGAAAGATGTTAGGGCTTTTTGCAAGACCTGCCATACATGTCAGCTGGTAGGCAAGGCCCTGGACAAGACCAAGGGATTATTGCAACCTATCCATATAGTAACTGAGGCATTTGAAAGAACTGGTGTGGACATTGTAGGACCCATCTCTAGAGTCACCCAGAGAGAGAATAAGTACATCCTCACCATAGTAGACTATGCCACCAAGTTCTCAGATGCAGTGCCAGTCAGAGACATGAAAGCCAAAACCGTGGCAGAGGCTTTACTGACTGTATTTTCAAGACTTGGCTTCCCAAAAGAAATGGATTTAGGCACAGCAGATTTAGGCACGACTTTCATGTCACAAGTCATGCAAGAAATGTTGAAAGCTTGTGGTATCAAACATGTGACTACAACGGCATATCACCCTCAAACCAATGGGTTGAATGAGAGGTTCAATGAAACGCTGAACCATGTGCTAAAACCTATGTTCACAAGCATCCCAATGACTGGGACAAGTGCTTGCAACGTCTGCTGTTTGGGTACTGGGAGCTACCCCAAGAGAGCTCTGGTTTTAATCCTTTTGAACTCCTTTACAGAAGGCAGGCCAGAGGACCACTGGACATTTTTAAGGAAGCATGGTCAGGGCGAGAAGGAGTCCAGAACACAGATGTCATCACCTACCTCCAAGAGCTGCAAAACCATCTACGTGAGATCCGGCAGGAAGCTTCAGACAACATGAGAAGAGCACAGCAACACCAAAAGCTGTGATATGACTCTAAGGCCAGAAATAGAGACTTTAAGCCTGGGGACCAGGTGCTAGTGCTTAAACCCAGGAGGAAGAGCAAACTGGAAGTGGCCTGGGAAGGTCCTTATACAGTGACTTATAAGATCTCTAATGTAAATTATTTAGTAGCCTTAGATGACAATGCAGACAATTGTAAAATGTTTCATGTTAATATGCTAAAACCATATTGTGATCATAGAAATTTGGTACTTTTGGCAAGAGGTGGAGAAAATGAGGATCTGGATTTATCTGGTTGGAGAAGACTCACTAAAGGTAGTACTAGTAGTGAAGTCAAGTTGGATCCAGCCCTAACCAACAATCAGAAAGGGCAGATCCAGGCCATCCTCACAAATTGCCAGAGCATATTTTCTAATTTGCCAGGGAAAACAAATATGGCATTTCATAAAATCGACACGAGTGATTCAAAACCAATAGCACTTCCACCTTACAGGGTAACTGACCCTAATGCCATTTATATACGGAAGGAGGTGGAGGAAATGTTAAGCCTTGGGCTATACCCTCAGAGAGCCCATGGTCTTCACCGGTAGTGCTTGTACCAAAACCAGATAAAACAATGAGGTTTTGTGTAGATTATAGATGGCTGAACAAGGTAACAGTGCCTGATGCCAAGAGTGGATGAGCTGGTGGAGACAATTGGGGTAGCCAACTTCACTTCCACCCTAGACTTAACCAAAGGGTATTGGCAAGTAGCTATGGATCCTAGAGACCAGCAGAAGACAGCTTTTGTTACCAGAGAGGGACTCTTTGAGTTCACTGTCTTACCTTTTGGTCTAAGAAATGCACTATCAACCTTCCAGAGGTTGATTGAAAAGATGCTAAGGGGCTTGTCAGAATTTGCCCTCGCCTATATTGACGGTATAGCAATCTTTAGCAGTACTTGGAAAGAACATTTGCAACACCTTGCTATTGTATTCCAGTGCATAAAAGAGAATGGTTTGACCGTAAAAGCATCAAAGTGTCAGCTAGCCATGACCCCGGTAAAATATTTGGGACATGTACTGGGAGGTGGTAAGATCAAAGCAGATTGGGGAAAGGTTCAGGTTATCCAAGAGTGGCCTAGACCAACCACAAAAAAGCAGATATGAGCATTTGTAGGTGTGGTTGGGTATTACAGGAGATTTATTCCTGAGTTCAGTACCGTAGCAGCACCACTATGTGAATGTACAAAGAAAAGACACCTTGATTCAGTCAAATGGGATACTGAATGTCAAAAGGCTTTTGACCACCTTAAAGCTGGTCTGATGTCTGAACCAATATTAAGGGCTCCTGATTTTAATAAAGAGTTCACTTTGTATACGGATGTCTCCAACATAGGCATAGGAGCCATGCTAAGCCAGAACGGAGAGGATGGACACCAGCACCCCATCCTGTACATCAGTCATACGTTACTAGAAAGGGAACAACATCTCTCTGTAATTGAGAGAGAATGCTTAGCCATTGTATGGGCTGTAACGAAGCTGAAACCCTACTTGTGGGGAAGTAAGTTTACCCTTTGTACTGACCACTCCCCACTCAAGTGGTTAAATCAAGTGAGAAGTACCAATAGTAAACTGGTTAGATGGAGCTTACAACACCAGGATTTCAACTTTGACATTGAGTATGTGCAGGGCAAACAGAATGTCATCGTTGATGCCTTGTTGAGAATGCACAACTGAAGAAGGTAAACATACTTTAAAGAAAAACCTGAAAACCTGTTTTGTAATGTTTTTATAGTAATGTACTGGTAAGTATATGCAATAAGGTTTATGTGCAATGTTTTGTATATGGTTTTGAAATATAGAAATGTTTAAGCAATTGCACATCGTTGTTGAAACCATTAAGCATGAGGCCATTGTTCAGGGAAAAGTCGGTGAACCTTTTCCTTGCACAATGTTCTGGAAGGGTGGGACATATGTGACGGACTTGAAAACAGTCTGTACAGCCAAGCTTGGAGTGAGTTAAATAGCAAGCTCACTGGGATTGGTTGGACTGCCTCCTAGCAACCAAAGTAACTTAAATAGAGGGCAGGGCAGAGACTAGAGGTTCTTCGGCTTCAGTCTGGAGTTGCACGGACAGGGAAAAGACCTGTTTTGAGCATTGAGAGCTGTGAACTAGTGATGAAATACGGCTTCTTCACACCCCTCTTGAAGCTGTTTATGCTTGTAACTGCCACTACCTCCTGTGGCAGTGAATTCCATGTGTTAATCACCCTTTGGTTGAAGAAGTACTTCCTTTTATCCATTTTAACCCGACTGCTCAGCAATTTCATTGAGTATCCATGAGTTCTTGTATTGTGAGAAAGAGAGAAAAGTACTTCTTTCTCTACCTTCTCTATCCCATACATAATCTTGTAAACCTCTATCATGTCACCCCACAGTCAACATTTCTCCAAGCTAAAGAGCCCTGAGAGTTTTAACTTTTCTTCATAAGGAAAGTATTCCAACCCTTTAATCATTCTAGTTGCCCATTTCTGCACTTTCCCAATGCTATAATATCTTTTTGAGGTGTGGTGACCAGAATTGTACACAGTACTCCTTTGGGTCACCACACCTCAAAAAAGATATTATAGCATTGGAAAAAAGTTAATGAACCCTGGGATGCACTTCTGAGTGTTAATTATGGTGAATTGATTATACAAGTTGGGAATCAGTCAACCTTTACCTAATTCTCCTTATTGCAGCCCTTTTCCTGAACATTTGTCCATGCAGGTTTCATGATTCACAGCATAGCCTTTTGAGTGGTCAAAGAAGACCCTCTATGCCATTTTTCACCAGTGGAATGTGTGGTTGGAGCCAACCTGTTGTCTCTGTGTGTGCTTGTTTGTGCATGTGTATGAGAGAGAGAGAGCATCAATGTAAAATAATATTTCTGAGAGAAAAATTTGACATGGTTCGGAAAGATATTACAATCGCAGTAGGAGATGATTATTGCTGCAAGGTGACCGTAGAATCTGACTTTGATTTTTCTCTCTTGTGCTTATATTGTAATGAACACTTATCTTTTTCCCACCCTGAACTTAACGTAAACTAGTTCCCTTAGCGAAATATGCTTCCCCCCCCCACCCCCGCCTTACGGCTAAATGTACAAACCTACAAAAAAAGGCGAACAAAATCTGACAGCTTGCAACCTTCAGTGACAAGGATTTGAGGTAGGAGGAAGAGATGAAATGAGTCGACTTCAGAGAGATCAAAAAAACATTGTGAAATAAGCAAGGCCTTCCATTGCATCCCAGATTAGAGCATGACAAGCTGGAACTTCTGGGACTGCAGACAGCAGTGATGGTTTGCTGTTCACATATCCTTGGGTTGTTGCTTTCTCTGAATGGTATGCGATGTCCTGCAGTAAGTAGATCTCACAGAAAAACAAACAGGAAAGGGGAGGAAAGTCACACACACACACACACAAATCCAGTTGCTATATTTGTATTAGCTTTTAGTCTCAAAGTATTCTTGAATAGGAATGAATGAAACATGAGATCATCACAATGATCACTATCATACAATTTACAAAAATGATAAACCGAGAACTGGAGATTAATGTATTATCTATTTATTAATTATGATTGTTTCATTTTTTCCACCTACAAACAGGTTGGTGTTAAGAGAATTTGACCTGGCTGTCCATCCCCAAGCCATGCTTTTTCACATCTCTTTTACTGCTCTGACCTGGATGGCCCAGGCTAGTGCAATCTCAATAGAGCTCAAAAGCTGAGCCAGGGCTGGTCCTGGTTAGTCTTTGGATGAGAGACCTCTAAGGAAGTTCAGGGTTGCTACAAAGAGCAAACCATCTCTGTATGTCTCTCGCCTTGAAAATGCTACGGGGTCACCATAAATCAACTGCAACATCACTGTAAAATAAATAAATAAATACTTCAATGAAGCACAGAAAAAGAAAGCATGGTCCACATCTTTGTCAGATACTATGTTCATACTGAGAATCTCTCCTCTGGGTGAACAAAAGGATTTCAATAGGTAGAGGTAATCAGACACATAGAATAATAGAATCACAGAGTTGAAAGGGACCATGCAGGTCATCTAGTCCAACCTCCTGTTCAATGCAGGATCAGTCTAGAGCAGGGGTGTCAAATTCATTTGCTATGAGGACCGGATCTGACATAAATGAGACCTTGTCAGGCTGGGCTGGGCCATGTTGGGCTGGGCCACAGATGTACCTATTTAAGATTAGGTAGCAGAGATAAAAACTCTTTAAAGGACACAGACAAACACAACTAATTTTTTCTTAAACTTAAGAAGAAGAAGATATTGGATTTATATCCCGCCCTCCACTCCGAAGAGTCTCCGAGCGGCTCACAATCTCCTTTACCTTCCTCCCCCACAACAGACACCCTGTGAGGTGGGTGGGGCTGAGAGGGCTCTCACAGCAGCTGCCCTTTCAAGGACAACCTCTGCCAGAGCTATGGCTGACCCAAGGCCATTCCAGCAGGTGCAAGTGGAGGAGTGGGGAATCAAACCCGGTTCTCCCAGATAAGAGTCCGCACACTTAACCACTACACCAAACTGGCTCTCCTTAAAATAAAACATTCTTAAAATATTAGCACTTGTTGGTTTTAAAGGTGCTCTCTTTGTATTTCTCCCATGGGATCCAGGGAACTGGGCAAAGGAAGCTCTGGCTCTTTCCCTCTCCCCCCAGAGGACCAGGAGGAGGAGGAGCCTCAACCAGTGGAGAGAATTGAGATTTTGCTCTGTAGCTCCTGTGTGATTGAGCAAGCCTGGCAAAGCAAGTTGAAATGCAGAAGGAAGCAAGAGAGAGGGAGAAGGAAGCAGACAAGAGCCAGTTGCTCGGGGGCCTGATAAGTGCCCTCCAGGGGACTGATTCAGCCCTCGGGCCACATGTTTGACATGCAGATGCTGCTTAAAGACTGATAGGGAGGGGGAGCTCACCACCTCCCTAGGTAGCTGATTCCACCATTGAACAACTCTTATTGTCACTCTCCTCTGAACCTGCTCCATTCTGTCCATATCCTTTTTAAAGTGAGGGCTCCAGAATTACACAGAATACTCCAGGTGCAGCCTGACAATATTTTGTCAAGATGTCCTTAGTCCTAATTGCTGGACCCACCCCAAAGGGCACTGTCTGTGACAGGAGTGTTGGGGTCTCTCTCCTAGGTGCACAACCGTTAACCAACTAGGCCCCAACAAGTAGCCCACAAGTAAACTTCTGGGCATGGAGCAGATAGAGTGCCAATCCTTAGGTGGGGGCAGGGGATCCCCCGGTTTGGAGGCCCTCCCCCCACTTCAGGGTCATCAGAAAGCGAGGGGGGGATGTCTGCTGGGCATTCCATTATTCCCTATGGAGACCGATTCCCATAGGGTATAATGGAGAACTGATCCACGGGTAGTAGATGTTTTTTGAGGCAGAGGCACCAAATTTTCAGCATAGCATCCAGAGCCTTTCCCCAAAGTACCCTCCAAGTTTCAAAAAGATTAGACCAGGGGTCCAAATCTATGAGCTACAAAAGAAGTTGCCTCTATCTTTCATTATTTCCAGTGGAAGGAAGACATTTAAAAGGTGTGTGGTCCCTTTAAATGTGATGGCCAGAACTCCCTTTGGAATGCAATTATGCTTGTTACAACCTTGCTCCTGGCTCCGCCCCAGTGTCTCCTGGCTCCACCCCCAAAGTCTACTGGATCCACCAAAGTCCCCAGATAGCTCTTGAATTGAACTTGGCAACCCTAGGAACAAGTGTCACTGGGGGAGCTATTTGTAAGTTTCCTGCATTGGGGAAAGGGTTGGACTAGATGACCCTGGAGGTCCCTTCCAACTCTATGATTTTTTTGATATTTTGCACCAGGGCTTTTTTTTTGTAGCAGGAACTCCTTTGCATATTAGGCCACACACCTCTAATGTAGCTTACACCTCCAAGAGCTTACAGGGCTCTTCTTACAGGTCCTACTTAAGCTCTTGGAGGATTGACTACATCAGCAGTGTGTGGCCTAATATGCAAAGGAATTCTTGCTACAAAAAAGCCCTGTTTTGCACCAACCAACAGCTCAATAAACACCTATTTTGCTGGATTCTTGGG